>NC_133653.1:187329828-187649175 GCF_009905375.1 Apium graveolens | reverse complement strand
CGACAAGTTTCCGATGGTGCAAGGAATAGTGAAGCTTCCAGGATCTTTAAGCTTCGGAGGCAACTTTTGTTGCAGCACATCACTGCATTCCTCCGTTAGAGCAACGGTCTCTAAGTCATCGAGCTTCACTTTCCGAGAGAGAATACCTTTCATAAACCTCGCATAGCCAGGCATCTGTTCAAGAGCTTCAGCGAAAGGTATGTTGATATAAAGTTTCTTGAACACCTCCAAAAACTTCTCAAACTGCTTATCCAACTTCTGCTTCTGCAACCTTTTAGGAAAAGGAGGTGGAGGATAGATCTGCTTCTCCCCTGTATTACCCTCAGGAAGAGTGTGTTCCACAGTAGTCTTCCTTGGTTCCACCTCTGCTTCCTTCTGCACTTCTTCTTCAGCCACGATTGCATTTTCTGAATCTTGAGATTTTTCAGGCTCTTCATCTTGCTGAATTTGGGGGCTTGCAACCTTTTCAGACCTTAAGGTGATGGCTTTCACCTATTCTTTAACTTCCCTCTTTCCTGGATTGGCTTCTGTATCACTAGGAAGCGTTCCTGGTGGTCGATTCAATAAGGCATTAGCAATTTGCCCTATTTGGTTCTCCAGATTCTGGATAGAAACAGCCTGGCTTTGGCATATAAGAGCCTGGTTTTTGCACATAAGTCTCAACTCCTCCAATTCAGATTTTTCATTTGAAGATAGACCTGCATCATTAGTTTGTTGTTGAAGTTGGAGTTGTTGTCTTGGTGTAAATTGTTGCTGAAAACCAGGAGGGTTAAATAGCTTATATGCAAACTGCTGTAATGGCTGTTGCATCGTATTCTGATTGTTGCTCCAGCTGAAGTTAGGATGATTCCAGTTGTCAGGATAATAAGTGGCAGGAACTGGCTGTTGCGATCTCTGAAAGTTGCTCACAAACTGAGCAGTCACTAGATATAGCGCATTGCTCTGTCGCATGCGGACCTGCACACAGCTCACAAACACTGGTTATCTGCTTAACACCATAGTTAGCCAGAGAATCGATCTTCATAGACAACGCCTTTAGTTGAGCAGTGATAGCCGTAGCTGTATCCACCTCAAGAACTCCTGCTACCTTGCCCTGTGGACATCTCTGGGGTGGATACTGATATTCATTAGCAGCCATCAGTTCAATTAGATCATAAGCTTCCTCATAACTCTTTGCACATAATGCTCCGCCTGATGCTGCATCAAGCATGGGTCTGAACTGTGCTCCCTACCCATTGTAAAAATAAGTGATGATCATCCAATCAGGAATTCCATGATGAGGACACTTCCTAAGCTTCTCCTTGTAGCGCTCCCAAGCTTCACATAGTGATTCTGCTGTTTGCTGCACAAATTGAGTAATAGCGTTCCTCATTGCAGCTGTCTTCGCCATAGGGAAGAATTTAGTAAGTAATTTCTGAGCAAGATCCTCCCAAGTAGTAATCGAACCAGCTGGTAGAGAGTGTAACCAGCTCTTAGCCTTGTCCCTCAGAGAGAATGGAAACAGTCTCAGCTTAATAGCATCTTCGGAAACGCCATTGAACCTGAAGGTGTCGCAGATCTCAATAAAGTCCCTAATGTGTGTATTGGGATCTTTCGTTGGAGAACCCCCAAAACTGGACTAAAGTCTGTACCCATTGAATTATGCCAGGCTTGATCTCAAAGGTATTAGCTGTGATAGCTGGCCGGACAATACTAGATTGAATGTTATCGATCTTGGGTTGATAAAAATCCATTAAGGATTTCGTTCGTGCTGCTGGATCTCCCATTGTAATGAGTACCTGAAACATAAACAAATAAACTGTGAAATTAAAAGAATCCGAGTCAGTGAACTTTAACGACCACTGATGATAAGCACATAAACTAAAAATTAACACCGAGTCCCCGGCAGCGGCGCCAAAAACTTGTTAGGGCGAAAACACACGCTAATATTCACACAAGTATACGCGTTCGCAAGTAGTATAAGATATAAATCAGATTCGTTCCCACAGAGACTGGTTTAGGTTAAGTTCAATTTATGCACCTATGCAACAATGTATGGTTATCGCTCAATGCTAAGATAAATAACAAATTGGGTTTTTATTAAACTAAGAGATTATACTAAATAACATTAACTAAGAGAATTGAAGTTGAATTACTATATATGACAAACATGGGATCCTAACTTCATTAAATACTTCATTCAAAGTCATTGTTCTTAACCTTAGCATGTGATGGTGATGACACTAATCATATAACACGAAACTGATAAACACCAACTTTCATTGCACGAGTACCATTCTACCAGACATCCACAAAAGAAATAGAAGCTGAATAGGCACCAATTATATTGAGACCCTATATGTCTATAGAATTTGACAACATAACGGTTTAAGCACAAGTTATCTATCTTGATTACATAGGGCAAGTAAAACGGTTAGAGTTACCTACGAATCATGCATACACATACATGAACCTATGCTAGCATGGCAAGTTCTAAACCTCTATATTCACTGTCACATTAATAGAGATTAACACGCTATCTTATATGTTAGCTACGCACATAAGACGAATAAGCACAACCAATACTAGGATATCAATCAATCACCACACACCAAGATATCGAAACAATTAACTATTAAAATCCATAAGTAAATCTGCTAGAATCCCATGACAACGATTAGCCCATAATCGAACTCATCGTCACCATGGGTTCCAATGAAAGCATGGTATAAAACAAGGTTTTATAAACTGAATAATAATTAAAGTACGAATAAACGAGATCTAGGTTCAACAAGAACGAAAACGAGCATACAAAGTTAAAACTAATTCAAAGAATCACAAGTTGAAAACAAGATCTTCTTTTTCGGAGTAGTTCTGTGCTTCTAGGTCTTCTCCTTGGTATCCCAATCTTCCCGGATGATGAAAACCTTTTTTTTAAGTATATATACGCCCCTAGTGGACCTGGACCCTTAAAATCGTCAAATTCTACTCAAAAAAAGCTTTTTCAGCGAAATCAGCGACCAGCCGCACCCTGAGCGGCCGCTCAGCTCTCCTGAGCGGGCGCTCAGCTCTCCTGAGCGGGCGCTCAGCTCTGCTGAGCGGGCGCTCAGCTCTGCTGAGCGGGCGCTCAGCTCTGCTGAGCGGGCGCTCAGCTACTGACTGGGAAAAATATTCTGATGAATCTTGTTTTGACCATAACTTGAGTTCTACTCATCAGAATTAGGCGATTCAACTGCCCACGCGAAGCTATTGAGATTCTCTACAACTTGACAATGGCCTTGGCTTCCAATTCTGATCACTTTTAATCATATTTCCTTTAAAAGCTCTTTTCTTCATTTAACTGATACCTGAAATGCATTAACACAAAAACACATCAAAATACCAACAACTTGAGTCCAAAACACCAATTTAAGCTTGTACTAAAGCATTCCAAGTGGATATAAAATCCACTTATCAGTAACTCATCTTTCTCATCATACTCATTTGATATCTTGATTGCATCAACTTTGAAAACTTATCACACAGTGTTTGATTAGTTGATCCAAAAATGATATCATCCACATAAATTTGAACTAAAAGCAAATATTTACCTTTATTCAGATAATACAGGGTTTTATCTATTGTATCTCTTTTGAATCCACTTTCAAGTAGAAACTGAGCAAGGGTTTCATACCATGCTCTAGGTGCTTGCTTCAGTCCATAGAGTGCTTTATCAAGTCTATAAACATAGTCAGGATGTTTAGGATCCACGAATCCTGGTGGTTGTTCAACATAGACTTCTTCTTCAAGTTCTCCATTGAGAAATGCACTCTTAACATCCATCTGGAAGACTTTGAACTTCTTGTGAGCAGCATATGCCAAGAAGATTCTGATTGCTTCCAACCTAGTAATATGAGAAAATATCTCATCATAGTCAATACCTTCCTGTTGGGAATATCCTTTTGCCACCAATCTTGACTTGTTTATGATGATTGTTCCATCAGAATCAGTCTTATTTCTAAAGACCCACTTTGTGCCCATAATTGACCTGTTCTTAGGTCTAGGCACCAGCTTCCACACTTCATTTCTTTCAAACTCATTCAATTCTTCTTGCATAGCCATGACCCAATCTGTATCCTTGAGTACATCTTCTACTTTCTTTGGCTCTTCTTTGGAAAGTAGATTATGATATAAACATTCATTCTTAGTTGCACTTCTTATCTTTACACCATCATTAGGATTTCCAATGATCAGATCAGGAATATAATCCTTAGTCCATTTTCTGGCACTGGGAAGTTTCCTTCTAAAACTAGATGCTCCCCTGAATTGTATACCTCATCAAATGCATTTGGAGCTCCCCCTGAATCCGTTGGGTCATTTCCTGATGAAATATTGGGACTTGACTCATGTTCTTCTGATGTTGAATCAACATTGGATTGAGAAGAACTTTAAGATGATTCTTCAGTGTTAGCATCATCAGTTGACCTTTGCTGTTGCTCCCTCTCAACTTGTGCAGGCTCATTAGCACAATAATTATCTTCAGAATCTGAAGGAGTGTCAGGATTTGGATCATCAGGATTTGACAGTTCATTAGAGTTTGATCCAGATTCCAACAATGCCTCTTCATTTACAAAGATTAAACTTTCATGAGTGTCTTCTTCAAAATGAGGAATCTTCTTATCATAAAAATATATGTTTATGGAGACTACTACAGTGTGTGTTCTTAGATTGAACACTCTGTAAGCTTTTGATGGTGACTATCCAACAAAGATTCCTTCATCAGCCTTTGATTCAAACTTTCCAAGATGATCAATATGAGTTCTCAAAACAAAGTACTTACATCCAAATACATGAAGTTGTTTGAGACCGGGCTTCTTTTCTTTTAGCATTTGACAAGGAGTAACACCATGTCTATTTATTAGAGTGTCATTCTGAGTATAACATGCTGTGTTTACTGCTTCAGCGCATAAGTAAGTGGGTAGTTTTGCTTCTTCTAGCAGAGTTCTTCCAGCTTTAATTTTGGTTCTGTTCTTCCTCTCAACAACACCATTTTGCTGAGGTGTACCGGGAGATGATAATTGTTGTTCTATGCCTTTGTACTTGCATAATTCCTCCATTTTTGAGTTCTTGAATTCGGTGCCATTAATACTCCTTAGAATTTTCACTTTATGAGTGCATCCATTTTTAATTTGCCTTATGTGGTCCAGAAGAATTTACGGAGTTTCATCCTTCCTGTGTAGAAAATAAACCCATGTATATCTAGTGAAATCATCAATAATTACAAGTGTGTACCTTTTCTTGTTGATGGATATTATGTTCACTGGTCCAAAAAGGTCCAGGTGCAGCATGTGATATGGCTCAGAGATAGAGAATTTTGTTTTACTTTTGAAAGACACTCTTCTTTGTTTAGACTTTTGGCAAGCATCACAAAGACCATCACTTGAGTATAGCATGTTTGGCAATCCTCTTACAAGCTCCTTCTTGGCAAGTTCATTGATTGAAGTGAAGTTGAGATATGAGAGCTTCTTATGCCAGTTCCAGCTCTCATCTACTGATGCCTTAGAGATAAGGCAAGTAGCTTCCTTTTCAAGACTTTCATGTAGCCTTGCTTCATAAATGTTACCATGTCTGTATCCTATCAAGACAATTTTCTTTGACTTGTTATAAACAACTTCGCAGTGTGAGTCATAGAATATAACATGATAACCTCTGTCAGTGATTTGACTGATGCTTAGAAGATTATGCTTCAGTCCTTCCACCAGAGCTACATTCTCTATTGCTACCTTTCCAATTATCAAGTTTCCATATCCCAGAGTATGTCCTACATTTCCATCTCCATAAGATACATCTGGGCCAGTCTTCTTCTCAAATTCTGACAGCAGGGATTTATTTCCAGTCATGTGTCCTGAACATCCACTATCCAAGACAAGTGTATTTTTCTTGTTACCCTGCAATCAGAAGAATAATTAATTAGAAGGACTTTTAAGGACCCACACTTGTTGGGCACTCTTTTTGGACAACTTAAGCCTTTGTGTGTCATGAGTGCTTTTGACAGCCTTTCGTTTGTCAGGATTTGTCTTGACAGAAGCAAGTTTAGTAAAACCAACAGAATTAATCACACAAGCAACTTTATTAAACTTAGGCAAATGTTCATAATAATTGTGATACAACTTGTGATAAGAACTACAAGTATAAATCGAATGCCAACTACTACCACAATGAAAACAAGGATTTTGTGGTTTATAAAATACTGATCTACCCCTAACATCAGACTCAGGAATAGCAGTTTTCCTTTTCTTATTCCTCCTGCAATCAATAGCAAGATGATTAGTGTTTCCACAGTTAAAACAAGTTTTCCTAGGAGCATTGGGAACAACCTTGTAATTTGAATCCTTAGAAATACCTTGCATACCATTCCTGTTTCTTTTAGGACTTTTTACTTGAGGTTTGTCAGTAACCTCAGATATTTTCTTTTTCAATTGTCTTGCTGACCAAAGTCCTATGTTTTTTTCTTTCTTAACAGACTTAATGGTTTCCTTGCTTTTCTTTCTTTGAGTTTTATCATTTACCAGTTTTTCTTGTGATACTGATGTTGAACCCTTTTCAAAAGTGGATTTGGGTTCATCAGCTTCTGATGAAATAAACTTAACAGGAGTTTTAAGGGAAATTTTATTTTTAGTGTCAACATCCTTAATTCCATCTTTATAGCCTAGGCATTCTTTCCAGTTTTTCTTTGAGATCATCTCATGAACCTTTTTTCCTGAATCAGTCCAGGTTTTAAGGGTTTTTCTCTCATTCTCTAGATCTTTTTTAAACGTACTGTATCTAGCCTCAAGAATCTTAACTGTATGTCTAGCTCTCTCATATTCTTTCTTCAAATCTATCTGATATATTAAGTCAGACTCTAACTGATCATTCCTAGATTTCAAGGTCTTAATTTCAGTTATAAGTCTATCATTTTCTAAAGTTTTATTCTTAAAACTACCATGCAAAGATTTAAGAATAGATTTCAATTCAGATATATTTTCAGTATCAAAACAGAAGAAAGAAGTTTGTACCTTAGGCTCAGAAGCAGCAGGATCATCAAGACTAGCCATCAGTGCATAGCATGTATTTTCATCTTCAGAGTCAGAGGAGTCCATCCAATTCTTGCTTGAAGTGATCAGGGCTTTGCTCTTCCCTTTATCATGCTTTGTTTTCTTGCACTCTGAGGCAAAGTGACCAGGTTCATCACAGTTATAGCACTTGATCTTTGTCTTGTCTACCTTCCCATCTTTAGAGTCTTTTCCATCTTTTCTCCCAGTTGACTTCCTTTCGCCTCCAGTGAACTTCTTCCTGAAGCTTCTGTTGTTCCTAGACTTCCTGAATTGCATTCTTCTAGAGCCCTTAACCAGCAATGTGGCCATTTGCATGACATCAGAATCTATCATGTTCTCATCAGTTTCAGAATCAGTATCATCATTAGGATTTGATGATGAATCATCAGTATCTGATTCTGGAAAATTGTTCTTCTTTCGTACAGGTCCAACAGACTTTTCTTTTGAAGCTTTATCATTTAATTTCAAAGCAACAGATTTCCCTTTGTTGCTTTTCCTCTCTCTCCATTGCTGAACCTCCAAATCATGAGTTCTCAGCATGCCATAGACTTCATCCAGAGTAATTTCTTCCAGATCATACTGATGTCGTATGATTGAAGTCTGAGTCTCCCATTCTTCACTTAAAGCTCTTAAAAACTCGGTGTTTGAATCCTCTCGATCATACACCTTTCCTACCAAAGACAGATTATTGAGCAGGGTCAGAAATCTGTCATAGATATCAGTAAGACTTTCATCAGGATTGGCCTCAAAGTGTTCATATTCTTGAATCAGAACAACCCTTCTGTTCTTCTTGATGGCCATGGTTGCTTGACATTGAGTTTCAAGAGCATCCCATATCTCTTTGGCAGTCTTGTAGGCTATAACCCTGTTTGACATCACAGAATCAAGACTGTTATGCAAAATATTTCTTATCTTTGCATCTTTCAGTACAACTACTTTCTCTTCTGGTGTCCATTCTGTCTTCTCCTTTAGTTGATAATGTTCAGCAACCGTAGGAGTTGCAGGCACCAGTTTTGTTGGCATGAAGGGTCCATCATTGATTGAAAGGAATATGTCCTAAGTCCAATCATGTATTAGGATTTAGGAATAACTTTTTATGTAATCTGTTTTGATTTCATTGATATTAATTAAAGACTTGTTTTATTTTTATTACGGGCTCTATCTATTTAAGTGTTTAAATAAGACATACCATAGTTTAGAGTAAAGCTTTTATGGATTATGATGAGATCATAATAGTGAGACCTAAAAGATGATAACTCTAAACTTAAATAGTTCCTGGTCATAGGATTACTAACTGGTAATTAATAATCCACAAAGATCGGTACATACTATGCTTGCTTCATTTTGAAGGATGTCTGTTCTCATAGATATTTGTGTGGTGACACTATAGCTAGTATGTAGGTGCTTATTATAGAATAAGTTCACTGAACATGACTCGTACAGCTGAACAACTGATGGAGTTCACTCACGTGTCAGCAGTTGTTCACATAGTGATAGTTGTACAAGTATCCTTAGACTTGAGGTCATCATAGTCATCTTGTGTACACTGAACTATGCTTTGGTTTAGTTCTTAGTCTCCAGGGAAAATTATTACGGCTCTACTGGGTATAGGAATTTGTACACGAAGATAGTGTATGATCAATAAAGGATCTACCCCTTCCAGTGAAGGAAGCGAATGTTCGAGGCTGATCCACTTATGCTAGTTCAGGAATCTCTGGCCAGAGTGAATGAAATTAGAAAGGAGTTTCTAATTTGCATAGAACTAAGCATAGTAAATGGTAAGCAAGTGATTAAATTAGATAGGCTTGACACAAGATCCATGCCTTGTATTTAATCAGGACATTGTAGGGTAGAAGGAGTTTATTGTACGGTAACTATTCACTGAATAGGTTTGTGGTATTCTAAGCAGTGAATTCGTATTATCCGGATAGTCGCGATATGCTGAGAAGTATCCCTCACGATGTAGAATAAATATGATTAATTAATTAATCATATTTAATAAATTAGAGAATTTATATAAATAATGATAAAATAGTTTTATTATTATTTAATCTACTACCGGCTTAATATTGAACCTACAGGGTCACACCATAAAAAGAGAATGATTTAATGGTGGAGGAATTAATTAATAATGGCTTATAATTATTTATTTATGAAATAAATAATTAATTGGCAAATTTAATAATTGATTAAATGAGATTTAATTGATTATAAATTAATTAAGAAAAGTTCTTAATATTATTAATTAAGAATTTAATTTTTGGAAATTAAATCAAGAGAGAGAATTATTTCTAAAGTGTTTAGAAAAAGGATTAATAATTAAAAGGTGTTTTAATTATTAATGAGAATAATAAATGGGTTAATAATAATAATATTTTATGGGAAAATTTCAGCTGAAAATTTTGCCTATAAATATACTATTATAAACCCTATTTTTATTCTAACCCAAATTTTTCAGAAAACCTAATTCTCTCCACCTCCTCCTCCTCCTTAGCATCGTTTTCTTGGTGGATACCGGTGGAGTGCTTCACGTTTGAGGAACAGCTGCTAAGGATCTCCGATCGTTGCTTTTGGATCGCTATTAAAGGTTAGTAATCGATTCATAACTTTTAATCACGATTTATATGCTTTTATTTGGATTTTATATCTGTAAAAGTGTTTTACCATGCCTCCGCTGCGATATAAATCCAACAATGGTATCAGAGCAAGGTTGTATGCATATAGATCTGTGGTAAAAATTTCAGAATTTTATGTGCTTGTATGAATTAATTATGATTTTTAAAAGGTATAAATGGATTAATTATGTCTGATGAGAAATCGTTTCTCAGAATAATTTTGAATGTTGATCTGGGTTCTACAAGTGTTGTAGATCGTCTGGGTATTTTTTTCATAATTTTATGATGTATAGATTTTTTATTATGAATTTTTGAAGTTGTATCATTAATAATTCGTAATTAGATAAGTATATATATATATATATTCAATTATGTATATATATTTGTGTTGTTTTTGCTGTACTGTTGAATGCATTAAAGTAAAGAAAGGTACAGATAAGACAGACACGGTGATCGAGAAGAAGCTGTCAGGCGGCTGTTGCAAGCGCGTGTGGCGCACGCGCACGGGGGGGGAGGGGGGGTTTCGCGCATTCCGGGAATGCGTTACACCCTGTGGCGCATTCGCGGAATGCGTTACACCTTTTAATGGCTTAAAAGGGTTGTAACGCATCACCGGAATGCGTTACAGAGCTGTAACGCGTTCCTGTAATGCGTTACAGCCCATCTGTTATTTTTAAATTTGATTTTTTGGGAGTTTCGTAACTCCGTTTTGGGCGTGCAATATATCGCTGGATTCGTTTTTCTGAGACGGATCTAATGGAGTGATCAAATTTTAGTTTATATAAAAGGTTTGAACTATTTATATCTCCGAAAGTGTTTTAAAGCTGTTTTTAACTATTTTAACTGCTTTTAAATGCTTCATGTGATACATAGAAATGTATAATGCGTAGACCAATATGCTAGATGATGTAACATGCCTACCTTGACATTTATTCATGTTTATATATGTGATATATGCTTAGTTTATCATGTGATGATAAATTTAGGTGAACTTAAATGAACATAAGGCGTTAGTTAGACAATCTAGTATAGTGAAATTATTTCATAACCTTAATAATAATATTATGAATACAATCATGAGATTCTTGTGTTTATGAAACACGTAATTGAATATGAATTTTCAATATTGAGAGAAAGGATGATTCTGTCAACAACAGATTTCTATCTGTAAGAAAGGGTTATTAAGTGACGCCTCTTGACAATGCTCCACCAGATCTGGGAATCATCTGATTATTGATTATTGATTTGAAATATTTAATTTAAAAGGAAGAATCCCTTTATAATATGATTATGATTGTAACGTAATATAATCCCTCTAAAATTAAATAATATCAAGTAGTAATTGGCCAATGACACAACGGGCTTGTGTCGGTCATAGCCTTCCAACATGATAGAAAAGTAGTTCTTATTTTTGAATCATTGTCGGTTCGTGCTACATCCGAGGGCTTTCATTTCGAAATAAGAAATATTTGTCTATTACATAGAGATGTGTACATTGAATTAGAATCTAAAGGTCGGTACGTGCCACAGCCGTGGGCCGTTGGGGACTGATTCAATTGTACGGAATGTTGGGTTAGACTTGACTTAGAATATTGAGTTTGTCGTGCCACAGCCGTGACTCAATTATTCAAGAGGCTAAAGTTTGATTAGGGAATAACATAAGATGTAATTGACAAGAGTTATCTGCCTATTGAACATTACATGGCGGTTCGTTCTACAGCCGGGGTTGTGTAATGGAATGTAGGATCCCTATTCCCACTAGCATTATGAATGCTTAATTTTTCATGTAGGGGGTTGAATAAATTAGGTAAACTAGTGGGAGCCACTTATGAATGAAGACCCGATTCATATAGTGTTTTAAAATGAAATCGAATATTTGCTAAGTGTTGTTATGTGTTTATCATTTACAGATTTACAATATACATTATGTCTTCTGCACTATCACTCAGGAGTATACTGGATGCTCACAAGTTGACTGGTCCTAATTATGCTGACTGGCTTCGAAACTTGAGAATTGTTCTCAGGATTGAGAAGCTGGAATACGTGATTGACTCACCTAAGCCTACTGAACCTGCTAGTGATGCACATAATGATGAACATGTTGTGTATCGTAAGTGGGTAGATGATGCAAATGTTGCTCAATGCATCATGCTAGCTTCCATGAACATTGAGCTACAGAAGCAACATGAGCATATGGATGCTCACACTATCCTCATGCATCTACAAGAGTTGTATGATATGGCAGGGAGGACAGCTCGATATGAGATATCGAAGGAGCTGTTCGGTTATAGGATGTCTGAGGGATCATCTGTGAATGACCATGTACTTAAGATGATCAATTTGATTGAACGTCTTGGACAACTTGGTTTTGCCATGGATGGGGAACTGAGCCAAGACTTGGTCTTGCAATCGCTTCCGAGTACGTTCTCGCAGTTTGTTGTGAACTTTCACATGAATAAGTTGGATGTCAGCCTGCCTGAACTACACAACATGTTGAAGACTACAGAATCGAATTTTCCCCCTAAGAAGAGTTTTGTTCTTCTAATTGGTGAAGGTTCCAATCCTAAGAAAAGGAAGAGGAACCCTTTTAAGAAGAAGAAAGTAGGTGAGAAAATGCCGGTTCCACCAAAAACTGAAGACCCCAAGAGCAAAGTTGTTTGCTTTCACTGTAACAAGGTGGGGCACTGGAAGAAGAACTGCAAGGTATACCTTGCAGAATTGAAGAAGAAGAAGGGTAGTGAGACTACCGCTTCTGATTCAAGTATGTTCATGATAGAAGTGAATATGTCATTAAATCAAATTTCTACTTGGGTATTAGATACCGCCTGTGGTTCTCATATCTGCAATTTGTTGCAGGGACTAAGGAGAAGTAGGACTCTTGAGGAAGAAGAGGTGATTCTACTGATGGGAAATGGAGCAAGAGTTGCTGCTGAAGATGTAGAATCATTTCATTTACATATACCTACGGGCAAGACTATTGTTTTTTAAATAATTGTTATTTTGTTCCCTCGATTGTGAGGAATATTATTCCCATGTTAGACTTGGCTGGATTTTCATTTATTATTGAGAATAATGAATGTTCTATTCTTAGAGATAATATTCTTTATGGACGTGGTACTTTAAATAATGGTCTGTATAAATATGACATAATTTACTTCAGATTGAACAAACTAATAAAAGAAAACGGATGATGAAAATCTCACTTCATTGTGGCACTGCAGTCTCCATTTAGTAGACATGGAGAGAGGGTTGCAAATTTGCTAGGAATGGTACACACAGATGTATGTGGACCAATGTCTTCGCAAGCCATGGGTGGATTTTCATACTTCATTACTTTCATGGATAATAGATCTAGATTCAGATATGTGTTTGATGAAACACAAGTCTGAAGCCTTTGAAAAGTTCAAAGAGTATAAGTATGAAGTGGAGAAACAAACCAAACATAGTATTATAATTCTTCGATTAGATCGAGGTGGTGAATACTTGAATGGAGAGTTTCTGGATTATCTCAAAGTAAATGGTATAGTCTCCCAGTGGACGCCTCCAGATTGGTATCTGAAAGGAGAAATCGAACTTTGTTAGACATAGTTCGGTCCATGATGAGCTATGCAAATCTTCCAGTATTCCTATGGGGTTATGCATTGGAAACCTCAGCATATTTACTGAATAAGGTGCCTTCCAAATCTGTTCCTCAAACTCCGTATGAGATATGGAAAGAAAGGAAACCGAGTCTTAAACACGTTAAGATTTGGGGATGTCCAGCTTATGTCAAGTAAGTTGACCTAGATAAGCTGGAATATCGATCCGTAAAATATAGTTTTGTGGGATATCCTAAAGAGACTTTAGGGTATTAATTTTACACCGATCATCGGGTGTTTGTCTCCAGACATGCTACCTTCTTGGAAAAGGAGTTTATCCTTGAAGGAAATAGTGGGAGCAAAATTGAACTTGATGAAGTTCAAGAAGCACAAACTACTACGGATTAAGTGGAAACACCTGTTCCAACTGAACAACCTTCTGTGGAACAACCCATTCGTAGGTCAGGGAGAGTGTCTCGCCAACCTGAGAGGTAATATGGCCTTGTCATTGAGAATGACAATGAGTTGTCGATCATTGATGATGACGACCCTGTGACCTATAATGAGGCTATGAGTAGTGTTGACTCAGAGAAATGGCATAGTGCCATGAAATCCGGAATGAAATCTATGTATACGGGATACAAAAGAATGATTAGAGCAGATGGCCAGGTGGAGACCTTTAAGGCCAGGCTTGTGGCAAAAGAATTCAAAAAAAGGCAATGGATTGACTTTGATGAAACCTTTTACCTGTAGCCCTGTTATAATCAGTTCGGATTTTGCTTGCGAATGCTGCTTACAATGACTATGAGATGTGGAAAATAGCCAGATGGTTTTCTTTCCAAGAGAAATGAAAACCTAGTGTGTAAGCTGCTGCGAACCATATGTGGTTTAAAGCAAGCTTCTCATAGATGGAACATCCGTTTTGATGAGACAATCAAAGAGTTTGGTTTTATGAAAAACGTAGATGAACCATGTGTCTACAAAAGGGTTAGTGGGAGCGCGATAACATTTCTTGTGTTGTATTGAATTAGAGTTGACACACATAACAGCATAGCAGACCCACTCACAAAGCTACTTTATGAAAGTCACTTTGATCGTCATAAAGACAAGATGGGTATTAGATACTAGAGTGATTGGCTTTAGTACAAGTGGGAGATTGAAAGGAATATGTCCTAAGTCCAATCATGTATTAGGATTTAGGAATAACTTTTTATGTAATCTGTTTTGATTTCATTGATATTAATAAAAGACTTGTTTTGTTTTTATTACGGGCTCTATCTATTTAAGTGTTTAAATAAGATATACCATAGTTTAGAGTAAATCATTTATGGATTATGATGAGATCATAATAGTGAGACCTAAAAGATGATAACTCTAAACTTAAATAGTTCCTGGTCATAGGATTACTAACTGGTAATTAATAATCCACAAAGATCGGTACATACTATGCTTGCTTCATTTTGAAGGATGTCTGTTCTCATAGATATTTGTGTGGTGACACTATAGCTAGTATGTAGGTGCTTATTATAGAATAAGTTCACTGAACATGACTCGCACAGCTGAACAACTGATGGAGTTCACTCACGTGTCAGCAGTTGTTCATATAATGATAGTTGTACAAGTATCCTTAGACTTGAGGTCATCATAGTCATCTTGTGTACACTGAACTATGCTTTGGTTTAGTTCTTAGTCTCCAGGGACAATTATTAGGGCTCTACTAGGTATAGGAATTTGTACACGAAGATAGTGTATGATCAATAAAGGATCTACCCATTTCAGTGAAGGAAGCGAATGTTCGAGGCTGATCCACTTATGCTAGTTCAGGAATCTCTGGCCAGAGTGAATGAAATTAGAAAGGAGTTTCTAATTTGCATAGAACTAAGCATAGTAAATGGTAAGCAAGTGATTAAATTAGATAGGCTTGACACAAGATCCATGCCTTGTATTTAATCAGGACATTGTAGGGTAGAAGGAGTTTATTGTACGGTAACTATTCACTGAATAGGTTCTTGGTATTCTAAGCAGTGAATTCGTATTATCCGGATAGTCGCGATATGCTGAGAAGTATCCCTCACGATGTAGAATAAATATGATTAATTAATTAATCATATTTAATAAATTAGAGAATTTATATAAATAATGATAAAATAGTTTTATTATTATTTATTTCTACTACCGGCTTAATATTGAACCTACAAGGTCACACCATAAAAAGAGAATAATTTAATGGTGGAGGAATTAATTAATAATGGCTGATAATTATTTATTTATGAAATAAATAATTAATTGGAAAATTTAATAATTGATTAAATGAGATTTAATTGATTATAAATTAATTAAGAAAAGTTCTTAATATTATTAATTAAGAATTTAATTTTTGGAAATTAAATCAAGAGAGAGAATTATTTCTAAAGTGTTTAGAAAAAGGATTAATAATTAAAAGGTGTTTTAATTATTAATGAGAAAAATAAATGGGTTAATAATAATAATATTTTATGGGAAAATTTCAGCTGAAAATTTTGCCTATAAATATACTATTATAAACCCTATTTTTATTCTAACCCAAATTTTCAGAAAACCTAATTCTCTCCACCTCCTCCTCCTCCTTAGCATCGTTTTCTTGGTGGATACCGGTGGAGTGCTTCACGTTTGAGGAGCAGCTGCTAAGGATCTCCGATCGTTGCTTTTGGATCGCTATTAAAGGTTAGTAATCGATTCATATGTTTTAATCACGATTTATATGCTTTTATTTGGATTTTATATGTGTAAAAGTGTTTTACCATGCCTCCGCTGCGATATAAATCCAACATTGATTACGTCTAGATAATCTGGATCTGTAGCTTTCAGGTACATGAGCATCTTCACCTTCCATGTTGGATATTCAGTCTTTTTCAGAATGGAAATTTTAATGCTTTCATACTTGTTCAGAGACATGTTTAAATCGTTTCTGATTGTAAATTTATCGGTGAGCTCTGATACCAATTGTTGCCCAGTAAAGATATAATTGTTTAAGGGGGGTTGGATACAATTGTATAAATGTTTCGAACAAGTAATAAAATATAACAACTTTTATATTTATGATAAAAACTGTTACAAAATCTTCTCAAAAAATACTGATGTTTTTGAGAGCTGCTAGGTCGAATGATCCTCGAGTATAATTCAACTAAGTGATGACCTAAACTGTGTTTATATATTACACAGCTACAACAGATTAATCTTAGATATGCATTATCAAAAACTAACTGAAAATGATGCATATCTTAAACTAAACAGATAAAGTCCTATAACTCAGACGTAACAGATTTCTGCTCCACATTATAAGGAACAGAACAAATCCTTTAATGCTGACTGTCTTCAAATACAGATGTCATACAAATGCTGATGACATACCAAATCCTGACGATACATCAGATCCTGATGACATCTGAACAGCCAGATCCTGAGCTTCTTTTGATCATTGAGAATTCAATATGTAACAATACAGGCTGTAAGTAAATTCGACGGATAATGCTTAAAATTAACGGCTAAGATTGAGTGCAATTTGATGGATAATGATAAAAGTACCTAAAGTAATAATTGATACTTCGATGGATGATAAGATTTAACGGATATTCATTTTCAATGGATAATGAACATCCGCCGAGATGTAAATTCTGACTTAGCCAAAATTTACATTTGACAAGAAATATAAGATATTATTCTGGCTACAATTCAAACTGCTTAGACATCAAAACATATTAAGAGTAATTAAGCATACCTAACTCACTTACCAACCTAGTAAAGGTGGATTCATCAAGTGGCTTGGTAAAGATGTCTGCAAGTTGCTTCTCACTTGGAACAAAATGAAGTTCCACAGTACCATTCATTACATGTTCTCTAATAAAATGGTACTTGATGTCAATGTGCTTGGTCCTTGAATGTTGTACTGGATTTTCAGTGATTGCAATAACACTTTTGTTGTCATAGAAAATAGGAATCTTATTTACCTGTAGACCATAGTCCAATAATTGATTTTTCATCCATAAAATATGTTCACAACAACTACCGGAAGCAATATACTTAGCTTCAGCTTTAGAAGTAGAGACTGAATTTTGATTTTTACTGAACTAGGATACTAGCTTGTTTCCTAGAAATTGACATGTTCTTGTTGTACTTTTTCTATCAATTTTACAACCTGCATAGTCTGCATCTGAATAACCAGTTAGATCAAAACCAGAATATCTAGGATACCAAATGCCAAGTTTTGGTGTTTCTTTGAGATATCTGAAAATTCTCTTAATAGCTACTAAATGAGATTCTAAAGGATCATCCTGAAATCTAGCAAAAAGACAAGTAGCAAATATTATATCTGGCCTACTAGCTGTTAAATATAAAAGTGAATCAACCATGCCTCTATAGCTTGAAATATCCACAGACTTTTCAGTAGTGTTTAATTCAAGTTTAGTTGCAGTGGCCATGAGAGTTTTTGCAGATGTATAATCCATTAAGTCAAACTTCTTCAAGTGATCATAAATATATTTGGTTTGAGTAATGAATATTCCATCACTAACTTGATTAACTTGTAAACAAAGAAAGTAAATTAGTTCTCCCATCATGCTCATTTCATATTTACTTTGCATCAATTTGGCAAACGTTTTGCAAAGTTTTTCATCTATAGAGCCAAATATAATATCATCTACATAAATTTAAACAAGTATACTAGAGCCATTAACATTTCTAAAGAATAAAGTTTTGTCAACAGTACCTATTGTGAAGTGATTTTCTAAGAGAAACTTTGACAAAGTATCATACCAGGATCTAGGTGCTTGCTTCAATCCATAAAGTGCTTTAGAAAGATAGTAGACATATTTTGGAAAATTTGGATCTTCAAAACCAGGAGGCTGACTGAAATAGACTTCCTCCTCTAAATCTCCATTCAGAAAAGCACTTTTGACATCTATTTGATAGACCTTGAAATTGACATGGGCTGCATAGGCTAGGAAAATTCTGATGGCTTCAAGTCTTGCAACAGGAGTGAAATTTTCATCAAAATCTATTTCTTCTTGTTGACAGTAGCCCTTAGCAACCAATCTAGATTTGTTCCTGACCACTATGCCATTTTCATCCATCTTGTTTCTAAATACCCACTTGGTATCAATAGGATTGTTTCCTTTAGGCTTGGGTACCGACTTCCAAACTTTATTCCTTTCAAACTGGTTTAGCTCCTCCTGCATAGCTAAAACCCAATCAGGATCCAATATAGCTTCTTCTAACTTTTTAGGTTCTTCCTGAGATAAAAAGTTGCTATATAGATATTCCTCTTGAGTTGCCTTTCTTGTTTGTACTCTTGAATATATATCACCAATGATCAATTCAAATAGGTGATCTCTAGTCCATTTTCTCTGTTGAGGTAGATTAGCTCTAGATGAAGAAGCCTCATTGTTGTCTTGATGAGTTACAGAGTTTTGATTGTCAGAAACTCCCCCTGAGTTTCTGGATCTTTGACTTGAAATTGGAGTTCTTTCTGATTGTGATCTAACTTGGATTTCAACTCCTATTGATGGATCAACGGATGTTATTCTTTGCTTATCAATGGATGATGCAGATTATCTTTCAACGGATGATGCACTTGGTCTTTCGACGGATGTTGAATTATGTGCTTGATTAGTTGTAAATTTTTCTGCATTGTCCTTGGATATTTATTCTTGATCACTTTCATCATTACTTTCATCACAAATCATCTCAACATTATCAAAATTGAGGTTTTTATGGAAATCTCCATCTTGCAGTCCTTCAATCTTTTTATCATCGAACACAACATGTACATATTCCATAACAATGCTTGTTCTAAGTTTGTAGACTCTATATGCTTTTTGAACTGCATATCCAATAAAAATGCCTTCATCTGCTTTGGCATCAAACTTTCCATGCTGATCAGTTGATTCCTTAAGATATAACATTTACAGCCAAAGACATGATGAAAGTTTAGTGTTGGCTTCCTATTCTTGAACAATTGGTAGGGTGTCATGCATTTTGCTTGATTAACCAAAGAAGTATGTTGGTAAAAATTATGTTGGTAACTTTCATTTTTCCAACATTATTCTTGCAGCTTCAATAAAAGATCTGTTCTTTCTTTCCACCACTCCATTTTGTTGTGGAGTTCTTACGGCTGAAAACTTATGCATGATCCCATTCTCTTCACAAAAAGATCTCATCACAAAATTCTTGAACTCAGTTCCATTATCACTCCTGATTCTTCTTACTTTGAAATAAGGATGATTGTTGACTTGTCTTATGTGATTGATGATGATTTCACTAGCTTCATCTTTGGATTTTAGAAAATATGTCCAAGAGAACTTTGAGAAATCATCCACAATTACTAGACATTATCTTTTCCTTGAGATGGACAATACATTGACTGGTCCAAATAAGTCCATGTGCATGTTGAGTTGCATTTATGACACTTTATTACACTCCACAAAGCTTTGAATTGGTGTATTTGTACTCAAGTTGTTGGTGTTTTAATGTGTTTTCTAGTATTTTGCATTTTCAGGCATTATCTAGGTAATCAGGTGAATTAACATTGTTTTGGTGCTAATTTAGTGTTAAGATGGTGTTGGAATAAAAGCTCTTGGAAAATCGGCTCAAATCAGCAAGGAAAATGAAGAAGTAAGAATCTTATTCAGGAGGTCAGCGCCCCGCGCTGTGATAGCGCGCGCCCGCGCTGTGATAGCGCGCGCCCGCGCTGTGATAGCGCGCGACCGCACCCAAAGTCCACCAGAAACTTAACGCACCCGCGCTGGTCAAGCGTGCGGCCGCGCCAGGTCGAGAACAGAAATCCTGATTCTATTGGGCTTTTGATCCAGAAGACTTTTACTCTGTATGGGGCTGCTATATATATACATAAATAAGTTCATTTTTTATAACAAGACATACCAAAGCAGAAGGAGAAGGCGTAAGATGACCGTTTTAGCACAATTCAACCAAGGCGAAGAAGATCTAGTTTAACTTGTGATTCTTTGTTTAAGTTGTAACGTTGGATGCTAGTTTTCTTATTTTTGAACCTATACTCTTGTTTTGTACTTTGTTTATTATTCATTTATAAAGACTAAGTTTATTATACCATGTTTTCATCGGAACCCACGTTGATGATGAGTCCGACTATGGGCTAATTATTATCGTGGGGTTCTAGCGGATTTATTTATGGATTTCTTTGGTTGATTTGTTTCAATGCCCTAGTGTGTGGTGATTGTATGATAACCTATTATTGGTTGTGTTTATTCGTCTTATGAGAATCACGAACTTATAAGATAGTGTGTTAATTCTTAATGAAGCGAAAGTGAATTTAAGGGTTTAGAACTTACCATCCTAGCATAGGTTCATGTGTTATTGTTATGCATGATTCGTAGGTAATTTTAACCATCTTACTTGCCCTATGTAATCATGATAGATAACTTGTGATTTAATCTGTTATGTTGTCAAATTCTATAGACATATAGGGTCTCAATATAATTGGTGTCTATTCAGCTTCTATCTCTTTTGTGGATGTCTGGTAGTATGGTATTCGTGCAACGAAAGTTGGCATTTATCAGTTTCGTTTATCTAATTAGTGTCATCACCATTACATGCTAAGGTTAAGAATAAAAAGACTATTGAATGAAGTATGTAATGAAGTTAGAATCCTATGTTTGTCATATATATTAATTCAACCATTCTTATTCTCTTAGTTATAATTGTTAGTTAAATTCTTATTTATAAACAATCTCAATCTGTTAATCGTCTTAGTATTGAATATTAGTCATATCATTGTTGCATAAGTGCATAAATTACAAAGTTAACCTAAACCAGTCTCTGTGGGAACGAATCTGATTTATATCTTATACTACTTGCGAATGCGTATACTTGCATGAATTTTAGCACGTGTTTAGCGACTAACAAGTTTTTGACACCGTTGCCGGGGACTCGATTTTAATTTTTAGTTTATGTGTTTGTCATCAGTGGTCGTTAAAGTTCGTTGACTCGAACATTATTACTTATATGTTTCCTTGCCTTATTTCAAGTACTCTAGCGAGCGTGTATGCATACGCGTTCTGGGTCTCGTAAGAGAACGGTGGATAAATCCGAGGAAGAAGCTGTAGCATGGTTCGAAAGGAAGTTGTTGAGGACGAAAAGAAGGTAGAAGAAGAAGAAGAGAAAGTCGAGGAACCAGTTTTAGTAGTGATGGGAGATCAAGTAGAAATTACTAAGGCTTTGATGGACTATTCTCAGCCTAAGATCAATGATATTCAGTCAAGCATCATCAGACCAGCCATCTCGGCTAACGCTTTTGAGATCAAGTCAAGCACGATTCAGATGATACATAACTCAATTCAGTTTAAGGGTTCTCCTAAAGAAGACCCCAAAATGCATATCAGGGATTTTATCGAGATCTACGACACTTTCAAGTTCAATGGTGTGACTGAAGATGCCATCAAGCTGCGACTCTTCCCATTCTCTCTGAGGGATAAAGCAAAGTGATGGTTACATTCTCTACCACTAGCGTCTATCACCACATGGGAGGATCTTGCTCAAAAGTTTTTCACTAAATTCTTCCCTATGGCGAAGAAAGCTGCAATCAGGAATGCTCTTACTCAGTTTGCTCAGCAAACTGGAGAATCTCTGTGTGAGGCTTGGGATCGATATAAGGAGATGCTAAGGAAGTGCCTACACCATGGCATGCCTGATTAGATGATTATAAACTATTTTTATAATGGATTGGGTGCTACTTCTAGACTTATTCTCGATACAGCATTGGGAGGAGCCTTGTGGGCTAAGAGCTACAATGAAGCTTATGAATTGATTGAACTAATGGCTGCTAATGAATACCAGAATCCTTTTCAGAGGCTAACTCAGTGTAAAGTAGCTGGAATTCTGGAGTTGGATGCAGCAACTGCTATAGCTGCCCAACTTAAGGCCTTGATGATGAAGGTGGACAATTTGACTAATTATGGCGTTAATCAAATCTCTAGTGTCTGTGAGCTTTGTGCTGGTGCCCATGAGACTGATCAGTGTGTTATTTTTAGTGAATCGGCTCAGTTCGTGAGCAACTTTCAGCGATCGCAACAACCTGTGCCAGCCACCTATCATCCTAACAACCGCAATCATCCTAATTTCAGCTGGAGCAACGCTTAGGATTCGGTTCAACAGCCTTATCAGTAGTACCCAGCTAAGCGGTACAACACCCTGGTTTTCAGCAACCACAATATGCACCAAGACATCAACTCCAGTTATAACAAGTTAATGAAAAATCTGAATTAGAGGAGTTGAAACTCATGTACAAAAGCCAAGTTGTTTCTATCAAGACCTTGGAAAATCAAATTGGACAAATTACCAATGCCTTGCTAAATCGTCAACCTGGTACACTACCTAGTGACACTGAAGTACCAGGAAAGAGGGAAGCTAAGGAGCAGGTGAAGGCAATCACCTTGAGGTCAAGGAAGGTTGCGAATCCCGAACAAACTCAAGATTCAAATGAAAAAGCTGGGGCTGAAGAAGAAGTAGAGCAATAGGAAGCAGAAGTGGAACCAAGGAAGACTACTGTTGAGCACACTCCTTCTGAAGGTAATACAAGGGAGAAACAGATCTATCCTCCACCGCCTTTTCCTAAGCGGCTGCAGAAGAAAAAGCTGGATAAGCAATTTGAGAAATTTCTGGAGGTGTTCAAGAAACTTCATATCAACATACCTTTCGCTGAGGCTCTTGAGTAGATTCCTAGTTATGCAAAGTTTATGAAAGGTATTCTCTCTCGAAAAGTGAAGCTAGATGATTTAGAGACTGTCGCTCTCACGGAGGAATGCAATGCTGTTCTGTAACAGAAGTTGCCTTCAAAGATTAAAGATCCGGGAAGCTTCACTATTCCATGTACTATTGGAAAGTGTCTTTTGACAGATGCTTATGTGACTTGGGAGCTAGCATCAATCTGATGCCTTTGTCAATCTTCAAGAAGTTGAACTTGCCTGATCCAAAACCTACTTATATGACTTTGTAGTTGGCCGATCGTTCTATTACATATCCTCGAGGTATTGTGGAAGATGTCTTGGTCAAGGTTGATAAACTCATCTTCCCTGCTGATTTTGTAATTCTTGATTTTGAGGAGGATAAGAAGATTCCCATAATCTTGGGAAGACCTTTCCTGGAAACTGGCCTTACCTTGATAGATGTGTAGAAGGGTGAGCTTACAATGCGAGTGCTGGATCTGAATTTAACTTTTAATGTGTTCAATGCTATAAAATTTCCTTTGGAAAATGAGGAGTGCTTAAAAGTGGAGTTGGTCGATTCTGTGGTTACTTCAGAACTTGATCAATTGCTAAGGTCTGATGCCTTAGAGAAGGCCTTGTTGGGGAATTCAGAAGGTGAAAATGACGAAGGTGAAGAACAATTGTAATATCTGAATGCTTCTCCCTGGAAGAGGAAGATTGATATGCCTTTTGAATCTCTTGGAATGGAGGAGTTGAACAAAGCTCCTAAACGCCCCAAGCCATCTATTGAGGAAGCTCCCATTCTTGAGCTTAAGCCTTTACCTGAACATTTGAGGTATGCATTTTTTGGTGATGCATCTACTTTGCCTATTATTATTTCAAATCGGCAATTGGATGGACTATAGCAAATATTAAGGGAATCAGCCCTTCTTATTGCATGCATAAAATTCTGCTAGAAGAAGGTAGCAAGCCTACGGTTGAGCATCAAAGAAGACTTAATCCGATCATGAAGGAAGTAGTGAAGAAATAGATTCTTAAGTGGCTGGATACAGGGATTATTTATCCCATTTTTGACAGTTCTTGGGTGAGTCTAGTTCAGTGTGTACCAAAGAAGGGAGGTATCACAGTTTTTGCTAATGAGAAGAATAAGCTCATTCCTACTCGAACAGTCACGGGATGGAGAGTTCGTATGGACTACAGGAAGCTGAACAAGGCCACTAGGATGGATCACTTCCCTCTGCCTTTCATTGACTAGATGCTCGACATGTTGGTTGGTCACGAGTAGTACTGTCTTCTGGATGGCTATTCGGGTTATAATCAGATTTGCATCACTCCATAAGATCAGGAAAAGACTATCTTCACTTGTCCATTTGGTACTTTCGCCTTCAGACGAGTTTCTTTTGGTCTGTGTGGTGCACCAGCCACATTTCAAAGATGTATGATGGCCGTATTTTCTGATATGATTAGCCAGAATATGGAGGTGGTTATGGATGACTTCTCTGTATTTGGCGATTCTTTTGATGAATGCTTGCAAAATCTTAGAAATGTTCTCAAGAGGTGTGTTGAGACCAATCTGGTTCTCAATTGGGAAAAATGTCACTTTATGGTGCGGTAGGGCATTATTCTTGGGCACAAGGTCTCTAGTAAAGGTCTTGAGGTGGACAAAACCAAGGTGGGGGTCATTGAAAATCTTCCTCTACCTATTTCTTTTAAGGGAATTCACAGTTTTCTTGGTCATACGGGTTTCTATAGGCGTTTCATCAAGGACTTCTCTAAGATTTCGAAGCCATTGTGCAGTCTGCTAGAGAAAGATGTCCCTTTCAAGTTTGATGATGAGTGCCTTGCAGCTTTTGAGATATTGAAGAAGATTTTAATAACGGCAGAATGAACCTTTTGAGATGATGTGCGATGCAAGTGACTATGCAGTTGGAGCAGTTCTTGGGAAGAGAAAGAACAACATATTTCATGTGGTCTACTATGCTAGTAAGACCTTGAATGGTGCTCAACTGAATTATATTACTACGGAAAAAGAGCTATTGGCTATTGTCTATGGTTTTGAGAAATTTTGATCTTATCTACTTTGGACTAAAGTGACAGTTTTTACTGATCACGCTGTAATTCGCTATCTCGTCTCGAAGAAGGACTCGAAGCCTAGATTGATTAGATGGGTTCCTTTGCTTCAAGAATTTGAATTAGAGATCAAGGAAAGAAAGGGGATTGAAAATCAAGTCACTGATCATCTATCTCGATTAGAAAACCCTAATGCTACTTCATTGGACAAGACATTGATAAATGAGTCTTTTCCCGATGAGCAGCTGTTTGGAGTGCAAGAGGAAGAACCGTGGTTTGCAGACATTGTGAACTACCTTGTGAGTAATGTCATGCCTCTCGACTTATCATATGCTCAAAGGAAGAAGTTTCTACATGAAGTGAAATGGTATATGTGGGATGAGCCGTTTCTTTTTCGACAAGGAGCTGACCAAATTATCAGGAGATGTATTCCTTACAGCGAAACGGGGGGGGATCTTATGAGATTTTCACTCAACGGCTTATGGAGGACACTATGGTGGAGAAAAGACAGTAGCTCGTATTCTTCAAGCATGTGTCTTTTGGCCAACCTTGTTTAAAGATGCTCATCAGTTCATTTTGAAATGTGATCGATGTCAACGTGTGGTAATATATCTAAGAGGGATGAGATGCCCCTTAATGTGCTTCTCGAGGTTGAAGTCTTCGATGTTTGGGAAATTGACTTCATGGGGCCATTTGTCTCATCTTGTAACAATCAGTATATCTTATTGGCGGTTGATTATGTGTCGAACTGGGTTGAAGTTAAGGCGTTGCCAATGAATGATGCGAAGGTGGTCCTTAATTTTCTTCACAAGAATATATTCACAAGGTTTGGAACTCCAAGAGTCATAATCAATGATAAGGGATTGTATTTTTGCAATCGCAAGTTCACTGCTATGATGCAAAGGTATAATGTGAATCATCGCATTGCTACGGCTTATCATCCTCAGATAAATGGTCAAGATGAGGTGTCTAACAGAGAGATCAAGCGCATTTTGGAGAAAGTTGTGTGTCCATCGAAGAAGGATTGGTCTTTGAAGCTTGATGAAGTTGTTTGGGCGTATATAACAGCATACACGACTCCGTTGGGAATATCTCCGTTCCAGTTGGTTTATGGTAAGGGGTGTCATTTCCCTGTGGAGCTCGAGCATAATGCATATTGGGCTTTGAAGATATTGAATCTTGACTTGGATGCAGCTGGAAATAAGAGGATGCTTCAATTGAATGAACTCGATGAGTTTCATCTGCAAGCTTATGAGAACAACAAAATGTATAAGGAGAAAGTCAAGAGGTGGAACGATAGGGGTCTAGATGCAAAAAGTTCTTTTTTTTAACTCTTGTCTCCGTATTTTTCCTGGAAAGTTGAAATTAAGGTGGTCAGGGCCCTTCATAATCAAAACTGTGTTTTCACATGGAGCGGTGGAAATTTTTGAGAGTGATCCGAGCCAAGCATTGAAGGTCAATGGTCAGAGGTTGAAGCAATAATATTGTGACATGGAAAACCGCGAGGTGGTTAATACCGTTTTATTGTCTGTTTGATCTAAAGATTCTACGTCGAGCTAACGACGTAAAACAAGCGCTTCTTGGGAGATAACCCAAGTTTGTTGTACATTAGTAGGTAGAGGAAGCAAGAAAAAAAGAGAAAAACACAAAAAAATCAGAAAAAGAAAAAAATTCAGGGCCAACTTCAGAAGCCAAGCGCACCCGCGCTGATCTAGCGCGCGACCGCGCTGTTTTTCCAGAAGGTAAGCGCACCCGCGCTGATTTAGCGTGCGGCTGTGCCGATTTGGTAGAAGGTGAGCGCGCCCGCGCTGAGGTCCCGACTCAGAAAAATAAAAACAACAGTTATGAAGAGAAAAGCGCTATTTTTGCTACAAAATCAATTTTTTACCCGAATTTTACTCTTCCACATCCCAAATTTCCCTTTCCAAATCAAACCCATTATTCCCACGATTCCCATAATTAATTCCCACTTCTATTCCATATCTAATTCTCTTCTCACCATCTATATATACACACACTTGTACACAAACTTCTCCACCACATCACAAATTCTCAAACACAAATCTCTCTCAAACACTTAGCATTTTTTACTCTAATTCAATCCCAATGGCACCCAAGAGAAAAAGAACTCAAGTAAGCAGCGGCACCACCGATTCTTCATCTGCGGGTGGTGTGAGGCCGAGGTTTTCGACTCCAGAAGCTGAAGAGGAGTACATGAGGCTTTTCTCGAAGCCTATAGAAAAGGAGCGAGGTTTTCTGCCATCAGGGAAGGATGCTAAGTTGTTGGAGATGATTCTGGAGATGAGCTGGATTCCTTTTTGCGAGTCTCCCACTGCTGTGCCCATGAGTGTTGTGCGAGAGTTCTATGTTAACGCAAAGGCGGAGAAGAATGGCTTCACGGTGGTTAGGGGGATGATTGTGGAGTGTAGTGCTGATGCGATAAGAAGGGTGATTGTGCAGCCCGCGAGAAAGCCCGGTCAGGACACTTGGAACGATAAGACTCCGGAGGACTTCAACTTGGATCTGATCGTTGCTACTCTTTGTGTGCCTGAGACTCACTGGAAGTTTAAAAGGGGCACAACTGATTACTCCACGTTCCCTGCGTCGTGCATGAACATGTTTGCACGGGCTTAGAACTCGTTTATTTGTGCTAACATCATGCCATCATCACATGTGCATGAGATTACTGTGGAGCGTGCTCGTCTGCTGTGGGGTATTCTTCGGGGCGATTATATTGATTTGGGGATGGTTATTTATCAGGGGATTTTGAGATTTTTGCGAGGAGGTACTATGGGTTCTATACCCTATGCATCCATTGTAACGAAGTTGTGTGTGGCAGTTGGTGTTCATTGGCCCGCACATGAGCAACTACAGCTTCCCAGTGCTCCTATCGACAACTCTACGTTGTTGAATATGATTGAGTGGTATGGTGACAAGCCCGATCCTAAGGGGCTTGATTATTCATATGATCATCTGCCAGGTGGTAGGCCAGCGGACCCGACTTTTGCTGGTGGGACGCAGCAGGCAAGGAAGGCAGCATGGAGAGCTCAGTTGGGAGAGGAAGCTGGTCCATCGCAGCAGGAGCAGGAGGAAGCAGGAGCTAATGTTGGAGCTGGTTTGAGTACGACGTAGTATAGGCGTCTGGCAAGGAGGATGGATGCTATGCATGACATCCATATCAGGTTTGCACGTGATCTCACCCAGGCACTTGGGACTGCATTCAGAGCCACCAGTGTTGACATCCAGTAGCCAGTATTTGGTGAGGATTCCGTGTATCTATCTCCAGACACACCTGACGCTCTACCCGTTGAGGGTTATGACCCTGATTCGGAGTACGCATGCCTGATTCCTTACTATTACATTCACTGAGGACAGTGAATATTTTAAGTTTGGGGGTAGTAGTTGAAGGAATATGTTTTATGTGAGTCACATATAGTTTGCATATTCATTTTAGTTTTGTGCATATAGTTGCATATTTTGCCATGTAGTAGTTATTTATTTATTTATTTATTTTTTGGTAGTTTTTATGATAGTTTGATCATGTAGTTTCATGCATTTGCATAATAACATGATCCCTTAGAGGATTTTTCCGATTGATTTATGATGTTGATGCTAGTGTAGTGATGTCGTATTTAGTGATGTTAAGTCTTATCGAATTGATTTGCATGCTAGAGACAATTATATTTCACTAAGTCTTATAGGTTGCTAAAGTGCTAGATCATGGCCATGGCTTGTTTGTTGTCGAGGTTTAATCGCTTGTTTATATTTAGAATTTAGGATATTCTCTTAATAATAAATTAGCATGGATGTTTAAATAATTGGAGAAAATTGGATTTCATTACTAGTTGTGTTGGCTAGGTGTCAAATGGCTAGTAGCCGGCTCATATTTATATGAGTAGTCTAGGGTTGAATGAGATGGAGCAAAACACACTCATTCAGAAATTTATGATAAAAAATAAAAAAAAAAGAAGAAAAAAGAAAAAAAAAATTTAAGTGTTATGTATAATTGATTACGAGTGGGCTCTTTAGTAATCGAGTTATTAAGTTCTTAGGGGACTTTGTGCCTAGTGACCTAAGGCTTTTATAGTCTAGGATCCGCTAACCTAACGCTCGCTACATGGGTACTATTGTTTAAGTCTTTTGTGGACCTCACTCATTGCACGGTCAAATAAGCATATTTGTGTTGTTTTGTTGTGAATAAAAGCGTGAATCCATATAAACTCCGATATAAGAATTGAAGTGTTATAAATTATTTTGAGTCTAGCTTTTATTCTATTTATAACCTTGCGATTGCTTTGATGAGTAGTGAGTCATGATTATTGATCTAGTTGCGATCATATGTCTGTAAGCAGTTGCACACACGTACGTCTCTAGTTTGTAGATTGATTTGTGAGGTTTGATTGATCTTTATGCGAATAACTGCATTTGTTGAGATGTTGCTTGTTGATTGGTTTAGTTATTCTATTGGGGATCGTTGCATTCATACATTTTTATTTCTTGTTCTTTGAGTTTGTTTATGTTTGAGGACAAGCATCGATTCATGTTTGGGGGTATGTTGAGTGACATTTATGACACCTTATTATGCTCTGCAAAGCTTTGAATTGATGTATTTGTACTCAAGTTATTGGAGTTTTAATGTGTTTTCTAGTGTTTTTGCATTTTCAGGCATTATCTAGGTAATCAGGTGAATTAGCATTGTTTTGGTGCTAATTTGGTGTTAAGGTGGTGTTGGAATAAAAGCTCTTGGAAAACTGGCTCAAAACAGCAAGGAAAATGAAGAAGTAAGAATCTTATTCAGGAGGTCAGCGCGCCCGCGCTTTTATAGCGAGCGGTCGCGCCCAAAGTCCAGAAACTCAGCGCGCCCGCGCTGGTCAAGCGCGCGGCCGCGCCAGGTCGAGAATAGAAATCCTAATTCTATTGGGCTTTTGATCCAGAAGACTTCTACTCTGCATGGGGCTGCTATATATACATAAATAAGTTCATTTTTTTTATAACAAGACATACCAGAGCACAAGAGAAGGCGTAAGAAGACCGTTTTAGCACAATTCAACCAAGGCGAAGAGGATCTAGTTTAACTTATGATTCTTTGTTTAAGTTGTAACGTTGGATGCTAGTTTTCTTATTCTTGAACCTATACTCTTGTTTTGTACTTTGTTTATTATTCGTTTATAAAGACTACATTTATTATACCATGCTTTCATCGGAACCCACGTTGATGATGAGTCCGACTATGGGCTAATCATTATCGTGGGGTTCTAGCGGATTTATTTATGGATTTCTTTAGATGATTTGTTTCGATGCCTTAGTGTGTGGTGATTGTATGATAACCTAGTATTGGTTGTGCTTATTCGTCTTATGAGCGTCGCGAACTTATAAGATAGTGTGTTAATTCTTAATGAAGCGAAAGTGAATTTACAGGTTTAGAACTTGCCATGCTAGCATAGGTTCATGTGTTATTGTTATGCATGATTCGTAGGTAATTTAACCATCTTACTTACCCTATGTAATCATGATAGATAAATTGTGCATTAAACCGTTATGTGGTCAAATTCTATAGACATATAGGGTCTCGGTATAATTGGTGTCTATTCAGCTTCTATCTCTTTTGTGGATGTCTGGTAGTATGGTATCCGTGCAACGAAAGTTGATGTTTATCAGTTTCGTGTTATCTGATTAGTATCATCACCATTACATGCTAAGGTTAAGAACAAAAAGACTATTGAATGAAGTATTTAATGAAGCTAGAATCCCATGTTTGTCATATATATTAATTTAACCATTCTTATCCTCTTAGTTAAAATTGTTAGTTAAATTCTTAGTTATAAACAATCTCAATCTTTTAATCGTCTTCGCATTGAATAATAGCCATATCATTGTTGCATAAGTGTATAAATTACAAAGTTAACCTAAACCAGCCTCTGTGGGAATGAATCTGATTTATATCTTATACTACTTGCGAACGCGTATACTTGCGTAAATTTTAGCGCGTGTTTAGCGACTAACAGTGCAGTAGTTGCAGAGGTTCTTCAATTGTTGAATCAAGCTTCTTTCTGAATAATGCCTTGATCTACTTCCCTTTCTGACATGCATCACACAGTCCATCCTTTGATAATTCCACTTGAGGAATACCTCTTACCAAATCTTTCCTAACCAATTCATTCATATTCTTGAAGTTAAAGTGGGACAACTTCTAGTACCATAGTCAACTTTCATCTTGACTTGCCTTGCTAAATAGACAAGTGATAGATTCTCCATTTGATAAGTTAAAATCAGCTAAATACACATTTACTTTTCTCACTCCAATGAGAACCACTTTGTTGCTTCTCTTGTTTGTCACAACACAGGCTTCATAATTAAATGTTACTGAGTTGCCCTTATCACAGAGTTGGATGATACTCAACAAGTTATGCTTGAGTCCATCAACTAAGGCAACTTCCTCAATGATGACATTATCTTTTGAAATCAAGCCATATCCCACAGTATAACCCTTGCTGTCATCTCCAAAAGTAATACTTGGGCCAGCACTTTCCTTGAACTCAGTGAACGGGTAGAATCTCCAGTCATGTGCCTTGAGCAGCACTATCCAAATACCAAAGATTCTTTCTGTTTCCCTGCACAATAAAATCAAATCAAGTTGATTTTGGTACCCAAGTTTCCTTGGGTCCTGTTTTGTTATCCTTTTTCTTAGGTTACTTAGGCTTATCCTCATTTGACTTAGGCATTTGAAGTTCATCCTTAGTCAATTGAGTAGAACCCTTAGAACCATTCATCATTGCAGAATTATCATGCACATGCTGATTAACATGGAAAGGCATATTTTGTGAAAACATGTTATTCCAGTATGGCATGCTAAATAGCATTTGTGGCATACTAAATGCAGCATAGTAAGGATTTTGTGCAAATGACATATTAGCAAACCGTGCATTCAAATTATGTGCAGGCATAACATTCACATGTATTGTAGGCATACTGGGAAATGAAGGAGGTGTAGACATGGGAGAAGGCATAGCAAGTTTGCAATTAACAGACAAATGATTAACGCTACCACACTTAACACAAGTTTTTCTTGGTGCATATTTATCAGGTGTGTAGTTGTTATGTTTGTTAATTCCTACTTTCCCAATCCTATTATTTTTCTTTTTAAATTCTGCTCTCACTTCAATTTTCTCCAATATGTCATTCAATTGCTTGATAGAAAGATGTACTACATTGACTCTCTTGTTTTTGTTCACTTGACTTGTTTCTCCTGGAACAAAGTTCTTAGAAACTGATCCATATTTCTCATTTAGTTTAGCTAGTTTAGCTTTGCTAACTGGCTTTCTTTCACTCAACAGATGTGGCTCATTGTCTTTCGACAGATAATCCTTTTGGTCTTTCGACGGATAACATTCATCATCCGTTGAATCCACATCCGTTGAAAGTCCTTCTACCAAATTGGAATCTAGTTTCTCCTTGCTCTTTTTCCAGGTTGCATCACAGAAGGATTATATACCTTAAACTTTAGTAATTTGAGCATGGACATCTCAAGATGATTTCCATACCTTAATTACTTCTTGTTCTCGTTGAAGCTGCTTTCTTAAAATATCCTCTTTCTTTAAGGATTCAGTCAATTCATCTTTGGAAATCTTGCACTCTATTTTCAGTTTTTCAAACTCAATAAATTAAGTTTCTAATACAGTGTTTCTTTCACTTAAAAACAGATTGTTCTCTTTAAGTTTAGTTTTTTCTTTAGTGAGAGACTTGAGTGTAACACACAATTGATATAATTCAGTAGACATGTCATTTATGGCCTCATTACACTTAGCTTTAGATAAATGTGCTAGATTAGGGGTGATTATGTAATATTCCATATTTTCAGATATTATTATTATAATTATTATTATTATTATTATTATTTGAAATTGTTTATGTGATTTTATGTGAATTTTAGTGAATTATCTGGTAATTGGAGTGATGTTTTGGATGTTTATATGTGATATTCTTGGAGTATACTAATTTTTATATGTGCAGAATAAAGTATAGATAATTGTGATATTTTTCTGGAAAATTTTGGACTGTTATATGATTTTATAATGATTTATGGATTTATTAATTATTTTTTGAATAATTACAAAAACTATTTTATAAAGCAGGGAATCGTTCAACATCAACTATTTTTGCCTTTTTACAACCCGAAACTCTTCCGAAAACCCCTTCCTAACCTAATCTAGTAATTCCGGACATTTTCCGTGTTTTAACTTTTTCGATCCGGATTACGGTTTGACCCGTACGCGTCCCGCCGTACAATTTTTGATAGGAGAATTATTTCGATAAAGCAAAAAAACCCGTATTCTCAAAAGACGGGACAATATTACATTATTTTCGTATAAAGTGTTTTATTAGAAGCCCGGTTGGGATAATTATCCAATAAGGGTACCAAATCGGATCGTTTTTGCAGGTACTTAGTGGCTAAGTAACTAATTTATCGATCCAATATGATCCAACTGGTATTATTTTTATATAACTATAAATACCATTTATTTTTTTATTTAATTATTTTTTTTATTATGCATATACAAAAAAAATCAGAAAAATATTTTAAAAAGCATAAATTTCTCTCAATATTAGGGTTAGGGTTGAATTTATGTTGTTCAGATTAATCAATGGTTTTGAAGTGATCTGGGAAGTAAATCAAATGATATTTGTGCTCGTTTTGAAGCTCTTGAAGAGCCCTCTCTGATTATGCCATCAAAAACATTCACAGATGTATAAATTTCAAAATTCGATTCTAGGGTTCTTGACCCGAATTGGGGGTTTTTGATCTATAAATTGTTTGATGATTTTGATGCTTGGATGAGCTTTATGATTGAATTTAGAGTCGATTAATTTATATACTTGATGATTATAACCCCTGGAAGTGGCTAATCGATTTCATGAGTTTTCCTAAATTTTGATTTGATTTCATGTTCTTATTGTTGATTAGTTGTTAAAATAATTATAGGGGTTTGATTATAGGTTACATAAGCTATATTTTCATGTATTAAACGTTGCGTTTGGTTCTGTTTTTCGAGAATTCGAACTTCGCCGGACTTGCTAGCCGGTTTGTTGCATTATAATCGGAATCGGAGCTCTGCAGAATGTTTGAATGTTTTCTGGTTGATTCAGAGTTGTCGGAATGATAAGGAACGATCTGGGCATGAAAACCTGATCGATTCCTGCTGTCTTGTTGCCTATTAAGCCTTGGCCGGAACTCGACCGGAAATCACAGATCACCGGATTCTGCAGATTTCCCGGTCGGTTCTAGGGTTCTTCGTGACCTGGCTAAGACCCGCTTGGAACCCAAAACCCGACCCGCTATTGATCTGTTTTTGTTTTCAAAACTCCTATTATAAAACTGTTTCTGGGTATTTCTTTTATTTTTAATGCAATTTTTTTTTCCTATTTTCAAAAATCAATTTATTTTATTTCTAAAAATAATTAATTAATTATTTTAAATTTTGAAAATTATTTACTTAATTGTTTTAAATTCAAAAAATTATTTCCTTTTATTATTTTCAAAAATCCGAAAATTTTATTCGTTTAAATTGATTAATTATTTTGATAATTAAACAGTTTATTTAGATTAATTGTAATAATTTTATTTTAATTCCAAAAATTATGGAAAACTCATTTTAATTCTAATTTTTCCTAGATAGTGATTTAAAAATTACTTTGAGATTTTAAAATTTATATTTTGGTATTTAAAAATCAATTAATGTTATTATTAATTGATTTATTCGTATTTTATTCGTAGAAAATAAACCGTTCGTCCGTTTAATACGAAACGAACGCGTATAGACTCAGAAAAATATTTCGCTTTCATTAAAAATACTTTCGAGACCTAATTTTTTTTTTCGAAAGGTCGCTTATTTTACCAGTCATTCTGTGTCAATTATTGAGCGATAAATCATAATTTTGACCCGATTTCATTTTTAAACGTATCGTGTCGAACCTTTTAACGAACTGAGTCAGATGTGATATGAATTATGTGGGTGGATTATATGCTTACGTGTTATATGAATTGCGTGCGTACGTGGGTCAAGAGTCTTGTGTTTGACTGTTATATTTATATGTGGGCTATCGTATGGGTAGACGATAGTGTTTTGACGCGCAGTTCGTCGAGTAATTATCGTTTAGACGATTAAAGTGTTATCTTCTAATTATAGATGCGCATCATTCGAGTTGATCAGGACAAGATGTTGGATAAATATTGAGATGGAATGGTATTGGATATCTGGCTTCTAGAAATCGCAAGAGCAGCATATCAGTAAAGTGTTGAAAATAAGGATCGAGATGTTTTGAGACCGAATATCAGAATAGATGTGTCGTTGCGAGTGTGACTAACTACTAAATCTCAAAGGCAAGTATCCCTATCATCACCTATTGTTCAAGTGATATTTATTTTAAATCTTCTTATGCAAGTATTGTTTTCCCTATGCTTAGTTGGAATAGATAAATATTTTACATATCGCTGAATTAAATGATTCTGTTTATGCAAGTACTCTTCTGCTATTCAATGTTTAGAATAGCTAAGTGTTTTTACTTATCAAATTACTGGATTTGTAAATGTTTTGGATTTTGAGAAAAATTGATTTGGTTGCGAGTATTCCTTCCCAAGTAAATTAGGGAATAAAATTATTTCGGGAGTCGAGTATTACGACCCCTTTTCAATAAAATGTTTTAAGATTGAATGGTTACTGGTTGCGTAAAAGGCCGAGGCACCGGTCCAGCGTGAGCTATTATACGGAAGTGTAATATCTTACAAGGCGAATATATGCCTTTTCTGGCGCCCTATAGGTACCGTATGGCTGTGGAATACGGGTAGTACCTATATTTACGGTATAGTTGCGGGATACCGGTGCTGCTTCGTGACTGATCATCAAGAACAACATAGTGTATAATTGGTTCCAATCTAAATTGATATCTAAATTTCTTTATTATTTTGATAATCATAGAATAAATGATTTATCCACTATTTCTGTTTTGGAATAATGGTAAAATGCGGTTTTGATTCAGATTCTGATTTATGCTGATACTTACGTTGTTGTTAAATATCAAAGGTGGTATTAGTATAGATGATTGATGTTGACTTCAGTATGGGATGTTGTGAGCATCAAAGTTCGTATTGTTATCTAATTTGATATGACAGCAAAATAAGTATTAATTTCAAGAGTTCGGTTTTGAGTAAAGTTTATGATTCAATCCATAATCATTCTTTCATGTTATTGTGGTTTACGATATTTCCGTAAACACTGTTTTGCGAGTTTTATTCTCGTCAAGATTCAAAGTTTTACTAAAGCATTTCACTCAAAAATATCAAAATGGTTTTGAATACGATTAAGGAATCAATTCTGGGGTTCCTCAAATAAAATTTTATGATTCAGCAATTACGATTTTAAATGTTCTGCTCTAATGCAGATGCCGGTTTTATATCAAAATGACCCTATATTCGCTATAATGATCTTGATGAGCATTTCTTCCGCTCATACTTGCCTATTTTCAAATTTAACCTTCAGTGAGGATAGGCTTGTACTGTTTAGCTGCATAATTCAAGGAAGCAAATAAGAAGCTTTTGGAAGGTGGTTGGTCCAGGGTTGCGAACTAGTGTAAGTTATATTGTGTAAAGTTGTTTATATTATATTATATTATATTTGTGATATTTTATAGTTGGACCTAGTATACTTCTTTTCGAAGTTATACTAGCAGGTTAGTTTTCAATTGAAATTTATTGAAAAGAGTGTTAAAAGAAAGTGAAAAATTTATTTGTGGAATTTGGATATCTTGTTTCTAGAACTGTAACCTTAAAAGATCTTGGATTAGTTTGGGGTCATAAATGATAATGTCTTCCGTTGGCATTTATTTATTGATTAAACAGGTTGATTTGGATTGAGGTTTCATAGTGACGACCAAATCCTCTGACCTCGGATTAGGGGGCGTTACAGGTTGGTATTAGAGATGAGGTTATAGTAAACTAGAAATGAGAGTGTGTAGGAGTGTGTATAGCTATGTGAGGACGCTTGAGCTCATATCGAGTTCCTGTTGGACTATTGAATATAGTACCAACAAGTAAGCTAAGATAGGCGCATTCGTTTGAGATGATTATGCTGAGCGGGATGGAACTCCGGGAAGCTGCAAACTTCTACTGTGGAATCTTCTGAGACTACGATTCGACGACGATGGAGATTATCGATATCCCTGAAACATGAGGAAGTGTCTAGAAGCGGATAACGAGTCAACAGAAGAGTTCAAATAGATAATAAGTATTAAGACTTTGGCAATACCTTCTATTTCTATAATCTCTTTTAACCTATCTCAAAAGAGGTATCTGTTAGAGGATATATTCCCTAACACTCGTTTAATCATTTTGTTTCAGAATCTTGTTTTCTGGATTTCATTTTTCTCCAGAAATTTCAGCTTTGAAATCTTTTTAGTTTTATTCATTTGATTTTGGATTCCTTTGATATTCTTTTATTTTGACTGAGATGAACAACCCTAACTTTAGGGGACACAAGGTATACCTGTCTGTGTGATAGGAGTTGGATGGGACGCCATTACTTATGTGTGTTGTGACTACAAGAAGGTTAACAACCTTTAGTAGTGTCTTAATTTGGACACGCAATACCAAGTTCATTTAATCATATTGATCTCTCAGTTATTCTTTTATTTCAACAATACTTTTTCTCAAATTCAGATTTTGTCCTGTTATGATATGAAATTCTTTTCTCTTTGTAAGTCCATGATTTTATCATCCCAAACATTCAAAGGTATGTCAATCAAGTTAAGCTGAGTTATCCTGGTCAAGTCAAATATTTTTTATTATGCATATACAAAAAAAAATCAGAAAAATATTTTAAAAAGCAGAAATTTCTCTCAAAATTAGGGTTAGGGTTGAATTCATGTTCTTCAGATTAATCAATGGTTTTGAGTGATCTGGGAAGTAAATCAAATGATATTTGTGCTCGTTTTGAAGCTCTTGAAGAGTCCTCTCTGATTATGCCATCAAAAACATTCACAGAGGTATAAATTTCAAAATTCGATTCTAGGGTTCTTGACCCGAATTGGGGGGTTTTTTATCTATGAATTGTTTGATGATTTTGATGCTTGGATGAGCTTTATGATTGCATTTAGAGTCGATTGATGTATAGACTTGATGATTATAACCCCTGGAAGTGGCTAATGGATTTCATGAGTTTTCCTAAATTTTGATTTGATTTCATGTTCTTATTGTTGATTAGTTGTTAAAATAATTATAGGGGTTTGATTGTAGGTTACATAAGCTGTATTTTCATGTATTAAACGTTGAGTTTGGTTCCGTTTTTCGAGAATTCGATCTTCGCCGGACTTGCTCGCCGGTTTGTTGCATTATGATCGGAATCGGAGCTCTGCAGAATGTTTGAATGTTTTCTGATTGATTCAGAGTTGTCGGAATGATAAGGAACGATTTGGGCATGAAAACCTGATAGATTCCTGTTGTCTTGTTGGCTGTTGAGCCTTGGCCGGAACTCGGCCGGAAATCGCAGATCACCAGATTCTGCAGATTTCCCGGTCGGTTCTAGGGTTCTTCGTGACCCGGCTAAGACCCGCTTGGAACCCAAAACTCGACCCGCTGTTGATCTGTTTTTTTTCAAAACTCCTGTTATAAAACTGTTTCTGGGTATTTCTTTTATTTTTAATACAATTTTTTTTTCTATATTCAAAAATCAATTTATTTTATTTCTAAAAATCATTTGATAATTATTTTAAATTCTGAAAATAATTTACTTAATTGTTTTAAATTCCAAAAATTATTTTCTTTTATTATTTTCAAAAATCCAAAAATTTTATTCATTTAAATTGATTAATTACTTTGATAATTAAACAGTTTATTTAGATAATTTGTATTAATTTTATTTTAATTCCAAAAATTATGAAAAACTCATTTTAATTCTAATTTTTCCTAGATAGTGATTTAAAAATTACTTTGAGCTTTTAAAATTTATATTTTGATATTTAAAAATCAAATAATGTTATTATTAATTGATTTATTCATATTTTATTCTTAGAAAATAAACCGTTCACCCGTTTAATACGAAACGAACGCGTATAGACTCAGAAAAATATTCTGGTTTCGTTAAAAATAATTTCGAGACCCAAATTAGTTTGTTTCTAAAGGTCGCTTATTTTACGAGTCATTCTGAGTCAATTATTGTGCGATAAATCATATTTTTGACCCGATTTCAATTTTAAACGTATCGTGTCGAACCTTTTAACGAAATGAGTCAGATGTGATATGAATTATGTGATACGTGGATTATGTGCTTACGTGTTATATGAATTGCATACGTACGTGGGTCAAGAGTCTTGTGTTTGACTGTTATATTTATATGTGGGCTATCGTATGGGTAGACGATAGGGTTTTGACGCGCAGTTCATCGAGTAATTATCGTTTAGACGATTAAAGTGTTATCTTTTAATTATAGACGCGCATCATTCGAGTTGATCAGGACAAGATGTTGGATAAAGATTGAAATGGAATGGTATTGGATATCTGGCTTCTAGCAATTGTAAGAGCAGCATATCAGTAAAGTGTTGAAAAGAAGGATCGAGATATTTTGAGACCGAATATCAGAATAGATGTGTCGTTGCGAGTGTGACTAACTACTAAATCTCAAAGGCAAGTATCCCTATCATCACCTATTATTCAAGTGATATTTATTTTAAATCTTCTTATGCAAGTATTGCTTTCCCTATCCTTAGTCGGAATAGATAAATATTTTACATATCGCTGAATTAAATGATTCTGTTTATGCAAGTACTCTTCTGCTATTTAATGTTCTGAATAGCTAAGTGTTTTTACTTATCAAATTACTGGATTTGTAAATGTTTTGGATTTTGAGAAAAAATGATTTGGTTGCGAGTATTCCTTCCCAAGTAAATGGGGAAATAAAATTATTTCGGGTGTCGAGTATTACGACCCCTTTTCAATAAAATGTTTTAAGATTGGATGGTTACTGGTTGCGTAAAAGGCCGAGGCACCGGTCCAGCGTAAGCTATTATACGGAAGTGTAATATCTTACAAGGCGAATATATGCCTTTTCTGGCGCCCTATAGGTACCGTATGGCTGCGGAATACGGGTAGTACCTATATTTATGGTATAGCTGCGGGATACCGGTGCTGTTTTATAGTGCATAATTGGTTCCAATCTAAATTGATATCTAAATTTCTTTATTGTTTTGATAATCATAGAATAAATGATTTATCAACTGTTTCTGTTTTGGAATAATGGTAAAATACAGTTTTGATTCAGATTCTGATTTATGCTGATACTTACGTTGTTGTTAAATATCAAAGGTGGTATTAGTATAGATGATTGATGTTGACTTCAGTATGGGATGTTGTGAGCATCAAAGTTCGTATTGATATCTAATTTGATACGACGGCAAAATAAGTATTAATTTCAAAAGTTTGATTTTGAGTAAAGTTTATGATTCAATCCATAATCATTGTTTCATGTTATTATGGTTTACGATATTTCCGTAAACACTGTTTTACGAGTTTTATTCTGGTCAAGATTCAAAGTATTGCTGAAGTATTTCACTCAAAAATATCAAAATGGTTTTGAATACAATTAAGGAATAAATTTTGGGGTTCCTCAACTAAAATTTTATGATTCAGCAATTACGCTTTTAAATGTTCTGCTGTAATGCAGATGTCGGTTTTATATCAAAATGACCCTATATTCGCTATAAGGATCTTGCTGAGCATTTCTTCCGCTCATACTTGCCTATTTTCAAATTTAACCTCTAGTGAGGATTGGCTTGCGCTGTTTAGCTGCATAATTCAAGGAAGCAAAGAAGAAGCTTTTGGAAGGTGGTTGGTCCAGGGTTGTGAACTAGTATAAGTTCTATCGTGTAAAGTTGTTTATATTATATTATATCATATTTGTGATATTTTACAGTTGGGCCTAGTATACTTCTTTTCGAAGTTATACTAGATGGTTAGTTTTGAATTGAAATTTATTGAAAAGAGTGTTAAAAGAAAGTGAAAATTTATTTATGGAATTTGGATATCTTGTTTCTAGAACTGTAGCCTTAAAAGATCTTGGATTAGTTTGGGGTCATAAATGATAATGTCTTCCGCTAGCATTTATTTATTGATTAAACAGGTTGATTTGGATTGAGGTTTCATAGTGACGACCAAATCCTCTGACCCCGAATTTGGGGGCGTTACAGGTTGGTATCAGAGCTGAGGTTATAGTAAACTAGAAACGAGAGTGTGTAGGAGTGTGTATAGCTATGTGAGGACGCTTGAGCTCATATCAAGTTCCTGTTGGAGTATTGAATATAGTACCAACGAGTTAGCTAAGATAGGCGCATTCGTTTGAGATGATTATGTTGAGCTGGATGGAACTCCGGGAAGCTATAAACTTCTTTTATGGAATCTTCCGAGACTACGATTCGACGACGATGGAGATTATCAATATCCCTGGAACATGAGGAAGTGTCTGGAAGCGGATAACGAGTCAACAGAAGAGTTCAAAAAGACGATAAGTTGGTAATCAACATGCTCAAACTTCTTTTTACCATAATCAGACTTTCTGCATTCACTAGAAAAATGACCTGTCAAGCCACACTTGAAACATTTGAATTTAGATTTTTTATCAACCATGTTTCTGTTTGACTTGGCTGCTCCAAAATGCTTCTTGAATTTGAGCTTGGAAAATCTCCTGGATAGAAAAGCAAGATGCTCATCTTTGTCATCCATGTCATCTTGACTAAGATTGTCTTCATGTTCAACTACTAGCCCTTTTCCCTTGCCTTCACAAACTCTAGTGTTTGGTGCAGATTCAAGAGCTTCAACCTTTGTCTCCTTCTCCTTTTCTTAATCAGCAACCAATGCAATGGATCCTCCCTTCTTTCTTCTTTTCTCCAGCTTCTCATCTTGCTCTATTTCAAGCCTATAGGTTTTTAGAATCCAATACAGTATGTCCAAGGTAAATTCCTTGTAGTCTTACGAGTTTCTTAGTGAGATTGTCATAGGTTTCCATTCCTTTAGTAGAGATCTAAGAAATTTGAGATTTGAGTTTTTTGTTTGATAGACTCTTCCATGCAACTTTAGAGCATTTAGTCGCTTTTGAAATCTACTAAATATGTCAGTGAGTGACTCACTTTCTTCACTATAAAAATGCTCATATTGCTGAATCAAGAGTTGCATTTTGTTTTCCCTTACCTGCTCAGTTCCATCACATATAACTTGAATTGTGTCCCAGACATCCTTAGCAGTTTTACAGTTTATGATGTTTTCAAACATGTCACCATCAACATCATTAAACAAAATATTCATGGCCTTTTTATCCTTATGAACTTGTTCAATATCAGGATCAGACCATTCTGCTCTAGGTTATGGGACAGATGCTTCATTTCATGTAGCAGCTCTCATAAGGACATGTGGACCTTTTTCAATGCAGTCCACATATGTTTCATCTTGATAAGAAGATGCAGGTGCATCTTTACCTTCCAATGGTGATAGTTGTCTTTGTCCAGAAATGGAATCTTTACTCCAACATCTTTTCTGCTCATCTTGTTAGTTATTGTGATCTTTAAACTCTTTGTTCTTCAATAACTTGCTCTGATACCAATTGTTATTCCCAAACAATTCAAACAAGAATTACAGAAGGGGGGTTGAATGTAATTTAGGCTACTTTTTAATTTTAAGAACAGTTCTTCTAAAAATATATAACTGTGTTTGGTTTAGCAATGGTGCGGAATGAAAGTAGTATAGAAATCAAAACACAAAGTATTTAAATACAAGTACTTAAAAACTTTCTGGTGGATTGAACTTTTCCACTAGAGATATATATTAATATGAGAACTATGTGATACAATGTTTGCACACAACTGCTTACAAGTTGAACTTACAAAGAACAGAGAAATTCTTTACAGATGTAGCTTTTTTTATTTCTCTGGTAATTTCTTTCTTTCTTCAATACTATTTAACTTGCTACACTTGGTTTATATATCACCAAGATTATGATAAAAAGACAAGTAAATATGACAAAATATTTCTAGTCTAATATCATGCTACTTCACTTCTCTTTCCAGTATCTTTGAATATCTTCAGTTTAGCATGGAAATGGAAATGCTTCTTTGTTCTCTAAACCCTGCAAATAGGCTGCCATATTCCATTTGCATACAATTAACATATATGACTTTCAAGTCACTATCAACTGCTCTTTTGAATTTGATCATCCGTTGACACTCAGATTGATCGTCCGTTGAAACTCTGGTTGATCATCCGTTGAAACTCTGTTTGATCATCCGTCGAGACTTAAGTTGATCAGCCGTTGAAACTTTGTGAATCATCCGTTGAGACTATCTTCTTGTCAGTTAACTCCATTTCATTTATACAAGATTACAAGGCATCTAATATTTACAATTAACCAACCTATCTTGCATATCAATCTAGTAGTCAACATGACTTAAACATTCTATAACATCTAGTTCACTAAGCTATTTAAGTATGCATAAATGTGCTACTAATCTTATTGATACATAAGCTACTCTTTCAACGAATGTTGAAATGATCACCCGTTGAAAGCTAAAATTTCACTTAAATAAAATCTACTTAGTGTTTTGTTCAAGTTATCATCAAGTACACAACATATTCCTAACAATATCATTTTTGGTTCTACTAATGATAAATTCTGTGAGAGATTTGAAAAGCTAATGCAGTCAAGATATCAGGTGAGTATGATGGGAGAATTGAGTTATTTTCTGGGATTACAAGTTAAACATACTGAAGAATGAATCTTCATCAATCAAAAAAAATATACTAGAAATTTGCTCAAGAGGTTTGGGATGCAAGACTGTACATCTGCATCAAATCCTATTGCCACTGCAACTAAGTTAGATTTAAATACTGGTTCATCAGTAAATATAACTAACTAAAGAGGTATGATTGGATCACTCCTATATTTGTCAGCTAGTAAACCTGATATCATGTTTGCTACCTGTCTGTGTGCAAGGTTCCAAGCTGATCCAAGGGAACCACATCTATTAGCTGTGAAAAGAATTTTTAGATATCTTAAAGGCACCATGAATCTTGGATTATGGTATCCTAGAGATTCAGATTTTAAGCTAATTGGAAATTCATATGCTGATTTTGCAGGATGCAAAATAGACAAGAAAAGTACTTCAGGAAGCTGCCAGTTGCTAGGTGGCAGATTGGTTTCTTGATTTAGGAAGAAACAAAAGTCAATTTCCACTTCAACTGCAGAAGCTGGGTATATTGTTGTACGAAGTTGTTGTGCTCAAATCTTATGGATGAAGAATCAGTTACTGGATTATGGGTTAGAATATTCTAAAATTTCTATATATTGTGATAATTAAAGTGCTATTGCAATGACATGAAATCCAGTACAACAGTTAATTACTAAACACATCAGCATAAGGTACCATTTTATAAGGGAATATGTAATGGAAGGTATAGTGGAATTGCACTTTGTGCCTATAGATCAGCAGTTATCAGATAATTTCACTAAACCAATTTGTGAAGCAACTTTTACAAGACTGGTGAATGAATTGGGAATAATTTCAGGACAATTCGTAAACACTGATGGATAAGCTGTAATCTGTAACAAGGAAAAATTATCAGAGTGTGGTATCTTCTTTTATATAGCAGTATTTCTTAAAGTCTGATAATTATGATAAACACTGATGTCATGTATTCATGCTAATTGTTACTCAAAATTGATACGTGAGTTTAATTCCTGATAGTTAAACTTTGACAGAAGTTGCATGATAAACTCTGATTATGTAGATAAGTAATAATATTGGTCAAATTTGAGTTGACTGATAAGTCCTGACAGCAGTTAATTAAATATTGATAATAGTCAAATCCTGATTGATTGTTTAACTCTGACGAATTTTTGAATTTATTCAAAAATATAATTAAATCAGTATTTTAATTAAAAGTAATGATGTAGAATAGTGGGTAATTCTAAATTGACTACATGTGTCAAACTGATGGCGTGAGGTTAGGAAAAACGATTGGGCTTTTACAAATTTATATTTTGTGTAACTGTGTACATAATTACTGCATATTAATACACGGATCATGATTGTTTTCCTGGTAAATGAAAACTTGCCACGTGTCCCGTTAAATTGAACAGTCCGTGTGAGTTATATTACAGTGTTAAACAAAATCAATTTTTGATTTTCAATTATCACTTTATCATTTTTTTATCACTCTCTTACTCTCTAACTCTCTTTTTTTCTCTAAGATAAACACTGATACCTTTTTCAGTTCTTAAGCTTTTTACACAGATCAATCATGTCTTCATCTTTTACATCATTAATGTTTGTTCATGGCGGTGGAAAGTTCGTCACCAATAACTATGCTGCTATTCTGGATAACTCTGGGATAAATCCTGTAATATCCAGGACATAGCGTGTAATTATTTTTATCGATAAATGATTATTATGTGATTATTATATGATTTTCTGGTGAATTATCTGATGATTGGGTGTGATATTTGGATATTTATATGTGGTAAAATATAGGTATGTTAATTTTCCGTGTTTTTATTTTTTCGATCCAGATTACGGTTTAACCCGTGCGCGGTCCGACGCAAAATTTTCGATACGATAATCAGTTCGGTAAATCAATAAAATCCGTATTCTCGAAAGACTGGATAATATTACATTATTATCATATAAAGTGTTTTATAAGAAGCCCGGTTTGGATAATTATCCAATACGGGTATTAAATCGGATCGTTTTTGTAGTTACTTAGCGGCTAAGTAACTAATTTATCGATCCAAAAAGATCCAACACGATCCAATATTCCATAAATATATATAGCCCTTTTCTTATTTCATTTTATTCGTATAATCATAATCAGACAGTAAAATCTGGTAAAATACAGAAAAAACCCTAATTAAACATTGCGTTCTTCATAATCAAACGCACAAACGAAGGCATTATCGAACTCTGATCCGGGCGTGCCATATATCAAATTGAAGCTCTCGAAAAGTACTTCCTGAATTAATCAACCATTTTAGTGCAGAAATCAAAGTGATTTTCTTATTTATTTATTTTAATTTAAATTATTTGATAATTAAAATATGAATTTTTGTTCTTGATGTTGTTTGTGTGATTTGATGCTTAAATCATGTGTATCTTTTCTTTCTGGTCATTTTGGTATATTATATGATGAATTTGGAGTTCAATAAATATAGAAAATTAAGTTTGATTCTCGGATTAATGAAATTAGGGTTTATGTGCTTGAATTTTCTTAATTAGAAATTAGGCGTTTCTTTGTTAAGGGTTATCTATTGAAATTGATTGTATAAATGGAGAGATCGTGGAACAAGGAATTAATTGGTATAAACGGATTGTACGAACGATTCCTGGATTGGCAGAATCGAACTCGCCGGAAAGTTTTGGTACCGGCGGAGTTCTTGATTTTTTGATCGAAAATTCGGAAAACCCGGTGTTTGTTTGTAGAAACTGATGGTTAAAATCAATTGTAGGGATTGTAAACTCGTAATCTGCAGCTTTTGAGTGAGTTCTAAGCGTGGGAAAAGAATCCCGGCGAAACTCCGGTGAGTAGCTCGCCGAAGATGGTGACCGGAGGGGACAAATTACGATTTGTTCCCCGGACTTTTGAAAATAACACACTTCAGCCCCTGCAGTTTTCAAAGCTTTTAAATCCTGTACTTTAGTTTTTAAAATTTACGAAAACAAGATTTCAGTTTTAAAAATATTCAAAATTTATATTTTTTTATTTAATTTACAGAAATTGATTTTTATTATTTTTAAAATTTCAAAAAAAATCCTTATTTAATTTTTGAAAATTATTTTTAATTATAAAAAAATAAATCTTAATTAATTAATTAATTATAGTTGAAAATTTATTATTTAATTAGTCAATTAATTTAAATATTAATTGATTTTAATTTATTATTTAATTAGATTTAATTATTTATTTGGATTTAAAAATTTCAAAATATAGTTGCGAGCTTTAAAATATTATTTTAAATTATTTTAAAAGCTCGATAATTATTATAAAATTATTTTAAAGTCAGATTCGGGTGTTCGAACCCTATTATTTAGTTATAAAATGATTCGGAAGCCCATTTTAATTCTGAAAGATGTTCAAAAATTCGTAATAAATACCTGAAAAATTATTTTGACCCCAAATCTTCTTTGAAAAATTAGATTGATCGAATATCTTGCGTGCTATGTGCTACGTACTATTTGATTGATGTGTTATATGCCTATGTGGTTATTGTTTGACGGTTTTTGCTATAACTTTCAATCCGTAAATCGGATTTGGGTAAAACGAAGGGTAGATAAAAGCTTACGACGTCTACGTGACGATTAGAATGATATGATGATAGATACTTGTGATTCCTAGCTGAGTAAGAGAGGCATAGAAAAAGAAAGTCAGTGATCCGTAAATAGAATTGAAGCGTAGAAAGAAAAGACAAGTGATTGACGAATATATGCAAGGCATAGAAAAAGAAGGAAAGTGATTGATGAGTAGAACGGTTAGAGGAGTACAAGTAAAGCTGGTAATCATCTGTGATAAGGCAAGTACTTCTGAACCTTTCTTCGAGATATATTGCAAATATTTTTAAACTTTCTCACAACATGTTGCTAGTATTCAAAATAAATCTTGTTTTATATTGCAAGCACTTTAAACTATTTAACCTTAAACCCTGATCATATCATTGAACTTGAGCCATAAGCTTTATTTCTTGTAAACCACCAACGGTTGACTTCCCAGGTATTAAACCATATAAATACGATACTACTCCACAAATACATACACACCAAAGACCAAGTGTTTCAACAGAATTTCTTAAGCTTACAGAAACTTATACATCCTGGAATACCCTATGAGATCAAAGACCTATACCCTGTATTATCATTGAACCATTGTTCATCAGATACTTGATTCTTCATCAGGCTTGAAGTTGTTCTTCATATTTACACCTTGATATACCCTGATGATACCTGTGAAATGTTTTATACTCTGAGATAAATGCTTTATTAATGTTAATCACGATCCTGTTTTTATTGAATTACAATGATTATCATATTGAATTGTTCTAGAATTGGATGGTTTTATAAATGTGGACCATATTCGTGGTCAGACCAGATTCGTGGTCATATTAGGCTAATGCGTGCCTTGGATCCAGTACAGAGAGCAGAGTTGTGTGCCTTGCTCGGGGTTAGTGCGTGACTGATCATCAGCCTAACCTTGGTTTTTAAAAATGAAAATGAATATCCAATTCTAATCATTGATTATCAAGAAACTTGATTCTTATGAATCATTTCAATTGGTCATTGTTTAACCTCAGTTATCACTATTATGACTTGTTGAGCTAGTTAGCTCACTCTTGCAAATTTTTTATGTTATCCTATAGTTGAAAAAGGAAATTGTTGGTAACGAGGATTCCCAGTCCAATGTGCGAGCTAGGATTCCAGGTTGAGTTGGATCAAGCTAGCGAGAGCTTTATATTGTATATGAGTTATGCAGAATTGTAAGAATGATATCATTATCAGTTGTAAATGGAAGTAGTTGGGTTTTGGTACGATGTAATAAAAGATAAGGTTGTGGCTTATTTTCATACTTTAACCTGTTGTAATCCGTGGTTGTGCAAAGAAGGGTTATTGTATATAATATTTTATATACAGGTTTATATATTGTGTATGTGAACCCCAAACTTCAGACCCGGGTTTGGAGGGCGTCATAAATCCTGAGTTTCATCTTTTTCAGGAATTATTAAAATCCAGTGAAGTGGGCTTTTCTTTGACTGAACCCACAACTGTTTCTGGTGACCAGGTTCTTAACTTCTGTAGAACTGGCTTATATGATGATGGAGGTGAATTAGGCACTCCAAGCATCATTTTTGAATTCAACAATAAGAGGAAGGTTGTCACTCCTCAGACTGTAAGAGATGCTCTTCATCTTCCTTCCCATGATTCTTACTCGACATTTGTGGAAGATGCTGAAATGAGAAGGTTCTTCATGGAGATTGGATATGACAAAGATATGAAGAATCTCGATTAATTGAAGAAGATGGGTTAAGGCAAGAGTGGAACTATTTTTTTGATTGCATAACAAGGGCATTCAACAATAAGTGCACAAACTTTGATGCGCTTCCTATCATGACTCGACAAATTTGATACTCTCTAATCCATGATGTTCAATATGATTTTGGTTGAGTAATTTTATATTTTATAGGGGATAGATTAACTGCTGATAGAAATATAGTATATTATGCTAGATTTTGTCGGTTGATTTTCAATATTTGTTTCCCTGCTACTCAATCCCTGCTAATCAAATTATATCAGTGTTTAAGCTCACAAAAAGGTCTTTCTCTAATTTAATTTCTAAGGAAAAGGTTACTCTTGCACCTTTAAGGTTACCACTCTCTGCAAGAAACTTGCTAATTACAAGGTTTCCTATTTATGGATTACAGAATTTTCAGAGTGCTAAGTTACAGGAAATTACAGTTGGGAAGCTAACCCAAGCACTACAACCCAAACACTTCCTCAAACACAATCCACCCAGGTGCCTCTCAAAAGACACATGTTTTAAAAAGGAAGAAACCAGCAAAGACTGATACTAGGATTATTTTTTCTATTGAGAACCCACAGGACATTATTGCCCAGTCTGCTAAGCCTGATGGTTAAAGAGCAGTTTTGAAGGTTGCTCAGGATATTGGTGCAAATACTATTGGTGGGAGATCAAGTGGTTCCAAGGTACAAGTTTCTCCTTCTTCTAAACCTTCAGAACTTGTTAAGCAAAAACCTGTACTTCCTGAGTCAGAATTAGAGGATGAGGACAATGTTACCTTATCATCAAAATTCAAGAAGCTAAATCCTGATTCTAACCAGAGTTTAGTTGTACTACCAACTAAAGAGGGCACGACAAATCCTGATACTAATATTACTGATTCAAGCCCGAAACTAAGGATCAAGAAGAAGAAGTAGGTCAAAACCTATCATGCTTAACAAAAGCTGAAGCTCAAGCAGGAAATAGCTGAGGAGGGACATGATGTATTTTTTCCAGCACCGCCAACTACTGATGTTCAAGAAAATTTATCTGCTGATACACCGATAACAATTAATGATTCTCCAGTGAAGCTAAAAAGAAAAGTGAGGGAGGTCACTCATGAGCAAGTAGAGATGATAGAAAAGAGGTTACAGAAACAGGGAATGTTTCATGGATCAAGCAGACAAGAATCTGTATCTCAAAGTGATACAACAGCTACTACTCCAAATCCTGATCCAGTCACACAAGAACCTACATCTTAAAGGGATGTAGAAGACATTGCACCTCTTGCTGAAAAATCCATACAAGAATGGCATGATGAAGCAACTGCCAAGATAACAACTAAAGCTGCCAAAATTAAGGATTTTTGCAAGTCTATTGAGAGAGCTACCTCTAAAAAGATAACTGGTTTCAAACTTGGAGCTGCACAGGATTCAGGTACTGAATCTGAGGAAAGGAGTACACAAAAACCTGGGTTTCAAAGTAATTCAACAACTCCTCAATCTCCAGCCCCACAAGAACCATTACCTCAAAATGGTAGTGCAGGCTTGACTCATGGTCCAGTCATCTTAGCAGTTGATCCTAAAGGAAAGATACAGTCGACTATACCATCTGCTGATATTCTATCAGTACCTCCTTTAGATGCTATTTTAGAAGCTGAACCTTCAGAAGCACAAGGTACAAATATCGATCTTTCTTTATCAGCATTTACTTTAAATCCTGATATTGTTATGTCAGTTTCTATAAATCATGATGGAATGACCATGTCGAGTCCTTTACGAAAGGGTACCTCTAGTCATGTGACCAAATACAACTCTTCTCAGCCACCTTTTATTTTTGTAGGAAATTTTTTTTTGCTCCTTTGATGTGAGAATGAAAGAAAAGATCTAGAGAAAAATAGAATTAAAGAGAGGCATGATCCTTACTGTAACGACAGAAAAATTTATGACTATTTTGTGATATATTAAATGAGTATTATGTGATTTATGTTCTTATAAATTATGACTGATCATAAGTGAGTATATGTTATGTGTTATATGTGTTCTGTGTGATTCAGGATATTTTAGGGTATTTTATTACGTGTTAAATGGATTTAAATTAAAAATTACTTTCCAAATTTTATTTTAATAGCTGTTATTTCGTATAGAGCAATTGGATTTATTCTGCATCATACGACGTATATCATAGTGATTTTCCGAACATCGAGTTAATTTATGAAGTGTTTTGTTTCATGAAAAATGACTTTTCCGGGCCCCTACAGAGACGTAAAGCCCACAGAAATTGTATTTTTTATTTTTATAAAATGTGGGACTATCAAATATTTAATATTTTTACACTTTTGGATTATTCATAATTTTTGGAAATTTTGATATAAATTTTATATTTAATTAATTTAAAAATTATTCCCCATACCTATTATTTTTGGGCCTAATTATATTAATTAAGGGATAAAACCCCCTTAATTGATTTTCGGGTCTTTATTTTTTCAAAAATATAAATAGCTGAATTTTATTTATTATTTTCATAATTATCAAAATAATTTAGAAAAATAGAAAATCAGTTTTGGGGGCTTGATTAGTTCTTGAATATAGATAGAATGATATTAGGAGCTACAGGGATTAGTTGTTGATGTTCTTATAACCAAATTAAAGCCTGAATCATCCTCTTTCTGTTGATACCACTGCCATCAATCGAGGTTAAGCATTTTTGAAATTCATTTTTTTGTGTTCTTGGGCTTGGAATTGGGTTTTTAATTTCTGGAAATTGGTGATTTTTTTGAGGTTGTAAATGGCTTTAAAATGATTCAGAGAGTCGATTTATGTATTTATGTTGATTATTTGATTGTCGGATGTTGAAAGTCGAGTTTCACGTTTTAATTTTTTTACTTCAATTTTCTGAATTATTGATGATAGTTTGATTGATTTTGATTTCATAAACTGATTGTAGACATCCAGAGCTTTAATTTCATATGTGAAACGTTGAATTTGGTGTAGAAACAGCGAAGTTAAGTTTTTCGATTATGTCGCCGGATAATTGATCAAACTTGGCCGGATTTTATGTTTCTGATGTGGTTTTTTGATGTTATGATTGTTTTTGAGTTGCCGGTAACTCTTAGAACAGATTAGAGGCAAAAACGAGCCTGATTGGTGTCCTTTTGGTTGGTGTCGTGGTTCGTCGGATTCCGGCTGTTCGCCGGAGAAGATGATGGAATCTGGATTTTCCATATTCAGGCGACAACTTCGGTGACCTGTGTTGCTGTTCCTTCGTGACCCGATTACCCGATCTCGACCCATTTCCTAAAACCCGGTTTTGATCCTCCCTTTCCCAAAAATCAAATCTAAAAACGGTTATTGCAGTTTTTATTTTAAAAATAATCAAAAAAATTCAGTTTTAATTTCCAAATATTGATTTTAATTTCAAAATTAATTTAGTTAATTATTTTGAATAATTAATTAAATTATTTTAATTCCAGAAAATTATTTTCTTTATTATTTTTAAAAATCTAAATTTGATTTAATTATTTATAATTTATTTTAATTAATTATTTATATTTTTAATTAATTGATTAATTCATTTAATTAATTAATTTTATCTATAAATAATTAGATAAAATATAATTATTTATAATTAAGCCAAATAATTATTTCAAAATCATTTTGATCTTTTAAAAATTATATAAGGATATTTAAAATTCAATTAATATTATTATTAATTGAATTCTTCTTATTTTATTCGTAATAAATAGACCATTAGTCCGTTTAATACGAAACGAACGCGTTCAGACTTAGAAGAATATTATGTTTCTTTTAAAAAACTGTCGAGACATAAAATCTTTCATTTCGAAAGGTCGCTTGATTTTGTAAACGTTTCTGAGTTGCGTAAGTATCGAAAAATGGTATTCCGACTCAATTTCAGTGTTAAACATATCGAGTCGAATGATTTGACGAACTGAGTCATCTGTTATATGAATTATATGATACGTGCCTTATATGTTTACGTGTTATGTGAATTGTGAGTCCACTTGTCCTTTAAACCTTATGTGATTACATGTGATCCTTATTTGTTATTACCGGGTGGGTAGATGACAAGGATAAACGTATGATAGACAATTACATATTGTCGGTTATTTAAATTAGTATCTTTTATGATTGATATGCATAGTTCGAGGCATTCAAAGCTAGACAATGATAGAGAAAGTAAAGCTTGATTGTGAGTGGTATTGAGATTAATGAATACAGAGTAAAGATAAACATATGATGGTGATTGACAAGAAGGGTTAAATAGCCTATCACTGGAAATACAGATTTACCAGAACTGAGTTATGTGGCAGATAGTTAAAGATCAGAGGATTATCAAAGAAGGAAAGTATTCCTGAATTTTCTTATGATATATTGCCAGTATTTCTTTCCTATTCTAAATTCAGAATAGTTAAATGTTTTACACTTCGCTGTAATTACTCTTAATTATGCAAGTGCCTTTTTGTTCTTGTTTCTTATTATAAATTGTGATATCTCGAGCAAATACCTATTGTTTCGGGTTATTTGCGAACCCTGAAATATGATGTTTTAACCAAAAATTGTTTTCATTAAAATACTCTACGGACTGGATGGTTACGCTGAGGGCCAGGAATGAGCTGGACCCTAAGGGCCAGAAATGGCTGGACCCTTAATTACGGAGGCTATAGTGCCTGGGTACCCTATATGTTGGTGGGTCTATACAAATGGGTATAAATCCGCACTATACCCTGACTGATCAGCAGGTTATAGTGCATATGTTGGTTCTAGTGTCCAGTCCAATTTATTATTGATCGTCATTAACGTCATTCCTTCTTGAAAAGTCTATGACCAAAAAAACGGACAAAACCCTGATTCAGGAGATGAATCCGGGAATTGCTCCTCACTTTTGATTTAAGATTAAAGGCTAATAACGGCCGATGTTTATTCGTTCAACTACTCCAAATAAATAGAAATGTTTTAAAAAAAATTATTTAAAAATTGTGTCCAAAATTTTCCTTTGATACTAATACTTAGAAATTAGTTATATACTTTTTGGGCATTTTTGGCTCACTCTTGCTTTGTGAATTCTTATTTCTTTCAGAAGCAAATGAGGATAAAAGTGAATAGCTCTTAATAGACAGCGGAAGTTAGAAAGATCTCAGCCGCAAGAGGGTGGATATGTTAGAATAGATAATACAAGGGAGTTAGTACAAAGGTAATGAATTTATATCTTAGTTATTGTAGATCTAGAAGTTTAGATTCTTCTTTCATACTATAACCTGTACGATCCAGAATTGAGGGGTCATTTAAATGTTATTCTATATTTTGTAAAGATTGTTTAGTGACACCCAATCTTGACCCCGAATTTGGGATGTTACAAGTTGGTATCAGAGCGACAGGTTATTTGTCCCTGAAATAAGAATAGATGTAAGTAAGATAGGAGTGACATGCCATATAAGATAGGAAAGACCCTAAGTATACTCATTTTGAGTTCGAACTGAGTGTGCATTAAGATTGGCAGATCCGATATGGATTAGTAAGATGGGATATTGTTAAGAGAAGTGTAAGATGAATATATTAATGCTATAGATATATTGAGTTCTCAGATCCTATAATTGCGAATAGTCGACAGCTCGATGAAGACGGGGTAAATTACTCTGCTTTTTATGTGGTTTTAAAGAAAAATGAGATTGATTTTTCTGAAAACTTTGTAGAAGGAGAGATAGATGAGTTTTAGTATGATCCAACTTAGAATTTGGTAGTAGGACTAGCTTCACGCTGGAGATAACGAGTTGATTGAAGCTGACGAAGAGCTGAAGTTGCAAGTTTCAAAGGCACCACCATTACGAGAAGATTCTTATCAATTTTCAGGCAGTGCGCCAGGAATGACATCTATTATATTAGGTATATTTAAGACTAGCAAAAAGGTGTGACTTTATCTAAAGACAGAATGTCGAATTGTATTAGTTTGTTGTAAAAGTAACATTAAGGATGACGATGAGAATATCAAAGATAGTACCCGACGCCAACATTGGATTATAATTACGAATAAAAGGGGTATGCAATGGTAAATGAAGTTTAATCGACTAATAAATGCAAAAAAATCCAAGGAGAAATAGAAGATATACTGAAGTGAATGGACCCTTATGTGGTTTTTTTTATTAGATACCCTATTAGTAAATTATTATAATAACAAACAACTCATAGAGTAATGACGACTATGTGTGCGACTTTTAAAATTCTAAAACAAGTTTTCGAGAAAGATTTTTCTTAATAAACTTTTAAAAGACCTTTAACCAAAATAAGTTTTCAAAAATTTGGTTATCAAATTACTACTTGAGTTCTTGTTAATATAAGCAGTAGAATACCGGGAATGATGGTTGATCTGGACTCAGTATTGTTAGTTTAGAGGGTCAAGTAGACCCACTAATCCGAAAAAGTTTGAATTTTCTTGGAAAAAGAGTGCAAACCTTGTTTAATAATATCAATAATTGAATCAATATGTGGAAACATTATGTATCCAATTTATAAAATTATTAAAGTTTAAAAGGTTTCGTATACCTATAAGAAGTCGAGGATGACTGAAGGAAACAAATAAATCTTCCAAACTATTGAAGAAGATTAATATTCCAATCGACAAAATCGAGGTATAGCATGATCGATGGTTATTCTGCGGTACATAGACGAAGTTAGAAGCTATGATTATAAATTCCATAAGGACGCGATTATGTTTGAATTATTGAAGTATCGAACGTGGAGACACGATGCTAAAAATACAAGATTTAATAGCAGGAAATTGGTATAATCGGAAAATTTACGAAGATAGTTTTCGAGGACTTTCTAACATTATTATATGACTTGGAATTTGAAATTGGTTACCCGAATGAGCTCTGAAGATATACTTAAGTGAAATGCGAATGACGACTAACAATATCATTCTTTTCTATAATACGACAGTATATATTCTTCTCAACCCTTTAATAAGTATAAACTTCTTTCTTTAATCCGTTTAATGAGGCAATGAAGAAGAAGAGACTATTGAATCCCTTTTCGAATTATTCTTCCTTTATACATTTCTCCTAATTGAGACAAGCGGTGTTATGGTGTGATACTTTGTCGAAACGACGAAGAATCTGGTGGGACGCTACCAAATCATGTGCTGTGTGCCATGGAGTTCGAAAGACTGGCCATCTTGAGTACAAACATGGTTGTCTCATTCATACCTAAATCATCCCTCATTCTTCCTTCTTCAATCATGATTTATTGACTTATGGATTCTTCCAGTTATTTTGTTGCATTATTTTTCTAGAAAACTTTCCAATCGAAATCACATACACATATTATCTTCTCGTGTAAGGTCTATTCTTTAAAGATTTTAAAAGGAGTGGAATAGTCCCGTGTAGTAGATAGAATTGCATATCGAATATGGATATGATTGCAAGTCGATAAATAGTAGATATCTGCGCGCAAGGAAGAATTGATACACATATAATATGGTCGTTACAAAGTCATCAAATCAGACAGTTGTTCTTGTTATGAGGATTTCATCAGTACGGTAGATTGCATTAATGCGATGCACTTCAAGTCCGAAGATTTTGTCGTGAAATGGATTAGTTAGCGAACTGTATTAGGTAAATTAACCATGAAAATATGAAAGTAAAGTTGTGTATACCTAACAAAGCAAACGAATGACTGGACATCATGAGAAGATGAAGAAATTCTTATTAACAACTCAGACCAGTAATTGATACATGAAAAGACGAAGCATACCCTAATCATGTGGGAAATGCTTGTCATGAAGATTTGAGAATCAAAGAAATTTTAATTACGAATAAAGTTCGAGTGTGTTCTTCAAGGAATTGTTAGGTTTTCTAACTCAAGTAAGTGAGTTATGGTGAATTTAATGCTCAAAACTGATCCAGTGATGAAGTTTCTGTATGGAAAGTCCTGAGTAGAGATGAAGAAATGGTAATCCAATTGTGAAATCTTTTAAAAAAACGTTTTAAAACCAGTTGAATATTTTTATTCAAAAAAATCAATTGAATATTTTCACAAGTTTATGATAATGTTGTTGAGACCATATGTTGGTTGATAGAAGTTAAACAAGTTAACTAATGAGAATAAATACATGTCAAGAATAAATTAGTTGCTCCATTAGTTGAAAGGTGCAATATAATTTCTAAAAGGTAAATAAATAAATAAATATATATATATAAGTGTCAACAGTAGAGAATAAGATTAAAAGATATTCTTCAAACAGATTTATGAGCAGATATAAGTAATATGAATTATTAATTAGAGAGCTTAAATTGAAAAATGAACTAGAAGAATCCTAGAATAAATTTTTGAGAAACAACGGAATAAATTTTATATTCATTAGTAATATTCCTTGATAATTTGAAAGAATAAAGGAAAGGTATGGTTATGTTAATAATTGTTTGTTTATGACCTTAGTGCGATAAAAAGATGTATGCTATGTCAGTTAATAGAATATGTGGGTACCAACATGATATATTCTGAAATATGATGAAATGATGAGGTTGGTGTATAATGGTAAATGGATATGGGTGTTGGTTGTTTTGTTGATTATTGGTGTCGGTTTGAGTCCGACTGGTAGTCAATAATATTGAGGAGATGCTGCCCAAATTTTTGGAAAATACCTTGTTTTTTTAGATAGAAAGTACACTTTCGTATATTATTGATATCCCTGTGATACTCCAAATGATTGCGATCTCGGTTCTTGAAAGAGGTTATTATAGCCAAACTGACTTTATATAATTGGTCCTTGATTTCATTTAGCTATTCATCACTTGGTTTAATTGACCAATTAAAAGAGTTAATTGATTAATTTTATCAAATAATGGTCAGCTAGATGGAAATCAATTCCAATTAGATTAAGTCAATATCTGACGTGATTTTCGGATCCGAAATCAAAGCAATTAGAAATTTGGAGAAAATAAGGATACCAATAGAATTCAGAAGTTTAGTGAAATTGGCGCGATGTTGCTATAAGTGTGCGAGGATTAATTTTGATGAATATTCCCTTTGCAATAAACAAGAGATATAGAAAGTTATTTATACATGCAAATGAGAAGAACATTTTCAAGAACTGAAGGTTCAAGATAGAGCAAAGAGAAGAAATAAGGAATAAGGAAGGAGTTGGTAACTACACCAATATGGATGTTATTAGACGATCAAAGAGATCTCATCATCTACAATAATATTTTATGAAGGACTTGAATGTGTACTAATATTGAATGACAAAGTAATGAAAAGTACTTCGAAATACTAGATAACTAGCGAACATGAGTATCCGATGTATGGTAGAAGTTAGCAATGATAACATGTGAACTAAAGAGAGGAAGGTAATGTTATTTAGGGAAGAAGATATATATCTACATCGACCCTAATAATTTGAAACATATCTTTAATTCGAGAAAGTCAAATATGAGATAGAAGATGGTTATAATTGGTTAGAAATGGTAGTTGCGCAATTAGAAATTATTGAAACAAGGTTAATGCGATAGCTGACAGTCTCAGGGAAGAGGAAGGTTTGATTTTTATTAGTAAGGATAGTAACAGTTCAAATGGTTATGAATTGAAAGATTTATTTCCAAAGTTAGCCCCAAGAATGGTTTATTTGATGAAAAAACCGATCAATACTAATGGGAAGAGGGATTCAGTTATGCTTAGAAGAAATAATAAGCCAGGAAAATAGAGAACTTAACTAGGAAAGGATGTGAAATCAAAAGGATGATAAATAAATTTTATAAGGTTGGCCAGGATATAAGTATGTTATGGATGTCATGAGTGCCAGAGCTAAATTAAAGAATAGAGTGAAACGCCTATAACTTGAGATAGAAAATACGATTAAGTACTAAAAGTTAAACGAAGGTATTGATTAACTTGGGATAAGAATGGAGATGGTGGGACATGTAAGTAAATGTCATATCTACCGAAGAATCAAAGCTAGCATCAAAGATTAAATATACCATGGTAACCGTTTCAAAAATGAATATAGCTCGTTAACGGGAGATATAGTAGAATCACTTGAGAACCAAAGATAAAAGAAGCGTTATCCAAATTATTATGGATAGGTTAAATCAAACCTAATCATTCTCTTATTAATGAATACTTACTTGATAAATAACTAGATATTGTGTAAAGGAAGTTGGAGTATGTCATCATATGCAAGTATGGATTATAATTAATCAATATCATTTATTGGCTTAAGATTTTGGCTGAGATATTGAGAACGTTGTGAACAAGGATGAACCAGAATAAGATATATCACTCATGGATGAACGGGCACCGGATAAGGTGAAACTAAAATATAGGGATTTGGCTAAACATTGATAACTCGAGAGATTCAAGTTGTTTCGAGAATATGATAAAGAATTTAGATGTAAAAGAAGACTTTCTGATAGTATGACATGAAGACAAGAATAAACGTTATATTTAGCTGAATGTCAGGGAAGGACATTGTAATAAATTTTATAATGAGACTCCCTAGAACCGAAATAAATGACAATATATGGGTTTAGAATATGCGGGTAATGTCTCCAGATTAGTATATTTCTTCTAAATAGTAAAATATTTCCAGTCAGAGAATATATTCGATTATGGTTCAAAGAAATTAAGGTACGATAATAAGTTTGTGTGTCAATTGTATCCAGTTGAGATCTTCTCTTTAACTCTATATTCCAGAGTTGATTTAGGAATGTTTAGAAACCGAAGGAGCCATGGTCTCAATATAACATTCGCAGATGAATAAAAAGAGTAAAAGAACAATTAACGAGCCTCAAATACGATCGAAAGCGATTACAAGGTAGGCTAGTTGAACAAAGAAATACGTGGAAAATAAAGTGAAAGAATCTGTAAAAGTGAAAGCGTTCACAAGCACGACTGATTAGAATTAGAAAGAAAAGACGGTTAATATGCACCATGTTAATTCTTTTGAGACAGTAAGATAGGAAGGAAGATTGTAAATGAGTTGGCTTTACCGCCACACGTATAGCAGATTCATGGGGTATTTATATGTGTACACCCAGGAAGAGTAATCTAGCTCCATTATATACATATAAAATGGAGACATGAGCCAGGTCGTATGAGCTATTGATAGAATATAATATCAACATGAGGTTGTTGAGTAATGATTGTTATGGTGAGTTAAAGTTTATGAAAAAGTTGTAAGGTCTGAAGTTAACCTGAAGGATTGTAAATGAGATACTTAAAAAGTATTATTATATGTGCCTTAGCGTGATTCTGATGACAAAATCCTTTTAAGGGGGGAAGGATGTAACGATCAAAAAATTTACGATTATTTTATGATATATTAAATGAGTATTATGTGATTTATGATATTATAAATTATGATTGATCATAATTGAGTATATGTTACGTGCTATATGTGTTCTGTGTGATTCGGGATATTTTTGGGTATTTTATTACGTGTTAAATGGATTTATATTAAAAATTATACTTTCCAAATTTTATTTTAATAGCTGTTATTTCGTATAGAGAAATTGGCTTTATTCTGCATCATATGGCGTATATCATAGTGATTTTCCGAACATCCAGTTAATTTAGGAAGTGTTTTGTTTCGTGAAAAATGACTTTTCCGGGCCCCTACCGGGACGTAAAAGCCCACAAAAATCGTATTTTTATTTTTATAAAATGTGGGCCTATCAAATATTTAATATTTTTGCACTTTTGGATTATTCATAATTTTTGGGAATTTTGATATATATTTTATATTTAATTGATTTAAAAATTATTCCCCATACTTATTATTTTTGGGCCTAATTATTTTAATTAAGGGATAAAAATACCCTTAATTGATTTTGGGGTCTTTATTTTTCTTGAAAATATAAATAGTTGAATTTTATTTATTATTCATAATTATCAAAATATTTTAGAAAAATAGAAAATCAGGTTTGAGGGCTTGATTAGTTCTTGAATATAGATTGAATGTTTTTTAGAGCTACATGGATCAGTTGTTAATGTTTTTATAACCAAATTAAAGTTTGAATCATCCTCTTTCTGTTGATACCACTTTCATCAATCGAGGTTAAGCATTTTTGAAATTCATTTTTTTTGTGTTGTTGGGCTTGAAATTGGGTTTTTGATTTCTAGAAATTGGTGATTGTTTTGAGGTTGTAAATAGCTTTAAAATGATTCAGAGAGTCGATTTAAGTATTTATGTTGATTATTTGATTGCCGGATGTTGAAAGTCGAGTTTCATGTTTTAATTTTTTTACTTCAATTTTCTGAATTATTAATGATAGTTTGATTAATTTTGATTACATAAACTGATTGTAGACATCCAGACTTTAATTTCATATGTGAAGCGTTGAATTTGGTGCAGAAATGGCGAAGTTAAGTTTTCCGATTATGTCGCTGGATAATTGATCGAACTTGGCCAGATTCTATGTTTCTGATGTGGTTTCTTGATGTTACGATCGTTTTTGAGTTTCTGGTAACTTATAGAACAAATTAGAGGCAAAAACGAGCCTGATTGGTGTCCGTTTGGTTGGTGTCGTGGTTCGCCGGATTCCGGCTTTCGCTAGAGAAGATGACGGAATCTGGATTTTCCAGATTCCGGCGACATCTCCGGTGACCTGTGTTGCTGTTCCTTCGTTGACCCGATTACCCGATCTCGACCCGTTTCCTAAAACCCGGTTTTGATCCTCCCTTTCCCCAAAATCAAATCTAAAAACTATTAGTGTAGTTTTATTTTTAAAAAATATTCAAAAATATTCATTTCTAATTTCCAAAATTGATAATTTAGTTTAATATTTTAAATAATTAATTAAATTATTTTAATTCCAGAAAATTATTTTTTATTATTTTCAAAAACCTAAATTTGATTTAATTATTTATAATTTAATTTGATTAATTATTTATAGGTATACTTAATTGATTAATTCATTTAATTAATTAATTTTATCTATAAATAATTAGAAAAAATATAATTATTTATAATTAAGCCAAATAATGATTTAAAAATCATTTTGAGCTTTTAAAAATTATATAAGGATATTTAAAATTTAATTAATATTATTATTAATTGAATTATTCTTATTTTATTCGTAATAAATAGACCATTCGTCCGTTTAATACGAAAAGAACGCGTCTAGACTCAGAAAAATATTCTGTTTTTATTAAAAATACTTTCGAGACATAAAATCTTTCGTTTCGAAAGGTCGCTTGATTTTGTAAACGTTTCTGAGTCGCGTAGGTATCGAAAAATGGTATTTCGACTCAATTTCAGTGTTAAACATATTGAGTCAAATGATTTGACGAACTGAGTCATCTGTTACATGAATTATATGATACATGCCTTATGTGTTTACGTGTTATGTATATTGTGAGTCCACGTGTCCTTTAAACCTTATGTGATTACATGTTATCCTTATTTGTTATTACCGGGTGGGTAGATGACAAGGATAAACGTATGATAGACAATTACATATTGTCGGTTAATTGAAATAATATCTTTTATGATAGATACGCATAGTTTGAGGCATTCAAAGCAGACTGTGATAGAGAAAGTAAAGCTTGATTGTGAGTGGTATTGAGACAAATGAATACAGAGTAAAGATAAATATAGGATGGTGATTGACAAGAAGGGTTAGATAGCCTAACACTGGAAACACAGATTTACCAGAACTGAGATATGTGGCAGATAGTTAAAGATCAGAGGATTATCAATGAAGGCAAGTATTCTTGAATTTTTTTATGATATATTTCTAGTATTTATTCCCTATTCTAAATTCAGAATAGTTAAATGTTTTACACTTCGCTGTAATTACTCTTAATTATGCAAGTGCCTTTTTGTTCTTTTTCTTTATTATGAATTGTGATATCTTGAGCGAATACCTATTATTTCGGGTTATTTGTGAACCTTGAAATGTGATGTTTTAACCAAAAATGGTTTTCATCAAAATCTACGGAATGGATAGTTACGATGAGGGCCATGAATGAGCTGGAGCCTAAGGGCCAGAAATGGCCGGACCCTTAATTACGGAGGCTATAGTGCCTGGGTACCCTATATGTTGGTGGGTCTATACAGATGGGTATAGATCAGCAGGTTATAGTGCATATGTTGGTTCTAGTGTCCAGTCTAATTTATCGTTGATCGTCATTAACAACATTCCTTCTTGAAAAGTCTCTGACCACAAAACCGGTCAAAACCCTGATTCAGGAGATGAATCCGGGAATTGCTCATCACTTTTGTGTTAGGTCACACACACTGTAGAGGGGGGTGAATACAGTGTATAGCACAATCAAATTGAACTCTAATAACTCAAGTAACAGAAAACAAACTTTATTCAAAACAATAAACTCTGTTACAGTATGGAACTGTCCTCTCTCAGTGATGAACAAATATCACGGGAGCTTCTAGGGTTACAATGAATAATCTACTCGATAATGATAACTTATAGTGTAAACCCTATATCTGTGCTTATATACTACACAGTTACAAGATAGTCGCTAATTGATATGGAATATAATTCTGCTTCCTAAAATATATCAATCAGATATCTTTTCTTCCGAGTATTCTATTCTTCATAGAATTCCTTCTTCATGAATATCTCTTCTTACGTTTGTCTTGATCTTTTTTTCCTTTAATCAGCCGCCTTCCTTATCTGAACATTTCCTTTAAGTCCTGATATTATCTTCTGATAAATATCTCCTGAACCTTAAGTACTGATGACTTAAGTTCTGACTTCAGTATAAGTGCTGATTTCAGTTAAGTACTGATTTTTCCTGTTTAAGTAAGATCTGAAAACTAAACATAAATCATATTAGTCATGACATTATCAAATATATCTAACATTTTGATTTTTTTAGATCTTGACTTGGCTTCACTTTCTGATCTCTCTGATGTCAGGAGTTGTTCTGAGATAATTCTTTAACAAACATCTCTCAGCATATCTGAGTTCATCAATCATCCTCCTTTTAGCATCTTTAAGTTCTGCAGAATCTTCACTAGTTTGAAAGATTACAGCCCTGAGATCATTAATTTTAGCTTTCCTTATGTCCTGATCCAGTCTGATCAAATACGCCTTGTCAGACTCAAGATTGAATTCCATAACCTTGAAACCCAGAAAGGTAGTTATAATCTTAGCAGAGTTAGGCTTCATCTCAACAATATCACCCTTGTTATCTCTGTACTTTGGAAGATATGTGATGTCAGACTTTACAGAATAAAGCCTTTTCTGTCTCTGAATTTGATTCTTCAAATAGTTTGCAGCACTTTTTGTTATTCTCTCATTCACTTGAAGTAAGAATAATACATGTTCCAATTCTTCAAAATACTTCAGTGGAATAGCTTTTTCCTTTATATGATAAACCCTACCATCTGTCATGAAGTACAACAAAATGTGTTCTTTCAAGTAGGTATGGTAAACCATATGTACAGATTCTAACTGATTCAATCTTTCAGGAGTTGCTCCAATACCTGGTTCACTTAAGGAAGTTGGATCATTGGTTGTGTTTTGTACTCTTCTTTCATCAGCACTACCTAATCCAGATTTATCTCTTGCTTCCTTTCCAGTAACCACTCTTGCTTCAAAACCACTTGATGCAGTCTTCAAAGGTTGAGTCTGTTTGGCTTTGGTGAATCCTGGTAGGAGTAACTTTGAGGGTTTAACATGAACAATGTCAGAGGTTTCCTTTGATTTATCTTCTGATATCAAGTTAACTTGAGCTATGTCAGAGGTTACTTGCTTCTTTGAGATATCAGAACTAATTATATCTTGACTCTGAACAACTTGAGCCATGTCAAAGGTTGTCTTAGAAATTTTTCTTAAAGTCAGAGCAAGATCAGCATCTTCAACAGTAATTTCTTCATCCACAGGAGGCACATAAACTTTGATAGGTTCACCAACTTTCTCTTTGCCCTTGAACCTTGGATCTATCTGCAATTTTAATTTGGCCTTGGTTACTTCAGGATTTGTTCTTTCTTTTATCACAATGCCTTTGGCCTTTGGAAGTTTCTTTTTACCAACAGAAGCTTCAGATTTAGATTTGACTTTTTTTGACTTAAGTCTTGCTTCTTCTTCCATCAGACTCTCAAATTTCATTCCTGGATTTTCTTTCAGAAATAGCTGTCTTGATATTTCTTCATCAAGATCCAAAAGTTCATCAAAACTTATCCTTTTATCAGTAGCAGAAGTAATTCTTTTTCCAGCATCAGAACTTATCCTTTTATCAGTAGCAGAAGTAATTCTTTTTCCAGCATCAGAACTTATCCTGTGACTTGTAATTTCAGCCCTTCTTGATGAGAAACTTCTACCTTGACCATGACCTCCACCCATTCCAGAGTTTCCCTGGTCATCTTTTTCATCATCCTTCCCCTTTATTGTCTGATCAGTTTTGCATTTGGACTTAATTACTTTCTCCCCCTTTTTGGCATCAGCAGGTAAGAGAAGAGAGACAAGCAATTCTACTGAGGCTTGGATTTCATCAAGTTGAGATTGCTGAGAAGCTTGATTTTTCAAAATATCATCAATCTGAGACTGTTGCTTCACTTGGGTCTTCTCAATGTAAGCAACTCTGTCAAAGGTAGGTTGGAAGAATTTTTTCTTTTCAATTTTCTTAACCGTTTCTTGCTTGAGCAATTCTTCCTGAATTTTATGTAACTCTGCATGAGTTGTTGAATGGAGACCTTGCAGATGTCTAGTACTCAATGCAGTGACTCGAAGCTGTGTCTTGAAATCATCATTAATTAACATTTCATCAGCTTTTGCCTAGTGCTCAGCAAGAATCTTTTCAGATGGAACAAAGGTAACTGAGTTCCATTCCTTATTCCACTCCTGTCCTCTAGGAGTTTCACTCCAAGGTACTGGTGCTGCTCTTGTAACAAACTTCTTGACTAGTTCAGATTTAGAAACAGTCTGTTGAGGTGCATGTCCTGAAGGACCAGCTTCATCAGCATCTGCATTAGTAGCAGCATCACCAGTAGTATCAGCATTTGAAGCATTAGAACGGACAGAATCAACATCTTCTGATAAAACAACAGTATGAGAAGCAATTGAGGCTTCAGCATCATCCTCTAAGTGCTGATCTGTTTTCAAGTTCTGATCAACAGCCATATCCTGATGCTCACCTATATTCTGATCATCAACATCTAGATGCAGAGGAGGTGTTGTAGACAATTCTGGAGTTTGAGTAGCATCAATAAAAGGTGTTGTTGATGGATTAATTGATGTTGGAGCTTCTAAGTAGAGAACCTCAGGCACAACCAGGTTGTGAATATCAATTTCAGCACTTGTGCCTGGGTCTACAGGAGATACAGTTTCATGTACAGGAGACATAGATGGTGTGTTTGCCTTGTCTGTAGCAGCTTCCTGAGTTGGGGACAATGGAGAAGGAGATGCAGTAGCTTCAACAAATTCTGGTTCTTTTGAGATCAGAGATTCCTGATCTCCTTCCTTAGCTGCTGCTTCCTCATTATCTGAGGCTGGCCTTTTAGCTCTCTGTTTCTTGTATCTCTTTGAAGGTGGGGATTCCCTGGGAGGTTCAGCATAAGTCATTCTTCTATGCCTTTTGAGAAGCTTAGATCCCTCAATTATAGAATCCTAATCTACAAACTCCAACATCAACAGCTTTTGTCCTTGGCTAAGAAGCCGGACAAAGCTGACGATGAAGAAAAATAGGAAGAAGAAAACAAATTATTTCTTCTTCCGACTCTCTACAAAAAGAATAGCGAGTCGAATGATTCGCTCTTGTTGGCGGAGAGCTTCCAACCTTTCTTCTTCCAATCGCTCCAGATGGCGATGGTAGTCCATTTAAAAGAACAGGAGGTATGTGAGAACCTCCTGGGGAACCGAGTCCCAAATTTCATCAGGAATGACAGTTACATGCCATTCCTGCTTCTAGTCCTCACAGCTCAACTCCATGTTGAAGGTCTCATAGTTTAAAAACATATTGTAGTTGACCATGATTGTGTTGGTATGAAGGAAAAGAGAGTCAGTATGTGAAAAAAGAAATGATGTGTAGGCTGATTTAAGGTGTTGGTTTATATAGGCAATAAAATGCCAGGAGACGCAAGGAAATTTAATGCTGACAGGTAGAAATAATTCTACCTCTTCTCCCTAGACTGGGAAGAAGAAAAACAGTCATTGGAAGTGTAAAACAGGGTTTAATGCGCACAAGAAACAAGTAAATATTACTGTGCATGTACGTGTTCCACTAACCCTAATTGTATTGACTGTTAATATCTCACCCTTACATATTCTGATTTAAAATAAGACTGTTTTAGATTTTAACCACAAATAAGTCAAATAGAGGATCATAATTTAATATCAGCACTTAGACATATATCAGAACTTAACAGTTATCAGAACATGATTTCTTAACTCGAAAAATGAATGCCTATCCCTGTGATTCTTCACACAAATTCTGATTTCGGTTCTTCAGAACTTATTTATCAGAACTTCCATCAGAACTTGTCCTCAGAATTTATGCAATCTGACACATAAACTTTTCATCTAAAACAACATTGAACGCCACAATAATTTTCATCATTCATATGGAGTGTAAGTGTGTGCATTAAGCAAAATATCAGACAGAGTAAAGTCTGATTCACTTCAGTACATCTTAGAAATAAGGCATAACTAAGAACTTTACTAAAAATCTGTCATTATTCTGAAGTTTACGTTTGAATGAGTTCATGCACGAGTCCACCTCAACTATTTTGTGCTTATTTTATGCATCTTTTGAAATTCCATTTTACAGTGGCTTCTCAGTGTAAGTGAGTCACGACTGCTTATCAGTATTTATGCTATTATCAGAGTATTTCTCCAGTAATCATAGAGTGTGAAAAGTCACCAAGAAAAATAATTATTTGCTTTTCTGATGCATATTACTCAATACCAGCAATGCACTTGGGTCGTCCCTTCCATATTTTTACTCTAGATCTCAAAGGAGTACCTGATTTTTATTCCCTTTTCTTTTACTTTTTCTTTTGATGAGTGAGGTTTATCAGCACTTAGTACATCCATCAGATTTACTAACATCAGAACTTAACAGATGAGAAGCATTATTCTAGTTTTTGACTTGGTAATAAGATAGACAAAGTAAACGTGACTAAGCTCAATATCAGAATTTGCTTGTGTCAATAGATTTCCACATAAATAATTACTTCTAACATGAGATCTCTAGTATGTTAAAGACTACTAGGTCAGCATCTAGCACAGTTATCCTCATATGATTGAATAGTCACAGAAATAGTCAGTTCACTATCAGAGTTTAGTAATTCACATCAAACAACAATCAGTACTTAAACAATTTTCAATTAAGCACAGAATACACAAAGAGAGTAATTTCTGTAAATACTAATCATAAAGTCTGATGCATCAGAACAAAACTAAGCAGATTTAGAGAAAGAACCTGAAACCATTCCAAATTCTTTTACCAATCTTGTAAAAGTAGCTTCACACAGTGGTTTTGTGAAGATATCTGCTAGTTGTTGATCTGTTGGAACAAAGTGCAATTCCACTGTACCTTCATCCATATGTTCCCTTATGAAGTGGTACCTAATGTTGATATGCTTTGTCATTGAGTGTTGAACTGGATTACCTGTCATAGCAATAGCACTTTGATTATCACAGTAAATAGGGATTTTAAAATATGTTAACCCATAATCCAGTAATTGATTCTTCATCCAAAGAATCTTTGCACAACAGCTTCCTGCAGCAATGTATTTTGCTTCTGCAGTTGATGTGGAAATTGAATTTTGTTTCTTGTTAAACCAAGAAACCAATCTTCCTCCAAGAAATTGGCAGCTTCCACTTGTGATTTTCCTGTCAATTTTGCAACCTGCAAAATCAGCATCTGAGTAACCTATTAGTTTAAAATCTGATTCTCTGGGATACCACAGTCCCAGATCAACTGTTGCCTTAAGATAATTGAAAATTCTTTTCACAGCTGTTAAGTGAGGTTCTCTTAGATCTGCTTGAAATCTTGCACAAAGACAGGTAGCATACATGATATCAGGTCTATTAGCAATTAGATAGAGTAGAGAGCCAATCATACCTCTGTAGTCAGTAATATCTACTGATTTACCAGTATCCTTATCCAGTTTTGTTGCAGTGGCCATGGGAGTGGATGCACTTGAATAATCCTGCATTCCAAATTTCTTCAGCAAATTTCTGGTGTACTTGGTTTGACAAATAAAAGTGCCTTCTTCATTCTGCTTGACTTGAAGGCCCAGAAAATAGCTAAGTTCCCCCATCATACTCATTTAATATCTTGACTGCATCAGTTTGGCAAACTTCTTGTAAAGTCTGTCATTTGTAGAACCAAAGATGATATCATCAACATATATCTGAACCAGAAGTAAGTCTTTTCCATGGTTGAGGTAGAACAATGTTTTGTCTATAGTTCCTCTGTTAAATCCACTTTCCAGAAGAAACTGAGCTAAAGTCTCATACCATGCTCTTGGAGCTTGCTTAAGGCCATAAAGTGCTTTATCAAGCCTGAAGACATGATTAGGATATTTGGGATCTACAAAGCCTGGAGGTTGTTCAACATATACTTCCTCCTCCAATTCTCCATTGAGAAAAGCACTTTTCACATCCATTTGAAAGACAGTAAACTTTTTGTGAGCAGCATAAGCCAAAAATATCCTTATGGCTTCCAATCTAGCAACTGTTGCAACTGGTGCAAATGTTTCATCATAATCAATTCCCTCCTGTTGAAAATATCCTTTTGCAACCAACCTTGCCTTATTCCTTATAATTATGCCATCACTATCAGTTTTGTTTCTGAATACCCACTTTGTACCAACAACAGATCTGTTCTTTGGTCTTGGCACTAGGGTCCAGACTTTATTTCTTTTAAATTCATTTAACTCTTCCTGCATTGCTTGCACCCAATCAGCATCTTGAAGAGCTTCTTCCACTTTCTTTGATTCAGTCTGAGAAAGAAAAGAATTGTAAAGACATTCACTCGAAGTAGCTATTCTAGTTCTGACACCTGCATCAGGATTTCCAATAATTAAGTCAGGTGTATGTAAATTAGTCCACTTCCTTGCAGATGAAAGGTTTTCTCTAGAACTGGATGCTCCCCCATGATCCATGCTATCTTCATCAACATTTTCTGATGCTCCCCCTGAAATTATGCTCTCTGAGTTGGATCCTTCAGAATTTAAGTTTTCAGAACAATCAGAACTTGGCTTATCAGAACTTGATGAATCAGAACTTGAAGAGCCAATTGTATGTTCTGATGCTTCTTGAGAGGTGGTTGTATCTTGAGTATGCTCCCCCTGCATAGGTGCATCTTCCTTTGGCGTAGTCACCACAGTTTCAATAACATCAGAGTTTAATCCATCAGAGTTTGCAGTATCAGGATTTAGACTGTCAGGATTTTCAGTATCAGAATTTAAGTCTTCATTTTCAAATCTCAGCTGATCATGATCATTGAAATCTTCAAGTCCAGTAATCTTCTTATCATCAAAAGAGACATTGATAGATTCCATGACCACTCTTGTTCTCAAGTTATAGACTCTGAAGGCTTTTATGGAAAGTGGATATCCAACGAAGATTCATTCATCAGCTTTTAGATCAAATTTGGATAGCTGTTCAGGGTGAGTCTTAAGAACAAAACATTTGCATCCAAATACATGAAAATACTTCAGATTTGGCTTCTTTTTCTTCACCATCTCATATGGTGTCTTTCCTTGCTTGTTAATGAGTGTTGCATTCTGAGTAAAACAAGCAGTCTACACAGCTTCAGCCTAGAAATAGGTTGGAAGCTTTGCTTCATCAAGCATTGTACGTGCAGCTTCAATGAGAGTTCTATTCTTTCTTTCAACAACTCCATTTTGCTGTGGAGTTCCAGGAGCAGAGAATTCCTGCTTGATTCCATGGTCTTTGCAGAACTCTTCCATTATCAAATTCTTGAACTCAGTACCATTATCACTTCTTATTATCTTCACTGAATCTTTGATCAATTTATCCAGTTGCTTGACATGATCAATCAAGAGAGATGCAGTTTCACTTTTTGTGTACAAGAAATACACCCATGTGTATCTAGTGAACTCATCCACTATGACCATAACATATTTCTTCTTTGCAATAGACATGACATTTACTGGACCAAATAGATCAACATGTAGTAGGTGATAAGGCTCAAGAATTGATGATTCAGTCTTACTCTTGAATGAAGATTTCCTTTGTTTAGCCTTCTGACAAGAATCACAAAGGCCATCAGGAGCAAATACTGACTTTGGCAGTCCTCTCATAAGATCTTTCTTGACTAATTCATTTATATTATTGAAATTTAAATGAGAGAGTTTCTTGTGCCAATTTCAGGTTTCTTCAATTGATGCTCTACTCATCAGACAGATTGCAGAACCATCAGTACTTGTTGAAATCTTGGCTTCATAGATGTTACCATGCCTGTATCCTTTCAGAACAACTTTTCCTGTAGATTTACTAATAACTTCACAGTGTTCTCCAAAGAAATCCACATGATAACCTATGTCACAGATTTGACTAACACTCAGCAGATTGTGTTTAAGTCCTGAGACCAGAGCTACTTCTTTAATGATGACATTCCTAAGATTGATATTGCCATATCCCAACATTTTTCCAATGTTGCCATCTTCATAAGAAACACTTGGGCCAGCCTTCTCCACAAAGTCTGATAGCAGGGCTTTATTTCCAGTCATATGTCCTGAACATCCACTGTCCAGAACTAGGATGTTTTTCCTGTTGCCCTGCAATCACAAAGACCCTAATGATTAGTTTTAAGGACCCAGACTTGCTTGGATCCTTTGGCCTTATTAAGTTTGTTAACATTTGCAGCGGATTTAGTATCAGAGTTTATGTTAACATTTTTCTTATCAGAATTTACACTATCAGACTTTGAATCAGAACTTACACTAGAAGGAACAATGGTAATTTTCTTTAAAGAAGGTTTTATTTGATAATAATTATAGTACAGACTATGATATTCCTTACAAGTATAAATGGAATGCCATAAACTACCACAATGAAAACAAGGATTTTGTGGCTTATATCTAACATACTGACTCTTAACTCCTGACTTTGAAGGTAAGGAGTTTATGTTCTTATTCTTCCTGCAAAAAGAAGCTAGATGGTTAGAACTTCCACAGTTATGACACGTTTTTCTAGGAGCATCAGGAACAGGCTTATAATCGTTGCTTTTATTTACACCTTCCTTTCCATTCCTATTTTTCCTAGGTGATTTTACCTTGTTTGCATTCTTAACATCTTTCGCTTATGCTTAAGCTGCTTCTTTGTCATTAAGCCTACGTTTACTTCAGTTGTCCTTTCCTGTTTTAGTTTGTCAGAAGTTAATTCCTTTTTAACTTCTAATTTCTCAATATCAGACTTTATAGCTACAAACTTAACAGGTTTTAACTTTGGCTTTTGTTTAACAACTATAGGCTTAATATCTACAGTTCCTTTATCATTCTTATCATCTCTATAACCTAAGCCCTCTTTCCAGTTTTCACTACTTAACAAATTCTGAGTTGTTCTGCCAGAGTTAGTCCAAGTCCTGATAATCTCTCTTTCCTTTTCTAACTCAGCTTTTAGAGATTCATTCATTTTAAGTAGTTCATCCCTAACATAGAAAGCATCATCTCTATCTTTCTGAGTTTGATGGAACATGACTAACTCTTTTTCTAAATAATCATTCCTCTTTTTATAAGCAAGATTTTCAGAAGTTAATCTTTCACATGTTAAAGTTTGATCTCTATAGCTAATGAACATGGTTTTATGATATCTTCTCAACTCATTAATATCATCAGTATGAAAGGCATAAGTAGTTTGAGGTACCTTTAACTCAGCAGCTTCAGAACTGCTTTCAGCACTTGCCATATCAGCATTTTCCATCAAGGCATAATTCTCCTCACTTTCAGAATCTGAGGTGTCTATCCAGCTTTGGTTCTTTGTGACAAGAGCCTTCCCTTTGTCACTCTTCACTTTCTTGCAATCAGGAGATATGTAGCATTTCTCACCACAGTTGTAGCATTTGACATTTGCATAATCTCCTCTGTCAGACTTTCCTCCTTTACCCTCAGATTTTCTGAAATTCTTCTTATCAAAACTTGCACCTTTCCTGGAAAATTTCTTTCCCTTCCTGAACTTCCTGTATGCAATCTTTGTGATTCCTTTCACCATAAGGGCACACAGCTTCATCATCTCTTCATAAGCATCCGTCTCAGGCAAGCTTTCAGATTCTGAGTCATCATCACTATCAGAACTTGATGACTCAGTATCAGACTTTGTGAAGAGTGCTTTACCCTTGCCTTTCCTTGAGGTGGCTGCCTTGGGGGATTCTTCTTCAGCCTTAAGAGCAATTGTCCTTGACTTTCCTCCTTTCCTCTTGCTTCTTTGTTCCATCTCAAGTTCATGAGTCTTGAGCATCCCATAAATCTCATCAAGAGTTGTTTCATCAAGATTATAGTTGTCTCTTATTGTTGTTGCCTTCAAATCCCAGCTTTCAGGAAGAGCCAACAGGAATTTAAGGTTTGAATCTTCTATATCATACTCCTTATCAACCAGTGACAAATCATTCAAGAGTTTGACAAATCTATTATATTAATCAGTCAATGACTCATTAGCCTTTGAGTCAAAGTGTTCATACTCTTGAGTGAGTATTGTCTTCCTATTCTTCTTAATCGTATCAGTTGCCTGACATCTTGTTTCCAAGGCATCCCATATCTCCTTTGCAGTCTTGCAGTTTATTACCCTATTTGACATTACATTATCAATGGCACTATACAGTAAGTGTCGTACCTTAGCATCCTTAGCAATTGATGCGATATCTTCAGCAGTGTAGTCACTCTTCTCCTATGGTATTGACTTTGCTGCTTCACCTGCAACTGCAACTGCGAGCTTGGTTCGTTTGTGAGGCCCTTCCTTGATTCTATCAAGATATTCTGGATCTGTAGCTTCCAGAAACATAGTCATCCTCACCTTCCATATGGGATATTCAGATGGTCTCAATATGGGAACTCTAATAGCTTCATATCGGCTATGGATTTGTGTCTTTGGAGGTTCTTCAGTTTTGGTGGGCTTAGTTGGAGTTTCTACTTCAGACATGATTGTTTTTGGATCTTAAACTGTTTGTATGTTAACAGATAGGCTCTGATACCACTTGTTAGGTCACACACACTATAGAGGGGGGTGAATACAGTGTATAGCACAATCAAATCGAACTCTAATAACTCAAGTAACATAATACAAACTTTATTCAAAACAATATACTCTATTACAGTATGGAACTGTCCTCTCTCAGTGATGAACAAATATCACGAGAGCTGCTAGGGTTACAATGAATAATCTTCTCGATAATGATAACACTTATAGTGTAAACCCTATGTCTGTGTTTATATACTACATAATTACAAGATAATCACTAATTGATATGGAATATAATTCTGCTTCCTAAAATATATCAATCAGATATCTTTTCTTCCAAGTATTCTATTCTTCATAGAATTCCTTCTTCATGCATATCTCTTCTTACGTTTGTCTTGATCTTCTTTTCCTTTAATCAGCCGCCTTCCTTATCTGAACGTTTCCTTTAAGTCCTGATATTATCTTCTGATAAATATCTCCTGAACCTTAAGTACTGATGACTTAAGTTCTGACTTCAGTATTAGTGCTGATTTCAGTTAAGTACTGATTTGTCCTGTTTAAGTAAGATCTGAAAACTAAACATAAATCATATTAGTCATGAAATTATCAAATATATCTAACATTTTGATTTTTGATTAAAGGCTAATAACGGCCGATGATTATTCGCTCAACTACTCCAAATAAATAGAAATGTTTTAAAAAAATTATTTAAAAATTATGTCCAGAAATTTCCTTTGATACTGACACTTGGAAATTAGTTATATACTTGTTGGGCATTTTTGGCTCACTCTTAGTTTGTAAATTCTTAGTTCTTTCAGAAGCAAATGAGGATAAAAGTGAATAGCTCTTAATATACGGTGGAAGTTAGAAAGATCTCAGTCGCAAGAGGGTGGAGATGTTAGAATGGATAATACAAGGGAGTTAGTACAAAGGTAATGAATTTATATCTTAGTTATTGTAAATTTAGAAGGTTATATTCTTGTTTCATACCATAACCTGTAACGATCCAGAATTGAGGGGTCATTTACATGTTATTCTATATTTTGTAAAGATTGTTTAGTGACACACAATCTTGACCCCGTATTTGGGATGTTACACTTACTTGGCAAAAGGAGAGGTAGATGAGTGTCAGGATTTAGTTAATCCTTGTGAGAAAACTCTGACTATTAAAAGTAATGAGACGAGTGCAGTGAGAAGTAGTGAGCCTGTTTTAAAACAATATAGAGATTCAAGTGGTTCTTCACTTGATATTGCAGGTGCTCAGAGTATTAAAGAAACATTTGTTGATATCCTACATGTAGTCCCTACAGTAAATCTGATGCATCAAATGCTGATAATTTCCCTGTAGGTCTAAGTACTGATACTTTCTTGTAGTCCACTCATATTTCTATTCCATCCACTGGTATACTCCCTGTTCTTGTTGATGTTCAAGAAGAAGAACAGTCCACTCATATATACTCCACGATTCCTGAATTACCACAACACCTAACATGCACTAAAATTTTAGAGATAAATGCCGAAGCTCCACTTTATATGGCTACAATTACTGATGATGTTGAGTTACATGTTGATGGTATGGTAGTTTCTGAAGCAACTGGATCACATACTACACTAATCCCTTACTCTTTCTTAAATGATGATGTTGTGAATGAAGTAGCACATATAATTCAGGAACCAGTTGATAATGAAGAATCTGTACATGACAGTGAGCCAAGTGATGGAGAAGATATTGCTAAATCTAACATCAATGTATAATTAGATCCTGATAAAGATTTTGATGAGATTATTTCCTGAAGGCATGTCAGAAAGAGAAAAATAATTGAGATTAACTGAGCTGGATGCTACAAACAGTAAAGAGTTTTTTGATGCAGAATGGACATTTAAATAGAAGGATGCTTCATATCCTATCTCTGTTGTTAATGATTCCAGACATTTGGGAACAACATAGAAGGATATTATAAATCCTAATATCCTGACTCATCTCAAAGCTTCTACATAGTTGATCAAAATAATTCAGAATACTCAATCTCAAACTAATTCTCAGATAGTCAAGCTTAAGGAATCTTTTCTGGAAACTAAACTTACTGCTTCACATGAGATGACCAAGAAATTAAGGCCTATCTTTACTAGACAAGACAAACTGGAAGCCAACCAAGCTAAGTTGGAAGCTACTCAAGAGAAGATGTCTGGTCAGTTGGACGAGGTACAACAATCTTAGGAGCTTATTGTTTCACTCTTACATGGTGATGATGCCAAAAAGGGGGAGAAAGTTTTAAAATCTAAATGCAAATAATTCCAACTGAAAGATGCTGATGACAAAGATAATGGTCCTTATAGAGGAAGTAAAGGAGGTAAAAAGGAGATTTCTGGAAAGAAAGGTGGAGAGCTAGTTGGTACTAGTGGTACTTATAAAATCATTGGTAGCTAGTCTAGAAAAGGTGGAGAAAGAGGGAGAAGTGGAAGAAAACAACAAAAATTGACTGTGACTACAAAGCAAACTCTGACAGTCACAAATGGTGATGAAGACCAAGGTATTCTGGAGATAGAAGTTGGTGCTGAAACAAGTCAGTTTTTACAGACATTGAAGTTCAAGGGAAAGAAGACAACTCTGTTCTACAAGGACCCTAAAATACAAGCATTTGATTCTGAGGTGAGTAGAAGGTTTTTTGAAATGGAAAATCCAAAAGTTGATCTTGAACAGTTAAGGGTTATGGAAGAGGAATTGAAATCTCTGTGATCACTAACTGCTGATACTATCTCACCATAAGAAGATATTCCTAGACAAAGACCCACCAAAGGTGTTGTAATCAAGGAAATCATCCAAAGTGAAGCTGAAGGACCTGTTCTAAGGTCTCAAGCTATTCTAAAGGCTGATAGGAGTTACAAAGCAAATGACAAGATCGGTGAGAAGTCTAAGTCCAATCCTAATTCAAAATCAAAGAAGAAATCAACATCTACTAAAAATCAAAAACTGATGGCTCCAGTCTATTCAGTAAGTCAAGATCATGATGGTGCTGATCAAGAGAAGATTATTGAATAAGAATCTAATCAAGTTCACAAGAAAAGAAAGGTTATTCCTGGATCTGATTGGGCTGAGAAGTTACAAATTATCTCAACCGCTGACAATGTTCAAGTTGAAGAATCTAATACTAGAATTCAACCAGTCACAACCACTTATACTACTCAAGTTGTTGACAGTGCAATTCAATAAATAAAAGTTGATCCTTCAAATATCGACAGGAACTTAAACTCTGATTCAGAGAACTCAAATTATGATAAGCAAGAATTAAATCTTGAAGAAAAGAAGAAGTTGTTATGGGGAAGCAAGACACCTGCACTTAAAAGAGATTCTTCTGAAACTATCAATAAGTGTTAGGTCACACACACTGTAGAGTGGGGTGAATACAGTGTATAGCACAATCAAATCGAATTCTAATAACACAAGTAACAAAAAACAAACTTTATTCAAAGCAATAAACTCTGTTACAGTATGGAACTGTCCTCTCTCAGTGATGAACAAATATCACGAGAGCTGCTAGGGTTACAATGAATAATATTCTCGATGACGATAACACATATAGTGTAAACCCTATGTCTGTGTTTATATACTACACAGTTACAAGATAATTGCTAATTGATATGGAATATAATTCTGCTTCCTAAAATATATCAATCAGATATCTTTTCTTCCAAGTATTCTATTCTTTATAGAATTCCTTCTTCATGCATATCTCTTCTTACGTTTGTCTTGATCTTCTTTTCCTTTCAATCAGTCGCCTTCCTTATCTGAACGTTTCCTTTAAAACCTGATATTATCTTCTGATAAATATCTCCTGAACCTTAAGTACTGATAACTTATGTTCTGACTTCAGTATAAGTGCTGATTTCAGTTAAGTACTGATTTTTCTTGTTTAAGTAAGATCTGAAAACTAAACATAAATCATATTAGTCATGACATTATCAAATATATCTAACAATCTCCCCAAACTTTTAAATTAGCATAATATACAAGTTTAACAGATATTTGATGATGTCAGAAATATTAAGTACAAATGCATGAGAATTTGACTAGATAACTACAACTTAGAGTCCTTAAAGCTTTACCAACTTTAACTACTGATAACAACTTCAGTCTGTATTCATATCAGAATTTGAGCAGTTGTAGATCTTGACTTGGCTTCACTTTTTGATCTCTCTGATGTCAGGAGTTGTTCTGAGATAGTTCTTTAACAAACATCTCTCAGCATATCTGAGTTCATCAATCATCCTCCTTTTAGCATCTTTAAGTTCTGCAGAATCTTCACCATTTTGGAAGATAGCAGCCCTGAGATCATTAATTCTAGCTTTCCTTATGTCCTGATCCAGTCTGATCAAATACGCCTTGTCAGACTCAAGATTTAATTCTACATCCTTATAACCCAGAAAGGTAGTTATAATCTTAGCAGAGTTAGGCTTCATCTCAACAATATCACCCTTGTGATCTCTATACTTTAGAAGATATGTGATGTCAGACTTTACAGAATAAAGCCTTTTCTGTCTCTGAATTTGATTCTTCAAATAGTTTGCAGCACTTTCTGTTATTTTGTCATTCACTTGAAGTAAGAATAATACATGTTCCAATTCTTCAAAATACTTCAGTGGAATAGCATTTTCCCTTATATGATAAACCCTACCATCTGTCATGAAGTACAACAAGATGTGTTCTTTCAAGTAGGTATGGTAAACCATCTGTACAGATTTTAATTGATCCAATCTTTTAGGAGTTGCTCAAATACCTGGTTCACTTAAGGAAGTTGGATCATTGGTTGTGTTTTGTACTCTTCTTTCATCAGCACTACCTAATCCAGATTTATCTCTTGCTTCCTTTCCAATAATCACTTTTGCTTCAAAACCACTTGATGCAGTCTTCAAAGGTTGAGTCTGTTTGGCTTTGGTGAATCCTGGTAGGAGTAACTTTGAGGGTTTAACATGAGCAATGTTAGAGGTTTCCTTTTCCTTATCTTCTGATATCAAGTCAACTTGAGCTATGTCAGAGGTTACTTGCTTCTTTGTAATATCAGAACTAACTATATCTTGACTCTGAACAACTTGAGCCATGTCAGAGGTTGTCTTAGAAATTTTTCTTGAAGTCAGAGCAAGATCAGCATCTTCAACAGTAATTTCTTCATCCACAGGAGTCACATAAACTTTGATAGGTTCACCAACTTTCTCTTTGCCCTTGGACCTTGGATCTATCTGCAATTGTGATTTAGCCTTGGTTGCTTCAGGATTTGTTCTTTCTTTTATCACAATGCCTTTGGCCTTTGGAAGTTTTTTTTTACCAACAGAAGCTTCAGATTTAGAATTGACTTTTTCTGACTTAAGTCTAGCTTCTTCTTCCATCAGACTCTCAAAGTCCATTCCTGGATTTTCCTTAAGAAATAACTGTCTTGATAATTCTTCATCGAGATCCAAAAGTTCATTAGAACTTATCCTTTTACTAGTATCAGAAGTAATTCTTTTTCCAGTATTAGAACTTGTTCTACCTGTAGCTTCATCTCTTCTTGATGAGAAACCACTAACTTGACCTTGACCTCCACCCATTCCAGAGTTTCCCTGGTCATCTTTTTCATCATCCTTCCCCTTCAGTGTCTTAACATTTTTGCATTTGGACTTAATTACCTTCTCCCCCTTTTTGGCATCAGTAGGTAAGAGCAGATAAACAAGCAATTCCACTTAGGATTGGATTTCATCGAGTTGAGATTACTGAGAAGCTTGATTTTTCAAAATATCATCAATCTGAGACTGTTGCTTCTCTTGGGTCTTCTCAATGTAAGCAACTCTGTCAAAGGTAGGTTGGAAGAAAGTTTTCTTGTCAATATTCTTAATCATTTCTTGCTTGAGAAATTCTTCCTGAATTTTATGTAACTCTGCATGAGTTGTTGAATGTAGACCTTACAGATGTCTAGTACCCAATGCAGTGACTCGAAGCTGTGTCTTGAAATCATCATTAATTAACATCTCATCAGCTTTTGCCAAGTGCTCAGCAAGAATCTTTTCAGATGGAACAAAGGTAACTGTATTCCATTCCTTAGTCCACTCCTGTCCTCTAGGAGTTTCACTCCAAGGTACTGGTGCTTCTCCTCGAACAAACTTCTTGACTAGTTCAGATTTAGTAACAGTCTGTTGAAGTGCATGTCCTGAAGGACCAGCTTCATCAGCATCTGCATTTATAGTAGCATCACCAGTATCATCAGCATTTGCAGCATCAGAACTGACAGAATCAGCATCTTCTGTTAAAAGAACAGTATGAGAAGCAATTGAGACTTCAACATCCTCCTCTAAGTGCTGATCTGCTTCCAAGTTCTGATCAACATCCATAGTCTAATGCTCACCTATATTCTGATCATCAACATCTAGATGCAGAGAAGGTGTTGCAGACAATTCTGGAGTTTCATTAACATCAGTAAGTGGTGTTGTTGATGGATTTATTGCTGTTGGAGCTTCTAAATAGAGAACCTCAGGCACAACTAGATTGTGAATATCAATTTCAGCACTTGTGCCTGGGTCTTCAGTAGATACTGGTTCATATACAGGAGACACAGGTGGTGTAGATGCTCTATCAGTAGCAGGAGCTTCATGAGTTGGTGACAATAAAGATGGAGATGCAGTAGCTCCAGCAAATTCTGGCTCTTTTGAGATCAGAGATTCCTGATCTCCTTTCTTAGCTGCTTCCTCATCATCTGAAGCTGGCCTGTGAGCTCTCTGTTTCTTTCTTTTCTTTGAAGGTGTAGATTCCTTGGGGGTTTCAGCATAAGACATTCTTTTAAGCCTTTTGAGAAGCTTAGATCCCCTAATTCCAGTATCCTTCTGAGAAGAGACCTTCTCAGCTTCTTTTATAACAGCTTCTGATACAGGAATCTGTTCCTCACTATTTGACTCATCTCTTAGAACAAACTTCCTTCTCTTCTGTGTTATCTGAGGGACAGTCTTTGTCCTCTTGGGCTTGGAAGATGAATGCTTCACAGTATGTGTTGATGATGAAGGTTGAGTAGATTGAGGTGTATGTGTGGTATGTTCTGATGGTTGTTGAGTTATCTGGGTGGTGGTGGTAGGTTGTACATCAGGGTAAACAGATCTGTAGGTTAGAGGATCAGCATTTAACAAGATCTATTTTACAGACCGAGGTATCTGTAAGGGTCTAACCACCTTTTTCTTAAGGTCAGCATTTACCAAGTCATTAAAAGCACGTTTTGCAAGTTTAAAAGGTTAAAATAAAGAACTGGCTGGTTGAGGTTCATTAGCACAGCAAAAGGTATATATAAGTTGACAGAATCTAGCAAAGTAAACAGCATTTCTATCCTCAATCATCCTATCCCCAATAAAGCCTAGGACAACACTTGCAAAATCAAAATGAGTTTGGTGAATAATAGCATACCCGATGTGCTGACTCGTGATTGGAATGACATCAAAGTTGGAACACTTATTGCCAAATGCTTTAGTGATGCAGTCGAAGAAAAAGCTCCATTCCTTTCTGATATGTGCTCATTTCAACTGTCCAAGCTTGTCCAAACTCTTCTCATACCCCAAATTGGCCATGAGCTGCTGTAGAACTGGTTCCTCCGGTGTAAATGCAGCCTTCTGGTAAGTGTAGAGCTTTGCGAACTGCTCCAGGAGTTACCACATGCTCAACATCATTGACTTCAAAAATAATACTTGGAGTACCAGTAGCACCACCATTGTCAAAATGCCCAGTCCGCCAAAACGTCAGAACTTGTTGGCTGGAAATGACTTGAGGCTGGGTCAATGCATACCCAATTTCACTGTGTGCTAGAAGATCTTGCACAAAGTGCAACTCAGATGGAGCGTCATCAAGATTTAAGATTGCAGCATAGTTGTTGGGAACGAACTTGGCTCCATCTATGATAAAATCCTTAGGTGCTATGAGAAAAATTGAGAATTAAGGTTGCCTGTAAGGTGTTTGATACAATGTCTGTATGAAAAACAACATCAGGAGATGAGAGAGAATAGAAGTAAAGAAAGATAAAGTGTGAAAGTAAATAAAAGATTTCATAATCTTCTCTCTCTTTTACTTATACACGGTAGAAAAAGTAACCGTTGGACACCTGTCAGACATGCAGCAGTAAAGAATAATTAATGGGCACGGTAAAACAGTAATCATTACTTATCACATGCAGTTTTTCAAGAAAAAACTGTTCCACTTACCAAGTAATCCAATTAATCAAGGTAATTCAGTTTTAATTTAAAATTTAAACTGTTCCCACTTATTAAATCATTTTTACTACGAAACTAATATTCTGTAAAAATACATCAGGTGAAAGAATGACCAAAAAAAATAAATCAAGGAATCATGTACTGCCACGTCAGAATCAGAACTTGAGTTGTATCAGTAATAAAATGGTCATCAGAATATGGATAAATCAGGATTTAAAAATGTATCAGAATTTCAAACAACTCAGAGACAACATCTTGCAAAAATATAAAAATTCCATTAATATATTAAGAGATTACATTCAAGAAATTAAAATTACAGCACAAGATTACAAGAGTGTCCTAAGCTACAAAGCCTATTTCTTCTTCCTACTCTCTACAAACAGAACAGTGAGATGAATGATTCGCTCTTGCTGTTGAAGAGCTTCCAGCCGTGCTTCTTCCAATCGCTCAACATGGCGATGGTAATCCATATAAAAGAACAAGAGGTCTGTCAGAACCTCTGGGGAACAGAGTCCCAAACATTATCAGGAATAGTAGTAACATGCCATTCCTGCTGCCACTCTGGATAGCTCATGGTGAGAGAGAAGGTATCATAGTTTAGAGCTAAGTTGTAGTTCACCATGATTGTGATGAGAGAGAAATAGATGAAAGTAAGAACTTGAGAGTTTGAGAGAAAATGAGAGCAAATGATAGAAAATGAGAGATGTACTGACTGGAGTGAATTGTTGGTTTATATAGGCAATGGAATGCTAGGAGACGCAAGTAAAATTTAATGCGGACAGGTAGAAATACTTCTACCTCCTCTCCCTAGATTGAGGAGAATAAAAACAGCCATTGGTAGTGTAAAATAGGGTTTAATACGCACAAGAAACAAGTAAATATTACTGTGCATGGACGTGTACCACTAACCCTAATTATATTGACTGGTTATATTCCACCCAAACATATTCGGATTTAAAATAAGACTTTAACCACAAATAAGTCAAGTAAAGAATCAGAATTTAATATCAGCACTTAGACTTATATCAGAACTTAACAGTCATCAGAACATGATTTCTTAACTCGAAAAGTTGAATGGCTATTTCTGTAATTCTTCACACAAACTCTGATTTCGGTTTCTTCAGAACTTAATCATCAGAACTTCCATCAGAACATGTCCTCAGAATTTATGCAATCTGACACATAAACTGTTCATCTAAAACAACATTGATCGCCAAAGTAATTGTTATCATTCATATGGAGTGTAAGTGTGTGCATTAAGCTAAATATCAGACAAAGAGTAAAGTCTGATTCACTTCAGTACATCTTAGAAATAAGGCATAACTAAGAACTTTACTTAAACTCTGTCATTATTCTGAAGCCTACTATTGAATGAGTTCATGCATGAGTCCATCTCAACTATTTTGTGCTTATTTTATGCATCTTTTGAGATTCCATTTTACGGTGGCTTCTCAGTGTAAGTGAGTCACGACTGCTTATCAGAATTTATGCTATTATCAGAGTATTTCTCCAGTAATCATAGAGTGTGAAAAGTCACCAAGAAAAATATTTATTTTGCTTTTTCTGATGCATATTACTTAATACCAGCAATGCACTTGGGTCGTCCCTTCCACATTTTTACTCTAGATCTCAAAGGAGTACCTGATTTTTATTCCCTTTTCTTTTCCTTTTTCTTTTGATAAGTGAGGTTTATCAGCACTTAGTACATTCAGCAGATTTACTAACATCATAACTTAACAGATGAGAAGCATTATTCTAGTTTTGGACTTAGTAATAAGATAGACAAAGTAAACGTGACTAAGCTCAATATCAGAATTTGCCTGTGTCAATAGATTTCCATATGAGTAATTACTTCTAATATGGGATCTCTAGTATGTTAAAGACTACTAGGTCAGCATCTAGCACAGTTATCCTCATAGGATCGAATAGTCATAGAAACAGTCATTTTACTATCAAAGTTTAGAAAATTCACATCAGACAACAATCAGTAGTTAAGCAATTTTTAATTAGGCACATAATACACAAAGAGAGTAATATCTGTAAATACTGATCATAAAGTCTGATGTATCAGAACAAAACTAAGCAGATTTAGAGAAAGAACCTGAAACAATTCCAAGTTCATTTACCAATCTTGTAAAAGTAGCTTCACACTGTGGTTTTGTGAAGATATCTGCTAGTTGTTGATCTGTTGGAACAAAGTTCAATTCCACTGTACCTTCATCCACATGTTCCCTGATGAAGTGGTACCTGATGCTGATATGCTTTGTCATTGAGTGTTGAACTGGATTACCTGTCATAGCAATAGCACTTTGATTATCACAGTAAATAGGGATTTTAAAATATGTTAACCCATAATCCAGTAACTGATTCTTCATCCAAAGAATCTGTGCACAACAGCTTCCTACAGCAATGTATTATGCTTCTGCAGTTGATGTGGAAATTGACTTTTGTTTCTTGCTAAACCAAGAAACCAATCTGCCTCCAAGAAATTGGTAGCTTCCACTTGTGCTCTTCCTGTCAATTTTGCAACCTGCAAAATCTGCATCTGAGTAACCTATTAGTTTAAAATCTGATTCTCTGGGATACCACTATCCCAGATCAGCTGTTCCCTTAAGATACTTGAATACTCTTTTCACAACTGTTAAGTGAGGTAGCATACCTGATATCAGGTAGCATACATGATATCAGGTCTACTAGCAGATAGATAGAGTAGAGATCCAATCATACCTCTGTAATCAGTAATATCTACTGATTTACCAGTATCCTTATCCAGTTTTGTTGCAGTGGCCATGGGAGTGGATGCACTTGAACAATCTTGCATTCCAAATTTCTTCAGCAAGTTTCTGGTGTACTTGGTTTGACAAATAAAAGTACCTTCTTCATTCTGCTTGACTTGAAGGCCCAGAAAATAGCTAAGTTCTCCCATCATACTCATTTGATATCTTGACTGCATTAGTTTGGCAAACTTTTTACAAAGTCTGTCATTTGTAGAACCAAAGATGATATCATCAATATAAATCTGAACCAGAAGTAAGTCCTTTCCATGGTTGAGGTAGAACAGTGTTTTGTCTATAGTTCCTCTGTTAAATCCACTTTCCAGAAGAAACTGAGCTAAAGTCTCATACCATGCTTTAGGAGCTTGCTTAAGGCCATAAAGTGCTTTATCAAGCCTGTAGACATGATTTGGATATTGGGGATCGACAAAGGCTGAAGGTTGTTCAACATTACTTCCTCCTCCAATTCTCCATTGAGAAAAGCACTTTTCACATCCATTTGAAAGACAGTAAACATTTTGTGAGCAGCATAAGCCAAAAATATCCTTATGGCTTCCAATCTAGCAACTGGTGCAAATGTTTCATCATAATCAATTTCCTCCTATTGAGAATATCTTTTTGCAACCAACCTTGCTTTATTCCTTGTAATTATGCCATCACTATCAGTTTTGTTTCTGAATACCCACTTTGTACCAACAAAAGATCTATTCTTTGGTCTTGGCACTAGGGTCCAGACTTTTTATCTTTCAAATTCATTTAACTCTTCCTGCATTGTTTGTACCCAATCAGCATCTTGAAGAGCTTGTTCCACTTTCTTTGGTTCAGTCTGAGAAAGAAAAGAATTGTAAAGACATTCACTTGAAGTAGTTGTTCTAGTTCTGACAACTGCATCAGGATTTCCAATTATTAAGTCAGGTGTATGTGATTTAGTCTACTTCCTTGCAGATGGAAGGTTTTCTCTAGAACTGGATGCTCCCCCATAATCCATGCCATCTTCATCAACATCTTCTGATTCTCCCCCTGAAACTATGCTCTCTGAGTTGGATCCTTCAGCATTTAAATTTTCAGAATTATCAGAACTTGGCTTATTAGAACTTGATGAATCAGAACTTGAAGAGCCAGTTGTATGTTTTGATGCTTCTTGAGATGTGGTTGCTTCTTTAGTATGCTCCCCCTGCACAGGTGCATCTTTCTTTGGCGTAGTCACCACAGTTTCAATAACATCAGAGCTTAATCCATCAGAGTTTGCAATATTAGGCAGGATTTTCAGTATCAGAATTTAAGTCTTCATTTTCAAATCTCAGCTGATCATGATCATTGAAGTCTTCAAGTCCAGTATTTTTCTTATCATCAAAGGAGACATTGATAGATTCCATGACCACCCTTGTTCTCAAGTTAAAGACTCTAAAGGCTTTTGTGGAAAGTGGATATCCAACAAAGATTCCTTCATCAGCTTTTAGATCAAATTTCGATAGCTGTTCAGGATGAGTCTTAATAACAAAACACTTACATCCAAATATATGAAAATATTTCATATTTGGCTTCTTTTTGTTCACCATCTCATATGGTGTCTTTCCATGCTTGTTAATGAGTGTTGAATTTTGAGTAAAACAAGTAGTCTGCACAGTTTCAGCCCAGAAATAGGTTGGAAGCTTTGCTTCATCAAGCATAGTTCGTGCAGCTTCAATAAGAGTTCTATTCTATCTTTCAACAACTCCATTTTGCTGTGAAGTTCCAGGAGCAGAAAATTCCTGCTTGATTCCATGGTTTTTGCAGAACTCTTCCATTATCAAATTCTTGAACTCAGTGCCATTATCACTTCTTATAATCTTCACAGAATCTTTGACCCATTATCCAGTTGCCTGACATGATCAATCAAGATAGATGCAGTTTCACTTTTTGTGTGCAAGAAATACACCCATGTGTATCTGGTGAACTCATCCACTATGACCATAACATATTTCTTCTTTGCAATAGTCATGACATTTACAGGACCAAATAGATCAACATGTAGTAGGTGATAAGGCTCAAGAATTGATGATTCAGTCTTGCTCTTGAATGAAGATTTCCTTTGTTTAGCCTTCTGACAAGAATCACAAAGGCCATCAGGAGCAAATACTGACTTTGGCAGTTCTCTCACAAGATCTTTCTTGACTAATTAATTTATATTGTTGAAATTTAAATGAGAGAGTTTCTTGTGCCAGTTCCAGCTTTCTTCAATTGATGCTCTACTAATCAGACAGACTGCAGAACCATCAGTACTTGTTGAAAGCTTGGCTTCATAAATGTTACCATGCCTTTATCCTTTCAAAACAACTTTGCCTATAGATTTACTTACAACTTCACAGTGTTCTTCAAAGAAATCCACATGATAACCTCTGTCACAGATTTGACTAACACTCAGCAGATTGTGTTTAAGTCCTGAGACTAGAGCTACTTCTTTAATGATGACATTCCCAAGATTGATATTTCCATATCCCAACATTTTTCCAATGTTGCCATCTCCATAAGAAACACTTGGGCCAGCCTTCTCCACAAAGTCTGATAGCAGGGCTTTATTTCTAGTCATATGTCCTGAACATCCACTGTCCAGAAATACGATGTTTTTCCTGTTGCCCTGCAGTCACAAAGACCACTAATGATTAGTTTTAAGGACCCAGACTTGATTGGATCCTTTGGCCTTATTATGTTTGTTAACATTTGCAGCGGATTTAGCATCAGAGTTTATGTTAACATTTTTCTTATCAGAATTTACACTATCAGACTTTGAATCAGAACTTACACTAGAAGGAACAATGCTAACTTTCTTTAAAGAAGGTTTTATTTGATAATAATCATAGTACAGACTATGATATTCCTTACAAGTATAAATGGAATGCCATAAACTACCACAATGTAAACAAGGATTTTATGGCTTATATCTAACAGACTGACTCTTAACTCCTGACTTTGAATGTAAGGAGTTAATGTTCTTATTCTTCCTGCAAAAAGAAGCCAGATGGTTAGAAATTCCACAGTTATGACACATTTTTCTAGGAGCATCAGGAACAGGCTTATAATCATTGCTTTTATTCACACCTTCCTTTCCATTCCTATTTTTCCTAGGTGATTTTACCTTGTTTGCATTCTTAACATCTTTCATCTTATGCTTAAGCTGCTTCTTTGTCATTAAGCCTACGTTTACTTCAGTTGTCTTTTCCTGTTTTAGTTTGTCAAAAGTTAATTCCTTTTTAACTTCTGATTTCTCAGTATCAGACTTTACAGCTATAAACTTAACATGTTTTAACTTTGGCTTTTGTTTAACAACTATAGGCTTAATATCTACAGTTCCTTTATCATTCTTATCCTCTCCATAACCTAAGCCCTCTTTCCAGTTTTCACTACTTAACAAATTCTGAGTTGTTCTGCCAGAGTTATTCCAAGTCCTGATAATCTCTCTTTCCTTTTCTAACTCAGCTTTTAGAGATTCATTCATTTTAAGTACTTCATCCCTAACATAGAAAACATCATTTCTATCTTTCTGAGTTTGATGGAACATGACTAACTCTTTTTCTAAATAATCATTCCTCTTTTTACAAGCAAGATTTTCAGAAGTTAATCTTTCACATGTTAAAGTTTGGTCTCTATAGCTAATGAACATGGTTTTAAGATATCTTCTCAACTCATTAATATCATCAGTATGAATGGCATAAGTAATTTGAGGTACCTTTAACTCAGCAACTTCAGTACTGCTTTCAGCATTTGCCATATCAGCATTTGCCATCAAGGCATAGTTCTACTCATTTTCAGAATCTGAGGTGTCTGTCCAGTTTTTTTTCTTTGTGAGAAGAGCCTTGCCTTTTTCACTCTTCACTTTCTTGCAATCAGGAGATATGTGGCCTTTTTCACCACAGTTGTAGCATTTGGCGTTTGTATAATCTCCTCTGTCAGACTTTCCTCCTTTGCCTTCAGATTTTCTGAAATTCTTCTTATCAGAACTTGCACCTCTCCTGGAAAACTTCTTTCCCTTCCTGAACTTCCTGTATGCAATCTTCGTGATTCCTTTCACCATAAGAGCATATAGCTTCATCATCTCTTCATCAGCATCCGTCTCAGGCAAGCTTTCAGTTTCTGAGTCATCATCACTATCATAACTTGATGACTCAGTATCAGACTTTGTGAAGAGAGCTTTACCCTTGCCTTTCCTTGAGGTAGCTACCTTGGGAGATTCTTCTTCAGCCTTAAGAGCAACTATCCTTGATTTTCCTCCTTTCCTCTTGCTTCTTTGTTCCATCTCAAATTCATGAGTCTTGAGCATCCCATAAATTTCATCAACAGTCGTTTCATCAAGATTATAGTTGTCTCTTATAGTTGTTGCCTTCAAATCCCAACTTTTAGGAAGAGCTAACAGGAATTTAATGTTTGAATCTTCAAGATCATACTCCTTATCAACCAGTGACAAATCATTCAAGAGCTTAACAAATCTGTCATATAAATCAGTCAATGACTCATTTGGCTTTGAGTCAAAGTGTTCATACTCTTGAGTGAGTATTGTCTTCCTGTTTTTCTTGATCGAATCAGTTCCCTGACATCTTGTTTCCAAGGCATCCCATATCTCCTTTGCAGTCTTGCAGTTAATTACCCTATTTGACATTACATTATCAATGGCATTATGCAGTAAGTGTCGTACCTTCGTATCCTTAGCAATTGAAGCAATATCTTCAGCAGTGTAATCACTCTTCTCCTTTGGTACAGACTTTGCTGCTTCACCTGCAACTGTAACTGCGAGCTTTGTTGGATTGTGAGGTCCTTCCTTGATTCTGTCAAGATATTCTGGATCTGTAGCTTCCAGAAACATAGTCATCCTCACCTTCCATATGGGATATTCAGACGGTTTCAATATGGGAACTCTAATAGTCTCATATCGACTATGGATTTGTGTCTTTGGTGGTTCTTCAGTTTTGGTGGGCTTCGTTGGAGTTTCTGCTTCAGACATGATTGTTTTTGGATCTTAAACTGTTTGTGTGTTAACAGATAGGCTCTGATACCACTTGTTAGGTCACACACACTGTAGAGGGGGTGAATATAGTGTATAGCACAATCAAATTGAATTCTAATAACACAAGTAACAGAAAACAAACTTTATTCAAAGCAATAAACTCTGTTACAGTATGGAACTGTCCTCTCTCAGTGATGAACAAATATCACGAGAGCTGCTAGGGTTATAATGAATAATATTCTCGATGACGATAACACTTATAGTGTAAACCCTATGTCTGTGTTTATATACTACACAGTTACAAGATAATTGCTAATTGATATGGAATATAATTCTGCTTCCTAAAATATATCAATCAGATATCTTTTCTTCCAAGTATTCTATTCTTTATAGAATTCCTTCTTCATGCATATCTCTTCTTACATTTGTCTTGATCTTCTTTTCCTTTCAATCAGCCTCTTTCCTTATCTGAACGTTTCCTTTAAGTCCTGATATTATCTTCTGATAAATATCTCTTAAACCTTAAGTACTGATAACTTAAGTTCTGACTTCAGTATAAGTGCTGATTTTAGTTAAGTACTGATTTGTCCTGTTTAAGTGAGATCTGAAAACTAAACATAAATCATATTAGTTATGACATTATCAAATATATCTAACAATAAGATTTACACTGGTAACTCACAGTCTATAAGAGCTGGAAGAAGAGGTGGCTTGGGATTTCCAAATTCTGATACTTATACTAGAAATGCTTTGATTCTTAAAGAGCCTGGAAATATGACAGGGATTGGAGATAATGTATAGCTTGAAGATTTACAGAAGATCATATTTATCCAGATAGTGCTTAATTTGTATGACACAAGCCTAAAGAAAAGATGCTATATTGTTTAGAATCTGGAAAAAGGTTGAAGATTTCACAAGAACAGGTGAGAGATAAACCATGGAAAAAGTTGGAATATGTTATAACATTACTCAAGGTAATCAAATCTACTACTGCTAGATGGCTTATCTAAAGGACCTAATATGCATGAAGCAGATAATAATGACATACAAGTCAAAATACACTCCAAAATATTGATATATCTGGAAATGGTGTTGATATGCCTAATGGAGGAGCTAAGGTGATTATGTCTTTAATACAATTTCTTACTTTAGTCCTGATGGTAAGAAAGTTGGATTCTTGGAAGTGGATGACTTGTCACTTGGAAGATCTAATTTACATGACCTCAGAGCTTTTATCTATCAGAATGATGAATCTACAGAAGAGCTCAAGAATATCAAATAGAGGATGGGGATGTATTTAAATGTTCTTGAAGCAAATCTACTCAAGAAATTCTTTGATGATGCTATTGGATTTACTAGAGTTCAAGATTGAAGTTAAAGTCTGAAGACACTGACTATAAGATAGATTATTTGTTTGTATTTCTACATTTAGATAGTTTTGACATCATCAATTAGGAACTTGTACATATTTACATAATACGCAAGTTGGGGGAGATTGTTAGAAGAAATTGATGATATCAGTTAAACTATCAGAGTTTATTGGTCAAAATTTCATATCTATATTTGACATTTCATATCAACTTTTTTAGTATTTGTTGATTAGCTTTTATCATCAGGGCTTATTCATATCTGTATCTGTCGAGCTAGAAATCAGAAGATATCAAAGGAGGATATATTTGCAGAATATATGTTAGTGTAGGATTTTACTTATTGTAGCAATCAATAAATGGATATGTTATAGGATTCCTTATTGTAATGTAATGGGTTTCCTTATTGATTGTGTAAATGTGCAGTATATAAGCACATATTAGGTTTACATTATAGATGTTACGAATTTTTATATCATTCATATAACCTAGAAGCTCTCAAAGATAATTTTTCATCCTTTGAGAGAGTATTGTAAACAGTTTTTATACTGCAATAATAAAAATTATTGATTCAATTATGTCTGTTATCATGATTTGATTGTTGAACTGTATTCACCCCCCTTTCTACAGTTCGTTAAAGGCCTAACATAGAATATGTCCTAATTGCGATATCGAGTTAGATGGTTGTCATTTTTCCGCCGACTTGATACCTTTTAAGTTAGGATAATTTGACATTATCTTAAGAATGAATTGATTAACAAATCATGAAGGTCATATTAAATGCAAGAATAAGAAGGTGAAACTGAAGTCGAAGGATAATAAGGAAGTTGTATTTTGAGGATGTAAACAAGAAAAAAAGTTTTGGTCAATGCTACAAGCAAGGAGATTACTACGAAAAGGATGCGCAGCTGATTTGGCCCATATAGTTGATCTTGGCAAGGAGCCACTAAAGATGGAAGAAATTCCCGTTGTGAATGAGTTTCCTGACGTATTTATTGATGTTACATGTTGATTCTCAATGATCAGGAGGAGCTTATGATATGACTATTTTGGATGTCATCAGGATTTGATGTGCCATCAGGATTTGATGCATCATCAGTATCTGCAGATCATCAGCATCTGAAGACAGTCTTTTGTGAAGATTAAGTATGTTCCTTATTTTGAGGGATGGATATCTGTTTATTTTGAGTGATAGGACTTTGTGTATTCAGTTGAAGATACGTATCATTTTCAGTTAGTAATTGATAATGCATATCCTAGACTGATTTGTAGCAGCTGTGTATTATATAAACATAATTTAGGTCATCACATAGTGATTAACTCAAACATTGTACGACCTAGCAGCTCTCAAGAATATCAGTATGTGTTGAGAGAGTTTGGAACAGTTTTTATCAGAAATATAATGAACTGTTATATTTTTATACTTCTTCGAAATGTTAATACAATTGTATCCAACCCCCCTTAAACAATTGTATCATTACTGGGCAATAATTGGTATCAGAGAAAACTCATAAATTTACAATCAGAAGCGATCTAAACATGTCTCTGAACAAGTATGAAAGTATTAGAATCCCCATTCCGAAAAAGGCTGAATATTTTACATGGAAGGTGAAGATGCTCATGCACCTGGAGGCTACAGATCCAGACTATCTCGACGTAATCAATTATGGACCCTATATGCCAACAAAACTGGTGCCTACAACTCCTACCGTTGCTGAACACTATCAGTTGAGGGAGAAGAGTGAGTGGACATCAGAAGAGAAAGTAGCTGTGCTGAAAGATGCAAAGTGTAATATCTGGGATATATCGTATAATTATTTTTGCTAATAAATAAATATTATGTATGTTCAGTATTTATTCGGTGAATTATTTGTTAAGTGATATATGTGTTTGGATGTTTAAAAATAATATAAATTGAGTATTTTAATTTTTATATGTCCAAAATAAAATATAGATAATTGTCATATCTTCCTATTTATTTTTATGTTGATTTATGATTTTATAGGAAATTTATGGATTTTATAAAAAAAAATTCCGAGCCGACTTCACCCGTTTTTACGTTTTTATAACCCGAAACTCTTCCGAAAATTCCTTCCTAACTTAATTGCAATATTCTGAGCATTTTCCATGTTTCGACTTTTTTGATCCGGCGTACGGTTTGTCCTGTGCGGGTCCCGACACAATATTTTCGATACAAAATTCATTTCGGTAATCGATAAAACTCGTATTTTTGATAAACGGGATCTTTTTATTAAACTATTATAATTATCACCTCATAATACGTGTAACCAGGCGCTGAGACCAAGACCGCAATACAAATTGTACAGATTTGGATAATTATCCCGAAAACCGGTACCGTTTGGATCTGTTTTTATAAATAAACGTACTATTTTATATCCGGAATGATCCAACGGGATACTAATTTTCCGTAAGTATAAATAGCCTTTACCGTACCGAAATTCATTTGCAAACCAGTAAAATCTTTATAAAACAGAGAAAATACTATATTTATATTTCGTTCTTCATAATCAAACTTAAATTCGGAGGTGTTATCGATATCCGATTTTGGCGTGCATATACTCAAAACGAAGCTACTGAAATCTAGAATCCAAATCTTTCATCCATTTCACTGCAGATTTCAAAGGTATTTTCTGATTTAATTATTTATATTCGAATTTCTTGAAATTAAAATTTTGAATTTTTGTTCGAGCTATTGTTTATATGTTTTAATGCTTGCATGTTGTAAAGTTTTTGATGCTGATCATTTTGGTATATTATACTTCAAATTTGGAGTTCTATAACGTGTCCAATTTGTGGTTAGATTATCGAATTATTGAATTAGGGTTTTCTTGGTTTGAATGTTTTCAATTCGATTTGGAGTTTTCTGTATCTGGGGTTATCTGTTGGATTTGATGATTGATATGTGTTCTTGGTTGAATATGGAATCGATTCGTATAGAGCATAGCAACAAACGATTTCTGGAATGGCCAAATCGAAGCTCCCCGGCCCTTCGCCGGTTTTACTTCGATTTTCGATGGAAAATGAACTGAGATCATTGGTGGTGTTGTTTGTGACCTGATTTGTGATCCAGGAGCGATGTAGAATGAAAACCGTGCTTGAATCACATCAAACCGTCCCGTTTTGGTTGAAACCGGGGCTTCACCGGAGGATTTTCCGGTCACCGGAAACTGGGTTCTTCGCGACCCATTTCCGTTCTTGGTGACCCGGATTCCTGACCCGGTTTGACCCGGTTTTGATCCGATTTTTGCCTAACTAAACTCTGAAATGCTGTTTTTGCAAATTAGTCCCTGGAAGTTTCAGAAGTTTTCAAAAATAGGATTTTTGTTTCAAAAATTTTTAAAAATCAGATTTCTTTTATAAATTCATTTCCAAAATTGATTTTTATTTTCAATAAAATTCCAAAAATCATTTATTTTAATTCCAAAATTCATTTTTAATTTAAAAATAAATCTAAATTATTCAGTTAATTAATTTAAATTAATAATTAATTGATTAATTAATCAATTAATTTAAATATTAATTGATTAATTAGTTTAATTATTTATTAATTAATTTTAAATAATTATTTAATTGGATTTAATTATTTTTAAATGATTTAAAAATTCCAAAAAATAGTTTCGAGCTTTAAAATATTATTTTAAATTGTTATCAAGGCTCGATAATTATTATAATATTATTTTGAAGCCAAATTTGGCCAACCGAACTATGTTTATTGTTTCAACAATGGTTCAACGGCCCGTTTAAATTCCAAAAAATGTTTTAAAAATGTGATATCCCGTATTTTCAGAATTATTATTATTAATATTTGAATATGTTTATGTGATTTTCTGATTTAGAAGGAATAAAATGGTGGATATTTTATTCCTATTTGACGAGTTTGTGTTATTAATTGGTAATGTGCTAATTGTTGAGTGTTATATCGGTCCTTGTTAATATCTGAAAATATTTCCTTAAATGTATTAATTTCAAAAGTTTATTTGAAACCCGATCATTTATTGATATCGGTAAATTGAGTTCATTTAGTAATATTAGGGATTGGATGGATATTATGTCTGCTATGTGTTGTATGTAATATTAATTGTGTGTGACTTAGTTGTGATTGAGGATTATTTGTATTATTAATTACTGAGTTGTATCGTTTTGTTTTTGTCTTTAAAAGTGATTTTATTGAAAATCTAATTTCATAAATATTTAAATTATCTTTCAAAAATATTTTTATGACTTTATAATTACAATAATTATTTTTGGGATTTTATAAAATTTAGAAATCATTATTTCATCAATTATTTAGCCCTGTGTGATTTTCTGATTTCATTTATTTGTAAAATTCGTATTTAATTCCAAAATTCATCAAAAATTATGAAACTCATATTTATTTAAGTTTGGAATATTCTGAGAATTTTAAAATTATTTTGGAAATTTTTGGGATTAATTTCATAGGCGCATTGATTCGTTTAATTGCTAAAAGCGGGTATAAATTGTGTTTCAAAAATTATTTTAAAATTTCGAAATTTATGTTTTTATAAACTTCGGGATATTTGTAATATTTTAAGACTATTTTTGTAATTTTCTGAATTTGTTTCAAGTGCAGCTCGGTTCATTAAATTGTGTAATGCGGGTATAACGCGCAAGTCAAAAATGCTTTAAAAATTATAAAAATTTTATTTTATTAGTTTTTAATTATTCTGAGAATTTTAGAATTTGTTTGGTAATTTTCTGATTTTATTTACCGGCGCGTTTATTCGATAAGTTGAGAAATGCGGGGCAAAACAAAATTTTCAGATATAAATAAGGATATGTTGCTGTGATCTGTTGAAAAAAAACAAAAAAAAAACAAAAAAAACAAAAGAAGAAAACGTGGCAGGAGGCCACCACCCCCACCTGCCACCCGTGAACAACAAACCCCCCCCCCCCACATTTGAGCTAAACAGTCCCTCCCCCTTTTCTCTCTCTCTGTTTCTCCGTATATTTATTTACTTTAAATTTTCAAAAATTCATATCTTACAAACTGTTCATCCAAATTTCAATTGTTATATATATAAACGATCAGCGCTTCGATACCTACGCATAGGTATATATATTGCAAGATTTTGAGAAGAAAAATTGCGGAGCATATTTTCGTTTTAATTTATTTTCGGGGCGTAGAAACAGAGTTTGGAGGTGGTGATTACTCCACATGGTATCTCAGCGTGTATATGTCTATGACCATTAATTTCGGATTTTTCTGGAGATATTTTCCAGACATCAGATTTTCTCTTCGGGTTGATCATAATTTATTTTGGGTAACGATTCTGAAATTACGCCTTCGTACTTGTGTATATTATAGCATGTTAGTGTTTATATATTTATTTCATAATTTTTAGAAATTGTTGGAAAAGTCACTTTTGGTCCGAGTTTTGGTTTAGGTGGCCGTGTTATTCATTTCTGGAGTGTTTATATGCGTAAATATAAATTATTGTGTTGATTGTTGTTGGTTGTGTCGATATGATATCGACTGGCAGTCCGAGAAATAGAGGAGGTGCTGTCCAATTTCCAAGAAAATATTATTTAAAATTATTTTACAGGCTCAATAATTCTTATAAAATTATTTCGAGTGTTCGAGCACTATTATTTAGTTATAAATGATTCGGAGACTTGTTTTAATTCCGAAAAATGTTCAAAAATTCATATTAAATAAACCATTCGTCCGTTTAATACGAAACGAACGCGTACAGACTCAGAAAAATATTCCGCTTTCATTAAAAATACTTTCGAGACCCAAATCCTTTTTGTTTCGAAAGGTCGTTTGTTTTACAAGTTATTCTGAGTCGATTATTGATCGAAAAATCATATTTTTGACCTGATTTCAGTTTTAAACATATCGAGTCGACCCTTTTGACGAACTGAGTCATATGTGATACGAATTAAGTGATACATGAGTTATGTGCTTATGTGCTATGTGAATTATGTGTGTGTGTGGATTAAGAGTCCTGTGTTTGTCTGTTATATTTATATGTGGGCTATCGTATGGGTAGACGATAGGGTTTTGACGCGCCGTTCGTCAAGTAATTATCATTTAGACAATTAAAGTTGTATCTTTTAATTATAGATGCGGATCATTCGAGTTGATCAGGACAAGGCGTTGGATAAAGAATGAGATGGAATGGTATTGGGCATCTGGCTTCTAGCAATCGCAGGAGCAGCATATCAGTCAAGTGTTGAAAAGAAGGACGATGATGTTTTAAGACAGAATTTCAGAATAGATGCGTGTTTGCGAGTGTGACTAACTGCTAAAAACCCAAAGGCAAGTACCCCTGATTTCACTTATTGTTCAAGTGATGTTTATTTCAAATCACAGTATGCAAGTATCCCTATCATCACTTATTGTTCAAGTGATATTTATTTTAAATCTTTTGATGCAAGTATTGCTTTCCCTATTCTCAGTTTAGAATCGATAAATGTTTTACATATCGCTGAATTAAATAATTCTGTTTATGCAAGTATTCTTCCGTTATTCTATATTCAGAGTAGCTAAGTGATTTTACTTATCCAATTATCGGATTTACAAATATTTTGGATTTTGAGAAAAGTGATTTGGTTGCGAATATTCCTACCCAAGAATTGGGGGAATAAAATTATTTCGGGTGTCGAGTATCATGACCCCATTTCAATAAAAGGTTTTAAGGTTGGATCATAATTGCGTAAGTGACCGGGACAGACAGTCCAGCGGAGGGCTATTTCTAAGTGCCATATGAATATTATGACACCATTTTGCCACAGGCTAGTTATGCCTTTTTGTTTGAGTACTCGTGTTTTTGGGGTCACGTTTCTATGAATCATGACCTTGTGCTATCACACGGGCTGATCAGCATGTGATAGTACGTCCGTCGGAGAATGATCCTAATCTAAATTATCATATCATTTTTGATATTCATAGAATAAATAATTTATCAACTGATTCTTTTTGGATTAAAAGTACTGATTCTGTTTTGGATTAAAAGTGAATTGTGGTTTTGATTCAGTTTCTGATTTTGTGGATACTTACGTTGTTGTTAAATATCAAAGGTGGTATTAGTATAGATGATTGATGTTGACTTCAGTATGGGTGTTATGAGCATCAAAGTTCGTATTGATATCTAATTTGATATGACAACAAAATAAGTATTAATATTAAGAGTTGAGTTTTGAGTAAAGTTTATGATTCAATCCATAATCATTGTTTCATGTTATTGTGGTTTACGATATTTCCGTAAACACTGTTTTACGAGTTTTATTCTCGTCAAGATTCAAAGTATTGCTGAAGCCTTTCGCTTGAAAATATCAAAAAGAGTTTATAATTCAGCAATTATGATTTTAAATGTTCTGCTCTAATGCAGATATCGGTTTTATATCAAAAGACCCTATATATGCTATAATGATCTTGCTGAGCATTTCTTCCGCTCATACTTGCCTGTTTTTAAATTTAACCTCCAGTGAGGATTAGCTTGCGCTACTTAGCTGCGAAATTCGAGGAAGCAAAGAAGAAGCTCTTGGAAGGTCGTTGGTCCAGGGTTTGCGGACTAGTGTAAGTTTTATTGTGTAAAGTTATTTATATTAGATTATATTATAGTTGTATATTTTATTTGGGCCTAGTATACTTCATTTCGAAGTTATACTAGTGGGTTTAATTGTGAGTTGGAATTTATTGAAAAGAGTTTTAAAAGAAAGTGAGAAAAATTTATTTGTGGAATTTGGATATCTTGTTTCTAGAACTATAACCTTAAAAGATCTTGGATTAGTTTGGGGTCATTTATGATAAATATCTTCCGCTGGCATTTATTATTTGATTTAACAGGTTATTTTGGATTGAGGTTTCATCGTGACGACCAAATCCCCTGACCCCGGATTTGGGGGCATTACAGGTTGGTATCAGAGTTGAGGTTATAGTAAACTAGAAACGAGAGTGTGTAGGAGTGTGTATAGCTATGTGAGGACGTTTGAGCTCATATCGAGTTCCTGTTGGACTATTGAATATAGTACCAACGAATAAGTTAAGATAAGGCGTATTTGTTTGAGATGATTGTGCTGAACTGGATGGAACTCCGGGAAGCTGCAAATTTCTATTGTGGAATCTTCCGAGACTACGATTCGACGACGATGGATATTATCGATATTCTTAGAATATGAAGAAGTATCTAGAATCGGATGACGAGTCAACAGAAGAGTTCAAATTCAAGATAAATATTAAGACTTTGGCAATACCTTCTCTTTCTATAATTTCTTTTGGCTTCTCTCAAAAAGGGATATCTGTTAGAGGATATATTCCCTACCACTCATTTTCAATCATAACTATGTTTTAAATGTGCCAGAGGTTGTCATGAAGCCTATTTTTCAGGTTTTGATAGCTCTGCTAAGTTATGAATATTTAACTTCCACTTTTCTTATTTGGTGGATAGTTTCTTGGTGATGTGACACCACTTGCTCATTTTGGTGCCAGAATTTTGTTCTCTGGATTTCATTTCCTTCAGAAATATCAGTTTTGAAATCTTTTCAGTTTTATTCATTTGATTTTGAATTCTTTGATATTTTTATTCCGACTGAGATGAACAACCCTAATTATAGGGGAAACAAGGTATACCTGTCTGTGTGATAGGAGTTGGATGGGATGCCATCACTTGTGTGTATTGTGAATACATGAAGGTTAACAACCTTTAGTAGTGTCTTAATTTGGACACGCAATACCAAGTTCGTTTGATCATATTGATCTCTCAGTTATTCTTTTATTTCAACAATACTTTTTCTCAAATTCAGATTTTGGTTCCGTTATGGTATCAAATTCTTTTCTTTTTGAAATTCCATGATTTTGTCATCCCAAACATTCGAAGGTATGCCAATCAAGTTAAGCTGAGTTATCCTGGTCAAGTCAAAGCAGGGTTATGTGATGGGATTATCAAGAGCAACAGTGGATTGCAATGCGATTAAAATATCAGGGGTGTATAGCGAATTCATTCTGTTTCTTTATTTCTCTATCTTTCTCTTTCTTTTCTTCCCTCTATCTTTCTCTCTATTCTTCTTTCTCGCAATCAGTAAAGCGATTTTATTGAGGAATTGGTCAAAGGATGTAGACGGAACAGTGGTACACAGTGAAGCTCCTGTAAAAGTTTTATTATACCAGGAATACAATATTTGTTTAAGATTATGGAAAATTGAGGTTATTTGGAAATGGAAAGTTGGTTAGAAAACCCTAAGTGCTGTCTTCTGCTGATTCTGAGGACGGAATCTTTATAAGGAGGGTAGATTGTGATATCCCGTATTTTCAGAATTATTATTATTAATATTTGAATATGTTTATGTGATTTTCTGATTTAGAAGGAATAAAATGGTGGATATTTTATTCCTATTTGACGAGTTTGTGTTATTAATTGGTAATGTGCTAATTGTTGAGTGTTATATCGGTCCTTGTTAATATCTGAAAATATTTCCTTAAATGTATTAATTTCAAAAGTTTATTTGAAACCCGATCATTTATTGATATCGATAAATTGAGTTCGTTTAGTAATATTAGGGATTGGATGGATATTATGTCTGCTATGTGTTGTATGTAATATTAATTGTCTGTGACTTAGTTGTGATTGAGGATTATTTGTATTATTAATTACTGAGTCGTATCGTTTTGTTTTTGTCTTTAAAAGTGATTTTATTTAAAATCTAATTTCATAAATATTTAAATTATCTTTCAAAAATATTTTTATGACTTTATAATTACAATAATTATTTTTGGGATTTTATAAAATTTAGAAATCATTATTTCATCAATTATTTAGCCCTGTGTGATTTTCTGATTTCATTTATTTGTAAAATTCGTATTTAATTCCAAAATTCATCAAAAATTATGAAACTCATATTTATTTAAGTTTGGAATATTCTGAGAATTTTAAAATTTTTTTGGAAATTTTTGGGATTAATTTCACTGGCGCATTGATTCATTTAATTGCTAAAAGCGGGTATAAATTGCGTTTCAAAAATTATTTTAAAATTTCGAAATTTATGTTTTTATAAACTTCGGGATATTTGTAATATTTTAAGACTATTTTTGTAATTTTCTGAATTTGTTTCAAGTGCAGCTCGGTTCATTAAATTGTGTAATGCAGGTATAACGCGCAAGTCAAAAATGCTTTAAAAATTATAAAAATTTTATTTTATTAGTTTTTAATTATTCTGAGAATTTTAGAATTTGTTTGGTAATTTTCTGATTTTATTTACCGGCGCGTTTATTCGATAAATTGAGAAATGCGGGGCAAAACAAAATTTTCAGATATAAATAAGGATATGTTGCTGTGATCTGTTGAAAAAAAACAAAAAAAAAACAAAAAAAAAACAAAAAAAAAACAAAAGAAGAAAACGTGGCAGGAGGCCACCACCCCCACCTGCCACCCGTGAACAACAAACCCCCCCCCCCCACATTTGGGCTAAACAGTCCCTCCCCCTTTTCTCTCTCTCTGTTTCTCCGTATATTTATTTACTTTAAATTTTCAAAAATTCATATCTTACAAACCGTTCATCCAAATTTCAATTGTTATATATATAAACGATCAGCGCTTCGATACCTACGCATAGGTATATATATTGCAAGATTTTGAGAAGAAAAATTGCGGGGCATATTTCCGTTATATTTTCGTTTTAATTTATTTTCGGGGCGTAGAAACAGAGTTTGGAGGTGGTGATTACTCCACATGGTATCTCAGCGTGTATATGTCTATGACCATTAATTTCGGATTTTTCTGGAGATATTTTCCAGACATCAGATTTTCTCTTCGGGTTGATCATAATTTATTTTGGGTAACGATTCCGAAATTCCGCCTTCGTACTTGTGTATATTATAGCATGTTAGTGTTTATATATTTATTTCATAATTTTTAGAAATTGTTGGAAAAGTCACTTTTGGTCCGAGTTTTGGTTCAGGTGGCCGTGTTATTCATTTCTGGAGTGTTTATATGCGTAAATATAAATTATTGTGTTGATTGTTGTTGGTTGTATCGATATGATATCGACTGGCAGTCCGAGAAATAGAGGAGGTGCTGTCCAATTTCCAAGAAAATATTATTTTAAATTATTTTACAGGCTCAATAATTCTTATAAAATTATTTCGAGTGTTCGAGCACTATTATTTAGTTATAAATGATTCGGAGACTTGTTTTAATTTCGAAAAATGTTCAAAAATTCATATTAAATAAACCATTCGTCCGTTTAATACGAAACGAACGCGTACAGACTCAGAAAAATATTCCGCTTTCATTAAAAATACTTTCGAGACCCAAATCCTTTTTGTTTTGAAAGGTCGTTTGTTTTACAAGTTATTCTGAGTCGATTATTGATCGAAAAATCATATTTTTGACCTGATTTCAGTTTTAAACATATCGAGTCGACCCTTTTGACGAACTGAGTCATATGTGATATGAATTAAGTGATACATGAGTTATGTGCTTATGTGCTATGTGAATTATGTGTGTGTGTGGATTAAGAGTCCTGTGTTTGTCTGTTATATTTATATGTGGGCTATCGTATGGGTAGACGATAGGGTTTTGACGCGCCGTTCGTCAAGTAATTATCATTTAGACAATTAAAGTTGTATATTTTAATTATAGATGCGGATCATTCGAGTTGATCAGGACAAGACGTTGGATAAAGAATGAGATGGAATGGTATTGGGCATCTGGCTTCTAGCAATCGCAGGAGCAGCATATCAGTCAAGTGTTGAAAAGAAGGACGATGATGTTTTAAGACAGAATTTCAGAATAGATGCGTGTTTGCGAGTGTGACTAACTGCTAAAAACCCAAAGGCAAGTACCCCTGATTTCACTTATTGTTCAAGTGATGTTTTTTCGAATCACAGTATGCAAGTATCCCTATCATCACTTATTGTTCAAGTGATATTTATTTTAAATCTTTTGATGCAAGTATTGCTTTCCCTATTCTCAGTTTAGAATCGATAAATGTTTTACATATCGCTGAATTAAATAATTCTGTTTATGCAAGTATTTCTCCGTTATTCTATATTCAGAGTAGCTAAGTGATTTTACTTATCCAATTATCGGATTTACAAATATTTTGGATTTTGAGAAAAGTGATTTGGTTGCGAATATTCCTACCCAAGAATTGGGGGAATAAAATTATTTCGGGTGTCGATTATCATGACCCCATTTCAATAAAAGGTTTTAAGATTGGATCATAATTGCGTAAGTGACCGGGACGGACGGTTCAGCGGAGGGCTATTTCTAAGTGCCATATGAATATTATGACACCATTTTGCCACAGGCTAGTTATGCCTTTTTGTTTGAGTACTCGTGTTTTTGGGGTCACGTTTCTATGAATCATGACCTTGTGCTATCACACGGGCTGATCAGCATGTGATAGTACGTCCGTCGGAGAATGATCCTAATCTAAATTATCATATCATTTTTGATATTCATAGAATAAATAATTTATCAACTGATTCTTTTTGGATTATAAGTACTGATTCTGTTTTGGATTAAAAGTGAATTGTGGTTTTGATTCAATTTCTGATTTTGTGGATACTTACGTTGTTGTTAAATATCAAAGGTGGTATTAGTATAGATGATTGATGTTGACTTCAGTATGGGTGTTATGAGCATCAAAGTTCGTATTGATATCTAATTTGATATGACAACAAAATAAGTATTAATATTAAGAGTTGAGTTTTGAGTAAAGTTTATGATTCAATCCATAATCATTGTTTCATGTTATTGTGGTTTATGATATTTCCGTAAACACTGTTTTACGAGTTTTATTCTCGTCAAGATTCAAAGTATTGCTGAAGCCTTTCGCTTGAAAATATCAAAAAGAGTTTATAATTCAGCAATTATGATTTTAAATGTTCTGCTCTAATGCAGATATCGGTTTTATATCAAAAGACCCTATATATGCTATAATGATCTTGCTGAGCATTTCTTCCGCTCATACTTGCCTGTTTTTAAATTTAACCTCCAGTGAGGATTAGCTTGCGCTACTTAGCTGCAAAATTCGAGGAAGCAAAGAAGAAGCTCTTGGAAGGTCGTTGGTCCAGGGTTTGCGGACTAGTGTAAGTTTTATTGTGTAAAGTTATTTATATTAGATTATATTATAGTTGTATATTTTATTTGGGCCTAGTATACTTCATTTCGAAGTTATACTAGTGGGTTTAATTGTGAGTTGGAATTTATTGAAAAGAGTTTTAAAAGAAAGTGAGAAAAATTTATTTGTGGAATTTGGATATCTTGTTTCTAGAACTATAACCTTAAAAGATCTTGGATTAGTTTGGGGTCATTTATGATAAATATCTTCCGCTGGCATTTATTATTTGATTTAACAGGTTATTTTGGATTGAGGTTTCATCGTGACGACCAAATCCCCTGACCCCGGATTTGGGGGCATTACAAAAAATCATATTAAATACCCGAAAAACTGTTGATGACCCGAGACTTCCTTATAAATGAAATTTCATTGATTGTTTGATGTGCTATGTGTATATGTGACTTGTTTGTTTGACTGTCGCTCTATATGTTCAGTGTTTACTTGTTTTTAGCATAATTTTTGATCCGTTAATCAGATTTGGGTAAAACGAAGGGTGGATAGAAGTGTATACCGAATAGAATTATGTGAGTTGAGTATTGATAGATACTTATGATATGTGAGCAGAAGAGGCAAGGCGTAGGAAAGGGAAGCAGGTAGTCGAGGAATAAGAGATTGTGATTGGAAATTTGTGAAGTATAGCAAGCTAGTACCAGGCAAGTATTCTGAACCTTCTTGAGATATTTTGTAGATAATTGATAATCCTATTTTATATTGCAAGTGCTTTGAAGCATCGAACCCTAAACCTTGATTTAAGTTATTGATCTTTGAGCCGTAAACCTTATTCTTTCTGAACCATTGATTGTTGATTACCTAAATACAAACCACTGAGATACAATACTACTCCATAAATACACACAAACTAAATACCAAACACTGAACCAAGATTGCTTATATACTCAAACCATTGTACCTTATGCATTGAAAGATCAAATCCCTATAACCTTGAAACTTTGATTCTTTTGTTATCCAATTCTTTCACCACCTGATAGCCATTCTTTGAAATTGCCATATTGTCCCTTTGTGAAGATTGAAACCATCTCATTATTGGACATCCAATGTTGCTTATGATTCTGTTTATTGCTTTATATTGTTTATTCTGTTATTATGATAGAGTTGGATTGTTTTATAAAATTATGGACCTGATTCGTGGTCAGACCAGATTGGTGGTCAAGTTAGGCCAATGTGTGCCTTGGATCCAGTAATTAGAGCAGAGCTGTGTGCCTTGCTCGGGGTTAGTGCATGACTGATCAGCAGCCTAACCTTGGTTTTTAAAATGAAAATATAATATCCAATTCTAAATTATTATTCATTGTTCACTTGGTACCTTAACTCTTTCCACTTGATGATCATTATTCTCAGTCTTGTCAATGTGACTTGCTGAGCTAGTTAGCTCATTTGTGCGATGTTGTTTATGTTCTTTTCCAGTTAAGAAGGAACCTATTGGTAGCGAGGATCCCCAATCCAGTGCGAGAGCTAGGGGTCCAGGTTGATCGAGCTAGCTGACAGCTTTTGGAATAGTTTAAGTTTATAAAGTTTGTAATAATATTTAATATTCAGTTATAAGTTTGAATAGTTGGGATTTGGGCGTTTGTAATATAAGTGTGTGTGTGTGGCTTGTGTGCATACTTTAACCTGTTGCGGTCCGTGGTAGTTGGTAAGTAGGGTCACTGCATATTATTATTATCTTTATTATTGTTATAAGCAGGTTATAAATAAGGTGTGTGGACCCCAAACTTCTGATTCGGGTTTGGAGGGCGCCACACAAAGGTAAGAAACATTTTACATAACAGTCTTAATTTTGTGATATCAAACAGGGTTATAGCCTACAAGACTGCCAAGGAGATCTGGGATGCTTTTGAAACTTAATGTCAAGGAACCATGGCCATCAAGAAGAATAGAAGGGCTATTCTAATTCAAGAATATGAATATTTTGCGGCCAAACCTGATGAAAGCCTCACTAACATCTATGACAGGTTTCTCACCCTTCTCAACAACCTATCCTTGGTGGGAAAAGTGTATGATCGGGAAGATTCAAACACTAAGTTTCTGAGAGCCTTGAATGAGCAATGGGAGACTCAGACTTCAATCATACGACATCAGTATGATTTGGAAATAATCACCCTGGATGAAGTCTATGGAATAATGAGAACTCATTATCTGGAAGGTCAACAAAGGAAAGAGAGGAAAAGCAACAAGGGAAAATCAGTTGCTTTGAAAGTGAATGATAAAGCTTTAAAAGAAAGGTCAGTTAAAGCTGCAAGGAAAAATAACAATCTTCCAGAATCAGATTCTGATAATTCATCATCAAATCCTGATGATGATACTGATTCTGAAACTGATGAGAACATGACAAATTCTGATGTCATGCAAATGGCTGCATTGCTAGTTAAGGGCTTCAAGAGGATGCAATTCAGGAAGTCTCAGAAGAATAGAAGCTTCAGGAAAAAGTTCACTGGAGGAGAAAGGAAGTCATCTGGAAGAAGAGAAGGGAAGGACTCTAAAGTTGGAAAAGTCGACAGGTCAAAAATCAAGTGCTACAACTGTGATGAACTTGGTCACTTTGCTACAGAGTGCAAAACGACAAAGCATGACAAAGGGAAGAACAAAGCCTTGATTACATCAAGCAAGGATTGGATGGACTCCACTGATTCTGAAAATGAAGAAACATGCTATGCACTGATGGCTAGCTTTGATGCTCCTGCTTCCTCTGATTCTAAGGTGTCAACTTCTTTCTTCTCTTTTGATACTGAAGATATATCTGAACTGAAATCTATTCTTAAGTCTCTACGTGGTAATTTTAAAAATAAGACTTTGGAGAATAATAGATTGTTATCTGAAAATGAAATCTTAAAGTCTAGGAATGATCAGTTGGAGTCTGACTTAGTATGTCAGATTGAAGTTCAAAGAATGCGAGAAAGCTAAACATACAGTAAAGATACTAGAAGCTAAGTATAGTATGTTGGAGAATGAATTAGAGAATGAGAGGCAAACCCTTAAAGCCTGGACTAATTCAGGCAAAAAGGTTCATGAGATGATCTCTAAGAAAAACTGGAAAGAATGTCTTGGTTATATAGATGGAATTAAGGATGTTGACACTGAAAATAAAACTACCCTTAAGACTCCTGTAAAGTTTATCTCTTCAGAAGCTGATGAACCCAAATCTACCTTTGAAAAGGGTTCAACATGAACATCCCAAGAAAAGTCAGTAAGTGATAAATCTCAAAGAAAGGAAAACAAGGAAACCATTAAGATTGTTAAGAAAGAAAATAATATAGGACTTTTGTCCAAAAGACAATTGAAAAAGAAATTATCTGAGGTTACTTACAAACCTCAAGTTAAAAGTCCTAAAAGGAATAGAAATGGTAAGCAAGGTATTTCAAAGGATTCTAATTATAAATTTGTTCCCAATACCCCTAGAAAAACTTGTTTTAACTGTGGTAATACTAATCATCTTGCTATTGATTGCAGGAGGAGTAAGAAGATGAAAACTGCTATTCCTGAGTCTGATGTTAGGGGTAGATCAGTATTTTATAAATCACAAAATCCTTGTTTTTATTGTGGTAGTAGTTGGCATTCAATTTACACATGTAGTTCCTATCATAAGTTGTATCACAACTATTATGAACTATTTCCTAAATTCAATAAAACTGCTTATGTAATTAATTCTTCTACTTCTACTAAATCTACTTCTGACAAGACAAATCCTGATAAAGGAAAAACTGCCAGAAGTACTTCTGAATCACAAAGGCTTAAATTGTCCAAAAAGAGGGCCCAACAAGTATGGGTCCTTAAAAATCCTTCTAATTAATTGCTCTTCTGATTGCAGGGTAACATGAAAAATACTCTTGTCTTGGATAGTGGATTTTCAGGACATATGACTGGAAATAAATCCCTGTTGTTAGAGTTTGAGAAGAAGGTTGGCCCAGATGTATCTTATAGAGATGGAAATGTAGGACATACTCTGGGATATGGCAACTTGATAATTGGAAAGGTAGCAATAAAGAATGTAGCTCTGGTGGAAGGACTGAAGCATAATCTTCTAAGCATCAGTCTAATCACTGACATAGGTTATCATGTGGTGTTCTATAACTCTCACTGTGAAGTGGTTCATAACAAGTCAAAGAAGATTGTCTTGATGGGATATGGATATGGCAATATGTATGAAGCAAGGATACATGAAAGTCTTGAGCAAGAAGCTATCTCAAAGGCATCAGTAGATGAAAGCTGGAATTGGCATAAGAAGATCTCACATCTTAACTTCAATTCAATCAATGAACTTGCCAAGAAGGAGTTAGTAAGAGGATTACCAAATAATCTATACTCATATAATGGTCTTTGTGATGCTTGTCAAAAGTCTAAGCAAAGAAGAGTATCTTTCAAAAGCAAAACAGAATTCTCCATCACTGAACCATATCTCATCTTACACTTGGATCTCTTTGGACCAGTGAACATAATGTCTATAAACAAGAAAAGGTACACATTTGTAATTGTTGATGATTTCACTAGATACACTTGGGTTTATTTTCTACACAGGAAGGATGAAACTTCATAAATACTTCTGGACCATATAAGGTAAATTGAGAATGGATCCACCCACAAAGTGAAAATTCTGAGAAGTGATAATGGCACTGAGTTCAAGAACTCAAAAATGGAGGAATTCTGCAAGTACAAAGGCATACAACAACAATTTTCGGCTCCTGGTACACCTCAACAAAATGGTGTTATTGAGAGAAAGAACAGAACCCTGATTGAAGCTGGCAGGACTTTGCAGGAAGAAGCGAAACTACCCACTTACTTCTGGGCTGAAGCAGTAAACACAACATGTTATACTCAGAATATCACATTGATAAACAGACATTGTGTTACTCCTTATCAGATGCTGAAAGAAAAGAAGCCCAGTCTCAAACATCTTCATGTATTTGGATGTAAGTGCTTTGTTTTGAGAACTCATACCGATTAGCTAGGGAAATTTGAATCAAAAGCTGATGAAGGAATCTTTGTTGGTTATTCACCATCAAGAGCATACATGGTTTTCAATCTGAGAACAAATACTGTAGTTATCTCCATAAATGTATCTTTTGATGATAAGAAGATTCCTGGTTTTGAAGAGGACTCTCATGAAAGTTTAATCTTTGCAAATGAAAATGCATTGTTGGAATGTGGATCAAACTCTAATGAACTGTCAAATCCTGATGATCCAAATCCTGATACTCCTTCAGATTCTGAAGATGATCATTGTACTAATGAACCTACACATGTTAAGGGGGAGCAACATCAAGGTTCATCTGATGGTACTTGTAATATCTAGGATATCGCGTGTAATTATTTTATCAATAAATAATTTTTATGTAATTATTATGTGAATTTTGGTGAATTATCTGCTGATTGATAATTATATTTAGATGTATATATGTGAGAAAATGGGAGTGTGTTAATTTCATTATGTCCAGAATAAAATATAGATAATTAAGTAATTTTTATGGTAATTTTTGGAGTATTATATAATTTTATATTGATTTATGAATTTATTAATTATTTTCTGAATAATTACAAAATTATTTTATAAAGCCGAGAATCGCCAACCTCAACCGTTTTTATGTTTTTGTAACCCAAAACTCTTCCGAAAACTCCTTCCTAACCTAATCTGGTAATTCCGGACATTTTCCATGTTTTGACTTTTTCAATCCGAATTACGGTTTGACCCGTACGCATCCCGGCTTACAATTTTCGATACGATAACTGTTTCGATATATCAACAAAACCCGTATACTCAAAATATGGGATAATATTACATTATTTTCGTATAAAGTGTTTTATAAAAAGCCCGGTTGGGATAATTATCCAATACGGATATTAAATCGGATCATTTTTGCAGTTACTTAGCGGCTAAGTAACTAATTTAACGTTCCAAAGCGATCCAACACGAACCAATATTCCATAAATATATATAGCCCTTTTATTATTTCATTTTATTTGTAATAATCATAATTAATCAGTAAACAATAAGAAATACAGAGAAAAACCATAAAAATGATACGTTCTTGAGAATCAAACGTACGAACGAAGGCGTTATCGAACTCCGATTTGGGCGTGCAGCATATCAAAACGAAGCTCTCGAAAAACTCCATCTTAATCCATCCTCTATTTTTACCCAGAAATCAAGGTATTATTTTCATTTAAATATTTTAATTCGACTTAATTATGGATTAAATTATGAATTTTTGTTCCTGATGTTGTTGATTTGATTTGATGGCACAATCGTGTAGATAATCTCTTTCTGGTCATTTTGGTATATTATACTTCAAATTTGGAGTTCAGTATCATATAGAAATTGTTGTTTAATTCTGGGAAATCAAAATTAGGTTTTTATAGTTTGAATGTTCTAAATCGAATTTTGGGGATTCCATTTTTAAAGATTCTGGGTAAAATCGAAGGGTATAAAGCTGTAGATCGTTCAAAATCCATTCGATTTATGTATATAGAAGTAACGCCTGATTAACGGTTCGATGGAGCCATGTTTGCCTGAAAACTGAAGCTATTCGCCGGCAACAATGGCCTTTTGGCCGGAACCTATAACACACGAATGGTTGAGGCTCGATTTTGGTACCACTGTGTTGCTGGGTCGATTGGGATCGAAAAGGAAGTAAAAACTGTACCAAAGAGACTGTATTCAGCTGAGTACAGGCATGGCCGGAAGTCAGGGTTTGCCGGAAAAGTCACCGGTTTCCGGGCAGCTCAGATTCCGGCGACTTGTTCTTGGCTGACCCGACCCAGTTCCTTGTGACCTGTTTTTCTTAAAATCCAACCAGGTTTTGATCCTTTGCAATCCTAATTCCAAATATAGTTACCGTTTCTGAATTCTTTTAATTCAAAAATTGTTTTAAAATTTTATTTTAATTCTGAAAATTCATTTTTAATTCTAAAATAAATCTTAATTAATTAATTAATTATAGTTAATAATTAATTATTTAATTAGTCAATTAATTTAAAAATTAATTGATTAAATAATTTAATTACTTATTAATTAATTTTAATTGATTATTTAATTAGATTTAATTATTTAAAAATGATTTAAAAATCTCGAAAAATAATTTTGAGCTTTAAAATATTATTTTAAATTATTTTCAAGGCTTGATGATTATTATAAAACTATTTTAATGTCCAATTCGGGTATTCGAACCCTATTATTTAATTATAAAATGATTCGGAGTCCAATTTTAATTTCGAAAAATGTTCAAAAATTTGTATTAAATACCTGGAAAATCCTTTTGACCCCGAATCTTCTTTGAAAAATTATTTGGATTGAATATCTTACGTGCTATGTGTTATATGTGACCTGATTGCTGTGTAGAATGATTGTTTGTGCATTGTTTGATTGTTTCTGCTGTAACTTTCAATCCGTACGTCGGATTTGGGTGAAACGAAGGGTAGTTAGAAGTTTGTAACGAATAGAACAAAATGAGAATGAGTATTGATAAGTACATATGATGTTTAACAGAGGAAGCGAGACATAGAAAGGGAGAGCATGTAGTCAGTGAGTGGGAATCAATTGATAAGTGCTAGTAAAGTGAAAGCGAATCGATAAGGCAAGTGTTTCTTTCCTTATTAAATATATTACAAGTATTTTGGAACGCTCTTCATTATGTTGCAATTACTCTAAACGGTTGTTATTCTATATTGAAAGTACTTTGAAGTACATAACCCAAACCCTGGTTCTTATTGATCTCGAGCCATAAGCTTGTTTCTTCATAAACCGGTGATTGTTGAATTCACATATACAAACCATACCTATACGATACTACTCCACAAATACATACCTACCACATACTGGTTCCTGGTAGGAAATTGCCTATTATACCAACCCTTATATCTTGTGTAACATAAGACCAATTCTTGTACCTCTTGAACCCTTGGGTTTTCTGTTTCTTTCCTTGATTGAAACCTAACCTTTGTGATTTCCTAGTTATTTCATGGAACTACAGATCATCATATATTTCAAAGTAAATGTTATTTATGATTCAACTATTGAGTTACATTGCTTATCATATTGTGATGCTAGAATTGGATTATTTTTAACTATGGACCAGATTCATGGTCGGACCAGATTCGTGGTCATAATAGGCCAACGCGTACCTTGGATCCAGTATATAGAGCAAAGCTGAGAGCCTTGCTCGGGGTTATTGTGTGACTGATCAGCAGCCTAACCTTGGTTTTTAAAATAAAAGTGAATATCCAATTCTAATCATTGCTTATCGGTAAACTTGATTCTTATATCATTTCAATTGATCATTGTTAATCTCAGTTACTGTCATTGTGACTTGCTGAGCTAGTTAGCTCACTCTTGCAAATTTTTTTTATATTCTTTTCCAGTAAAAAAGGAAACTGGTGGTAGCGAGGATCCCCAGACAAATGTGCGAGCTAGGTATGCAGGTTGAATGGAATAGACTAGCAGATAATGTTTGGCTTGGTTGTGTTAATAGTTTGTAATAACGTTTGAACTTCAGTTGTAAGATAAAATAAATTGGGATTTGGGACGTTTGTAATATAAATAAGGTTATGGCTTGTGGACATAATTTATACTGCGTCGATCCGTGGAATACGGTAAGTAGGGTCATTACATATATATATTCTTATATTCATAAACAGATTAAATATGGTGTGTGTGTGTGTGTTGTGGACCCCCAAACTTCTGACACGGGTTTGCAGGGCGTTACAGTTTGGTATCAGAGCTATGGTTTAAATTCACTGCCACAAGCCTAGATTGATGGGAATGGGTAGAGGGTTAAGATTAGTATTAGGTAATAATGAAATAGAACGTCAAGAAGTTGAATACGACTAAATAGTAAGCTTTAGTATGATTCGTGCCGAGATTCGAGATTCTTATTTAGCAACGTGATTTGCGGATAGCAGCGATGGCAGATTCCTTTATTTCAATATCATCTGATTGATTACTCGGAGCTTTTCATCGGAGGACCATCATCTGATCCACGTCTTTCTCTTCCGCCGGTGTCAGCCATAATACCTGCTGCGACGGATGCACCAATGCGAACTATTCTACCTCTAGGTGTGAGATTACCTATTTGAGGACCTCCACGTGTTGACTCCGACTCTATTGGACATTCGGCCGTGGTGCGTCGTAAGATTTTGTTGATCCCATTATAAAATAGCTTATCTCCTTCCCTACTTGTGAATTTTTCTATCTAAACATTATTTCTTTTCTCTGTGATTCTATTGGACGATTGGGGCAAATAATGCATATGTGTTGACTATTTGTCTGTATGACAAAAGGGTCTGGTGGGACGCCACTGAATTATGTGTTGTGAACTATGCGGTACTAAGACTGGCCATCTTATGTACTTGTATGGTTGCTCTCAGTCGTACCTACATCTTCATCACTATTCCTTCTCATTCAATTTCCTTGGTTTTGAAATTTCATTTGATATTCCATGAAAATGAATTTCTTTAGTAATCTCTAGTATGAGGCTCTTCTTTTGGAACGAGAAGCTCTGTTGGCACAGGTCCGGGGATTTTAACACGTTATCAAGACTATAAATGTCGACAGAAATGTGAAGGAACTTCGAAATGAGATACATGTGACCCGAGGAGTACTTGAAACTAGACAACGGAGATGATGGTACAACTGATATGTGTATAATAATGAGGGATATGTAAAACCAGACTTTTGGTGAGGATATAAGTAAACAAGACTAAGACTTGCTGACTGATGGATAAGCCTGTTGTACCTTTGCCTTTAATAAAATGTTTCGTGCTTGTACCACCAAACTTTGATATAGACCAATGTCTTTCCTTTTTCAGCATAGTCAATACTTTACTATACCTATTTTATCATACTGCACCAGATATAAACTCATGTGATAACATGTACTTTTTTCCCCTTACCTGTTTACATTCTGTAAAGAAGCATGCAATTTACTTAGTTCAGTGATTGAAAATGTTTTCAAAATGAGATGTTTCGGTTGTACAAAATCTTTCATAAAAACGATTTGATTTAAAGGCTAAATAAGTTGTTTGATTCTTTACAGAAAATGCCTCCTAGAAGAAACACCCGTGCTACCAACCAAAATGAAGAAACCAACAACACCAACAACAATACCCAAGACAGCAATAACCAGAATGTGAATCCAGGTCCCATAGACCCAACTGTAGCCCGGATTCTTCAGATCTTGGCCCAAAAGACAGTCCATCTGACTCAACAGCAGCAGAGGCAGACTAACCCTCAGTAACCTTTAAGAACTTTCAGGCGGTGAATCCACCAGAGTTTAAGGGTTCTGCAAATCCGATTGAGGCAAGGGTCTGGTTGAAGGAGATTGAGAAGGCATTTGTCTTAGTCAAGGTGAAAAAGGAGCAAAAGACTGAATTTGCAAGTTACTATCTGAAGAATGAAGCCACCTACTGGTGGGAAACTGTTAAAGTGTTGGAAGGTACTGATGATATTGCGTGGATGAGATTCAAGGAGTTGTTTCTCGAGAAGTATTTTCCTCAGTTTGTTCTGGACCAAATGGAATTGAAATTTTTGGAGTTAAAGCAGGGGAGTATGTCAGTGTCAGATTACGAAAGCAAGTTTGAGGAGTTGTCCAGGTTTGTGCCATCCTATGTGGACACTGATAGGAAGAAGGCTAAGAGGTTTCAACAAGGACTCAAGCCATGGATCCGTGGGAAGATGGCCATATTTGAATTGGACGCGTATGCGGGAGTTGTGCAGAAAGCTATGATTACGGAGACAGAAAGTGAAATGTCTCAGAAAGAGAAGGAAGGTAAGAAAAGGGAGTTTGAAGGGAGTGAAGGACAGTCCCAGATAGGGAAGTTTCCAAATTTCAATCAGAGGAAAGGTAGGTTTCAGCCGGAAGGAATACAGGCAATGGAGGACAAGGTAACCGTCCAGCCATAGGGAACCAACCAACCTAGCAGAGACCAGCTCTACCAGATTGTCAAGTCTGTGGAAAGAAGCATGGAGGAGTTTGCAATAAGTTGAATGCGGTCTTCTACAGATGCAACCAGAGGGGGAACTATTTAAGGGAGTGTCGTAATCAGCCAGCCAGAGAGCCAGCTAACAGGGATCAGCCTACCAGGAATCAGGCAGGAAAAATTATAGCAATTGGGAATACCTGTTTCAAGTGCGAAAAGCCAGGATACATAGCAAGGGATTGCAAGGCACCGGTTTCAGTCAATAATACACTGCGAATCATGGGAGCCCCTCCAGCGGTGAATGAACCTCCCAGAGCTAGAGTTTATGACATGTCTGTAAAAGATGCTATAATGGAAACAGATGTTATGGCAGGTACACTTACTGTGAACTCCTTATGTGCTAAAGTGCTAGTAGATTTGGGAGCAACTCGATCATTTATTTTTCAAGATTTTGTTAATAAGTTGAATTTCCCAATTGAATTGTTAAGTGAGCTTATGACGGTAGAATTAGCAAATCAGGAGCGTGTATCTGTGAACCAAGTATGCAAGAACTGTGAGATTGAGATTTCTGGCAATAAGTTTGACGCTGACCTGATACCATTTAAGTTAGGAGAGTTTGACATTATTTTAGGAATGGACTGGCTATTTAAGCATGATACTCAGACAGACTGTAGTAACAAGAAGGTAATTTTGAAGACGTCAGACGAGAAGGCGGTGACGTTTAAAGGTCAGAAGCAAGCAAAGAGGTTCTTGACGATGATTCAAGCTAAGAAACTATTACGACAAGGATGTGAGCATTTCATTGCCTACGTGATAGAAAAAAGTCAAGAGCCGGCAAAACTGGAAGATATTCCTGTGGTAAATGAATTTCCAGATATATTTCTAGACGAACTACCAGGACTTCCTCCGGATAGGGAAATTGAGTTTGCAATCGACTTAGCACCTGGAACGGAACCAGTATTGAAGGCCCCATACAGAATGGCGTCAGTGAAAATGAAGGAGCTAGCAAAGCAATTGCAAGAATTATTAGAAAAAGGAGTGATTTGACCCAGCGTATCCCCATGGGGTGCACCTGTGTTATTTGTTAAGAAGAAAGACGGAAGCATGAGGCTATGCATTGACTATCGAAAACTTAATAAGCTTACGATCAAGAACAAGTATCCATTACCTCAAATTGACGATTTGTTTGACGAACTGAAAGGAGCCAAGTATTTTTCTAAGATTGATTTGAGATCTGGATCTCACCAATTGAAGATCAAACCTGAAGATATAGCAAAGACAGCTTTTAGAACAAGGTATGTGTTAGATATATTTGAGATGTCATGTCTAATATGTTTCATGTTTAGTTTTCAGATCTTAACAAACAGGAAAAATCAGTACTTACTGGAATCAGTACTTACTGGAAGTCAGAACTTAAGGATATCAGAACTTAGGTTATCAAAAGATAGATATCAGAACTTAAGTACGGGAGGACTTACAGTTAAGGAAGGAAGCTGATTTACAGGAAAGAAGATCAAGACTAATACAAAAGAAGATATGCATGGAAAGAGTTAGAGGACTGAAAGAATTGTATAAGATATATGATTAATATATTTTAGGAGACATAATTATATTCCATATCAATTAGAAGTTATCTTGTAACTGTGTACTATATAAACACAGACATAGGTTTACACTATATGTGTTATCATTATTGAGAAGATCATACATTGTAACCTAGCAGCTCTCGTGATATTTGTTCATCACTGAGAGAGAACAGTTCCATTATAACAGAGTTTATTATATTGAATATACCAGTTTACTGTTAATTGTGTTCGAAATCAATTTGATTGTATTAAACACTGTATTCAACCCCCTTCTAAAGTGTTGTGTGACCTAATAATTGGTATCAGAGCTTATCTGTTAACATACATACAGTAAAGATCCAAAACAATCATGTCTGAAGAAGCAGAAACTCCAACCAAGCCCACTAAAACTGAAGAAACTCAAAAGACTCAAACCCACAGTCGATATGAGACTATTAGGGTTCCCATACTGAGACCTTCTGAGTATCCCATATGGAAAGTGAAGATGGCTATGTTTCTGGAAGCTACATATCCAGAATACCTTGACAGAATTAATGAAGGACCACATAAGCTAACCAAAATCTCTGTTAGAGTTGCAGATCAGCCAGCAAAGACCATACTAAAGGAGAAAAGTGAGTATACAGCTGAAGATATCTCATCCATTGCCAAGGATGCAAAGGTAAGGCATTTGCTGCATAGCGCCATTGATAATGTCATGTCAAATAGGGTAATTCATTGCAAGACTGCAAAGGAGATATGTGATGCTTTGGAGACAAGCTGCCAGGGAACTGATGCAATCAAGAAGAACATGAGGACTATACTCACTCAAGAGTATGAGCACTTTGACTCAAAAGCTGATGAGTCATTAACTGACTTATATGACAGGTTTGTCAAACTCTTGAATGATCTGTCACTGGTGGACAAGGAATATGATCTTGAAGATTCAAATCTAAAATTCCTTTTAACTCTTCCTGAAAGTTGGGATTTGAAGTCTACTACTATAAGAGACAACTATACTCTTGATGAAACTACTCTTGATGAAATTTATGGTATGCTCAAGACTTATGAAATTGAGATGGATCGAAGGAGTAAGAGGCATGGGAGAAAGTCAAGGACAATTGCTCTTAAAGCTGAGGAGGAATCCCCCAAAGTGGCTGTCTCAAAGAAAGGCAAAGGAAAGGCTCTCATCATAAAGTGTGATTCAGAATCATCAAGTTCTGATGATGATGATTCAGAAACTGAAAGTTTACCTGAAATAGATGTTGATGAAGAGATGATGAAATTGTGTGCTCTTATGGTGAAGGGTATCACAAAGATAGTAGAAGGGGAAAGAAGTTTTCCAAGAAAGGTGGAAGTACTGATAAGAAAAGGTTCAGAAAGTATGAAGGCAAAAGTATAAAGTCTGACAGAGGAGACAACTCAAATGTCAAATGCTACAATTGTGGTGAAAGAGGCCACATATCTCCTGACTGCAAGAAAGAAAAGAGTGACAAAGAAAAGGCACTTGTCACAAAGAAGAAAAGCTGGACAGACTCTTCAGATTCTGAAGATGAGGTGAATTATGCTTTAATGGCAAATGTTGATGGCAGCCCTGAAACTGCTGAATTGAAGATACCTCAAACAACTTATGCTTTTCATACTGATGATAATACTGAGTCGAGATTATATCTTAAAACCATGTTTATTAGCTACAGAGATCAAACTTTAACATGTGAAAGATTAACTTCTGGAAATCTTGCTTTTAAGAAAAGGAATGATTATTTAGAAAAAGAGTTAGTTATGTTCCATCAACTCAAAAAGAAAGAGATGATGCTTTTTATGTTAGAGATGAATTGCTAAAATTGAATAAATCTCTAAAAACTGAGTTAGAAAAAGAAAAAGAGATTATCAGGACTTGGACTAACTCTGGCAAAACAACTCAGAATTTATTAAGTAGTGGAAACTGGAAAGAGGGCTTAGGTTATGAAGATGATAAAAGTGAAAAAGGAATTGAACAAATTGAGCCTATTGTTGTTAAACAGACTGTTAAGCCAAAGGTAAATCCTGTTAAGTTTGTAGCTAAAACTATAAAGTCTGATTCTGAAAAGATGAAAGAGTCTGTAGCAGAAGTTAAGGAAAAGTCAACTTCTGACAAATTAGAACAGGATAAACCAGCTGAAGTTAACATAGGCTTAATGACTAAGAAGCAACTTAAGCATAAGCTGAAAGAAATAAGGAATGTCACCTAGGTAAAGGCAGCTAGGAAAAATAGGAATTGAAAGGAAGGTGTGAATAAAAGCAATAATTATATGCCTGTTCCTAATGCTCCTAGAAAGAAATGTTATAACTGTGGAAACTCTAACCATCTTGCTTCTTTTTGCAGGACGAATAAGAATATAAACTCTTTACCTTCTAAGTCAGGATTTCAGGGTCAGCCTGTTAGGTTAAAGCCACAAAATCCTTGTTTTCATTATGGTAGTCAGGATTTCAGGGTCAGCTTGTTATGTTTGAGATTGCAATACAGTCCGAATTATCGGAAAAGAACATATTGTGCCAGAAAAAGTGATGAATGAAGGCAGAGAGCTAACAATTAGATAAAAGATTAATACCAAGAAAGATGATAAGGGAATAATGAGGTATTCCTACAGAATTTGGGTTCCAAATGTTCAAGAGCCTAAAGATGAAATCTTAGACGAAAGCTAGTTTGAGGAATAAGATTTAGAGCAAACCCTGAACGTGATAGTCAGGGAGGTCGCCATCAAGATAGAAGGAACCCATAATATAATGAAGTGGAAAATGAAGATTTTAACGTATAAGATAACCCCAAGTATGGGAGAAGGATGAAACATTTCATACTAAGGAAACAGAAAGTCGAGTAAGGAAAGGAGACCCGAGATGGTATTCCTATACGGCAATTCATGGACCTGTCTAAAAAGGACTTAGACTATTATCCCCAACCACCACCTTGAGGAAACAATGCAGTAGGAAATTCTTTCATGACCTTTAAATCGCTAAGCTCTCAGAGTTCCAAGGAACAGGTTGACCCAGTCGAGGCAAGAGCCTGGCTAAAGGAAATATAGGAATCATTTGAGATTCTAAATGATTGACGAATCACAAAAGACTTTTTTGTCACTTACCCTCCTAAGAGAGAGGCCACCCGCTGGTGAAAGGCCAAGGAAGGCACGGAGCCAGAGGTTAGAATAAACTGATTAAAGTTCAGTCAATTGTTTTCGGGAAAGTAACTCCCAAGGTTATGAAGGTAGTATAAAAACTTTAGAGCCAGAACAAAAGCGGACAAGTATGATGAATTATGAATTTAAGTTGTAAAAGTTGTCAAGATTCGTTCTGAGGACACGAATCTAGAATGACGGGATGTTTTAAATCAATGCTTATGTTGTGGTTGTAATGGAAACGAAAATAAAAGACTGAAAAGGGTAGGAGTATAAAGGGATATAAAGGAAATAGAGTTGAGAAGTGATAAGGGAGTTAGGTATGGGAAACCCTAAGAAACCCTTGCAATAAATATAGAGAAGTGTGTCATCATCAGCGCGATGGTGACTGATCATGAGATAAATTCAAGGTTTGAAGGCGTAAGCGATACGTATAGTTAATTCCCTTGAAGTTGACAGTATTCGATGAAACTTTGAGATAGATCGATTGATTAATAAGGAAACGCGGATGGACTGAGGAGTCAAGAAAGTAAGAAATTAGGAAAATTGGATGAAGGAAGTGACCTTCAAGAATATGAAGTGTAAGACCGGTGGCTTGATACCCATAAAGGGAGACGCCAGGTATGAAAGATATCCCAACATTGAGATGACTGTTGAGATAAACAACAAAAGTAAATAAGGAATTATTAAGAAGAAGTTCACGTTGAACACGACCAATATCTTCCAGAACACCCTTGTTATCGTTACCCAATTTAGGCAATAAAAGCGGATAACCGTTGTTATCTTTTGGAGGCCATATTGATTGACCTCATTTTGAATACAGATGTTATTGTGAAATTAGGCATATACTATCGAGGTGGGAATGATTGAATAAGACACCCTTATCAGGGATATATGACTTAATTTATCAATGGAAGGATGCATGTACCTTTTTAAAGGTGGAATTAAGGATAAAACATCAGTAACTTAAAACGAATCCTAGGGGAATGCATAAAGGTTGGCATATCACCCTTAATAGGGATAGTATGAGTTTTGACAGTATGAATTGGAAAGGATTAAGGTAATAACAACCTTTAAGTATCAGTGGAGAAATTTTTCAGAAACACATAGACAATGATTCTGGTATTAATGAACGGTATCTTGATATGCCCTGTATCTAGGGAATACAGGAGGAACGATTCAAAAATAACCTAAGAGGTTTTACAAGAAAGAAAGGTAATATTAAAAATTCTCAAGAATAGAAATGTTGATAAAGGAAATATGACGTAATTATAATGATGCCAAGTGGGGCACGTGTTAAACCACGAGAAAGTATGGATCGAACCAGTAATGGTCGAAATTGTTCAGGGCAATTAGGACTTAAGATAAAAGATGTTCTAAGTATGATTGAGAGTCAGTCGTGACAGTGATTAACCTCTAAAGACTGAGGCAATAACTTATGGAAAAATGGTGACATTTTTTTTTACTCATCAGATTTTAAGGAAAACATCTTCACATAAGCTGTGATTGAAATGAGGTAGAAAATTTATTTGGAGGTGGTTAAAATGACATTGACTGTAAGGAAATTTTACTATCAGGAAAGGCCAAAGAGGTGGCCGACACTTTAAAGGTAAGAGGATAATTATAGGCGCTTGTGCCAAAGGAATACAGTGATGATGGTTAAAGCTAAGAAGGTTGTATTATGGTTTGGAAGATTGACATTCCTTCTGATGACTGTGCAATACCCAACCGTAATAGTAGTTGGTAAAGGTTTAATTCGTGTAATCGCCATGAGCGGGCTATCTATCTCAGAAGATACTATCTTGAGATAAGCCAGGACCATGTTTCAAAAAGGACTAGACGAACCCTTGAGTTAAGTCTTCTATTTAAGGCATACGATTAAGAATGGTATTAACCTGCTATCGTTGCTTTGACTGAAACTCTTCTGCAATTTTATCTACTTCATGTCATGAAAGTACGTCAGAGTTTGGAGTGTTCTTCATGAATTATGATTGGTAATTATGTTAACTCCTTAGAAGTATTCTATACGACATGTATGGACTCCGTATGGTTAGATATTAAGAATTCATAGAAAGTGAATGACGATAGTAGGTCAGTGGTGGACCATAGTAATGCAACAATGATTCTGCGAGTAATGAGCTGATTACAACCGTGAGAGTTGTATTGGAATGGATGTTGAGATTGAGTACCACTAATCTGGTCGTGGTAGTGTATAAGTTATCATTGATGGACTAATTAAGTAGAGTATCTACCTATTGAATATTTATTCCCTCTTATGAAAAGAGAGTCGTATTACTATATGAGGAAGGTTGCGGTGCAAGCATAGAATTCTAGTAACAATGATGTCTAGAATGAGATCCCAGATTTGATTTTCGATATCGAGGGAGTTTCAAAGGTGATTGTGTATAAGCTCAAGGAAGAGCATGGGTCCATAGAATCATGGACGGAATAGCAAAAATATTTAGGCATGTGAAATGCGATGCGATAATACTTGATATATATACACATATGTTTTATTCTCCTATGACAAACCTCTATAGTTCAGAGGTAGGTTCCAAGCCAGATATTTTGTGGCAGTATATTTTTTTCATATATACAATTCTCTTCAATTCGTTCTTTTCTCTTCTTTTCATTTCATATAAACTGAGAAGAACAACCCTTCCAGAAGGGGAGGTATTGCCGAATGATTATCTATCTGTGTGATAGAAGCCGAGTAGGATACCAGCTATTGTTTAATTGCTTGTCAAGTACTAAAGGCTGGCCACCTTCTGTACTAACTATGCAATGTAACAAGTGTTCATGATCATAGTGATCTCTCAATGAATTCTTTTACTTCTATATGATGGATCAAGCTTTCGAAGATGGAGGCAGCTAGAAAGGAAGTGGTACCAAGTATGGTGATATTCCGATTCTAACGCGTTAGTGATACTAAGGTTGACGTGGTTATTAAAAGGTTATAGAATGCTAACGAGCAAAAGTATAACCAGTATAATATTAGGAACGGAAGGTAGTAGCGATTACGAACTGGAAAAGAGTGGGTATTGAGAAGCAAAACCTATAGCGCAAAAAGCTATAATAAGAGTCTATGCAATAGACTTGGAAGAATTTGGAATGATCACTTAACACGGATTGAGTTTTCTTACGACAATAGATCATATGTCAATATTGAGATATCGCCTTATGAGATCCTTGAGGGAAGACAATGTCGATCTCCCTTATGTTAGGATGAAGTTGTAGAGCGCAAGATGCTCGGACCCGTAGTAGTCCAAAGGACCAGGGATATAATAGATCTAATCAGAGGACGGCTGGTAGTAACCCAAGATGGACATAAGAGGTATGCTGATTTGACTCGAAAGGACAAAGAGTATGAAATAGGGGACCTAGTGATGTTATAGGTATCCCTTGGAAAGGATTGATGAGGGTTGGAAAGAAAAGAAAGTTTAAGTCCACGAATTGTTGGACCCTTGGATATATTAAAACATATTGGGAAGTTAGCATACGAGCTAGCCCTACCCCCGAACCTGTAACAAGTTCATAATGTGTTCCACGTATCAATGTTAAGGAAGTGTAATTCGGATGCCAGATAAATAGGGGCATATGAGCGCATAGACATGCAACCCGACGTAACCTATATGGAGCAACCAGGAAGGGTTATAGATTGAAAAGGGACAAGTGCTTAGGAGAAGCATTATCAAACTAGTCAGAGTTTGATGGTAGAACCACAATGTGGGAAAATTACTTGAGAGTTAGAAAGTGCAATGCTAAGAGAGTATCCCTATTCATTTTATATCTGATTTCGGGACGGAATCCTTTTAAGGAGGGGAGACTGTAATAACCCCAATTTTTTGAATTTTTTTTTAAACCCTTATGAATAGTGATTTTGCTGATTATGCTGAATAAGAAAACTTTTCATGCCACACTATGTAGGGGTTCTTCTATTGTTATTCTGAGATCTTATTAGTACTTTATATGAGATATAAGTGTATGTAAAGATCGTCAGAATCCAAATTCGAACACTTTGATTTTTCCCGAAAATCCACCAGATACCGAAAGAATTGAGTATAAGGTAACATGATTAAAAGGATTTAAATTTAAGGATTATAAGAGAGGATCATAAAAGGAATATAATGTATTGAGAAAGGTTAAGGGAACCCAAGTAATAAGATCCCGGGTATGATCCCTCAAACGATAAACGAGAACGAAAGTTAAGCGAACCGTATAACAGATCAGCGGTCATTAGCCAAGTAATTAAGAGCTAATCAAAGAGGTTAGTGATGATGATGTCACCACACCAACAAGAAGATGACAAGTGTGGGAAGATGACATAGGAGGATGACATAAGCATGACCAAAGGGAAGGTATTGTTGGTTGATTTCAAGCCACACAAATTTTACCATGGTTAAAAGGTAATTAACAAAACAAAAGGATATCAACCAAGCCTTTTATGTACAAAGATCAATAAAACAAAGCAAGCTTCTCTCCCCCCCCCCTTTTCATCTTCTTCATTTCGAATTTTTCACCAAAATGGTGAATTAGAAATTCAAAACACAAGCTATACTCCATGGAAAATTATAAGGTTTGTTTCTTTGGATCCTATATTTCATAACTAAGAAGAGCAAGTAGTTTGAGTGCTTGAATCAAAGGTTTTCTATCTCAAACAAATCATTTTAGTTTAGGGTGAATAGTAACTTTCAAGAACAAATTTTTGATTCTTGATTTTATTTGCAAGGTCAAGGTAGCTTAAGCATATATTAAGGCTTCCATGGACATTCCAAGGATCTTTCTTTGATTAAAAGCTTCAAGGAAGGTATAAATCTTCATGATCTTAGTATTAAGATTGTTTGATATGAATGATTATGATGATGGAATGATAGATTAAGTGTAGTAGTTGTTTTGTCATGTTGAGATCTTAGTGGTTAAGTGCTTTTGTTGATTTTGGAGTTAAAAAGTAGCACTAGTTGTTCTTGATGATTCATGGTATGATTTGAGATTGGTTTAAATGGTTTAAAGTGGTTGATGAGTGATATGGTCATATGGTTGTATTGGGATTGATTGGTGATGGTTTGGTGTTGAATTGGTTGGTAAAATTTTGGGAAATCGCGTAAACATTGCCGTCGTAATGTCCGATTTACTTTAGGCTGATTTTGTTCTTAACATTAGGACCCGTGAACTCACTGCTAGGTTTTGACCATTACCATGATTAGATAGTTCATGTTACGAGCTTCGTTTTGATATGTAGTTCGTTTGATTCCAATGTACGGTTTAGGAGAAATGACCGTTTTAAGTAACGGCGTTTCGCGACCGAACTATTACCCCTCGCCTTACTTTGAAACCTTGGTTAAGGACCTTAAATGACAAATTGAGGTAAGAAACAATTATGTAAAGTGGATTAGGCAGTTGGTAAGGTACTCGCGAAATAATCGCCTTAAAAACCTTAATGGTTAATTTATTAAAAATGGTGGAGCCGAGGGTACTCGAGCGACTTAAGTAAATCGTTAAGCGCGAAAGCGAACGTTAGGACTCTAAATGGTTAAAGTCTAGTTTCTTAAGCGACCGGGGTTTAATTCCGACTTATGTTGTTGTTCATAGGTTATCGGACCCACTCTAAGCCTAAGTCTATCCGGGAGCACTCAGACAAGTTTTCTACCCGTTATACTGTTGTTGTGATGTAAATATATGTATCTGCATTATCTTGTGATAAGTGCATGGTTGTTATTAGCAAATTTTGCGATATATTGGAGCATGCTGATATGGTATATATGCATGTCTGTTTCGTAATCTTGATATATATCTGTTGATTCAATTGCTTATAAGTTGCATAATACCTATGCTAGAGATAATCAGGAGTTGCGTATACCCTTAGTATAGGGGACCCAAAGGTGAACATTTTCCAAAACCGGGAGTCGATGTTCCCGAGTATATTATATATATATATATATATATATTTAAATATATATATATATATTGATATAGTTTTCAAAACTATTAATCGAATAAGATTTATTCAATAACTTTTATTTTATTTAATGAATATTATTACGAATATTCATTCGAGGGCTTATGACTCCTGTTATTTTATTTAATGAATATTATTACGAATATTCATTCGAGGGCTTATAACTCCTGTTATTTTATTTAATGAATATTATTACGAATATTCATTCGAGGGCTTATGACTCCTTTTTATTTTATTTAATGAATATTATTACGAATATTCATTCGAGGGCTTATGACTCCTTTTATTTTATTTAATGAATATTATTACGAATATTCATTCGAGGGCTTATGACTCCTTTTATTTTATTTATTGAATATTATTTGAATATTCATTCGAGGGCTTATGACTCAGTTTATATTATTTGAATATTCATTTGAGGATCTATGACTCCGATTATTTGCTGAGATATATTCTTTATTTTATTAAAGAATAAGGTGTCGATAATCAAACTTATCTTGATTATTCAAATAAAGATAGTACTTTCGTATAAGTATATCTTTGGTTATTTAATACTCATTTCAAGTATAAGTTTTACGACTTCTACCTCAATTATTTGTATAAAGATTATTCTTTATGGGAATATTATTTGAATAATAATATTCAGATATTTTCTAATATATTGGGACTGATTTACTTTATTAAATCAGCATTACTCCAAACACTCTTTAAAGTATTTTCGAGTCTTTAAAATGATTTTTAAAAGTTAGAGCGGATCCCAAAACTCATTTTTATATATTTAAGATCTTCCTTTTAAAGGGGATTTAAATACTCGCTCAAAACCTGAGGGATCCGGCTCTGTGGTGTATTTTATATTCGCAACGAGGTTGCTGTTTTGATAAATGAATTGATTACTTACCCAAGGTTCGGGAAGTAAGTCCATCTATTGAGTCGGCATAAGCAACATGGGCTCAGTGGGCGTCCATAAAAGTGTAAGTGGCTCAGTGGGAGTCCATCAAATGCGTAAGTGGCTGAGTGGCAGTCCAGCATAAGGTCCTATTGCGGCCAGGGTGATGACCAGTGGGGAATTCGTCCATCTACTAGTAGAAAAGGTTACTTATTGGTATCTTTGCCTGATCAGCAAGATATCAGGTTTATGCCAAGGTTTTCTCCTTTCCAAATTCATTGGATATTGTAACTCTGTTTATAATTTTCATAACAGAGGTTTTCAAGGAGTGTATGAAATGTATATATATAGGTATATATATATCGGGACTTAATGAAGTATCTCGTAACTTCATTATTTATAATGATGTTCAAAGATTGAATCTATTCAAATCTTGTCTTGTAGTCTCATCTATGTGATGAACTTTTGAAACTAATTATAACTTGAACGGTGGTAGTTCAAGTAGTATTTGGAAAAGATATAAGTATATTGGAGTATCCTGTAACTTCATCTTTTAAACTTATATATAGCAAATGATTATCTTATGCATGTCAAAGATTTTCAGAAAAACGTTGAGACAAGGTTAGATATATGAGATCACCTTGCAACGATAGTTTTATACAGTTATAAACTGGAACTCTGTGTATATTATGCATGGAAGAGGACTTCCAAGATTTTGAAAAGTATATGTCCATATGTACTGAATATTTTGCGACTTCATCGCATTAAGATATCAACTTGGTCCATTTCTTTTGACCAAGACTTTCATGAGTACTATGAGAAGGCTCATATATAGTTAATCATTATACATATTATTTTGGTGGGCTTGCTGCTCACCCTTGCTTTCTTCTTTCATCACACAACAACAGATAGAAAAGATGAACAGGACCAAGCTCCCAATTCGCGATCGGATAGGAAACGTTCCGCAGTTTCCTATAGGCGTTGATGTCGCTGTAGCTGAGGTAGGAACTACCAATAGGCTAGGCTTTCAACTTTTGATGTACCAGACTTATGTATCTTTATCAATTGTAATAATGGCAAAGAAATATAAATCTATTCAGAAACCCTTTTAAGGTGTAATGGCATAAAATTTTGGAATAAAATGATTCGTGTTACTTTTGGATATTCATCTCTGAGACTATAACTTGTGGTGTGTGTGTTTATTATGGGGTCACAGTACAGAGTAGTTGATTGTTTATTAAGATTGGGTGTTATTAAGGGAAATGGAACTCGTGACAACCCGGATTCCCGACCCCGGATTTGGGGGTGTTACAGCAGCTTACACACTAGGTTTTCATTTCCTTTGGAAAGAAAACCATCTGGCCATTTGCCAGATCTCATAGTCGTAGTAAGCAACAATCGCAAGCAAAATCCGAACTGATTCTAACAGGGCTACAGGTAAAAGGTTTCATCAAAGTCAATCCATTGCCTTTGTTTGAATCCTTTTGCCACAAGCCTGGCTTTAAAGGTCTCCACCTGGCCATCTGCTCTAATCTTTCTTTTGTATACCGTATACATAGATTCCATTTCGGATTTCATGGCACTTTGCCATTTCTCTGAGTCAACACTACTCATAGCCTCATTATAGGTCATAGGGTCGTCATCATCAATGATTGACAACTCATTGTCATTCTCAATGACAAGGCCATAATACCTCTCAGGTTGGCGAGATCTCTCCCTGACCTACGAATGGGCTGTTCCACAGAAGGTTGTTCAGTCTGAACAGGTGTTTCCACTTGAACCGTAGTAGTTTGTGCTTCTTGAACTTCATTAAGTTCAATTTTTCTCCCACTGTTTCCTTCAAGGATAAACTGCTTTTCCAAGAAGGTAGCATGTCTGGAGACAAACACCCTATGATCGGTGTAAAGTAATACCCCAAAATCTCTTTAGGATATCCCACAAAATTACATTTTACGGATCAAGATTCCAGCTTATCTGGGTCAACTTTCTTGACATAAGTTGGACATCCCCAAATCTTAACGTGTTTAAGACTCAGTTTCCTTTCTTTCCATATCTCATATAGAGTTTGAGGAACAGATTTGGAAGGCACCTTATTCAGTAAATATGCTGAGGTTTCCAATGCATAACCCCATAAGAATACTGAAAGATTCACATAGCTCATCATGGACCGAACCATGTCTAATAAAATTCGATTTCTCCTTTCAGATACCAATATGGAGGAGTCCACTGGGAGACTATACCCTTTTCTTTGAGATAATTCAGAAACTCTCCATTCAAGTATTCACCACTTCGATCTGATCGAAGAGTTATAATACCATTTTTAGTTTGTTTCTCCACTTCATACTTATAGTCTTTGAACTTTTCAAAGGCATCAGACTTGTGTTTCATCAAACACATATCCGAATCTAGATGTATCATCTATGAAAGTAATGAAGTATGAAATTCCACCCATGGCTTGCGTAGATATTGGTCCACATACATCTGTGTGTACCAATCCTAGCAAATCTGCAACCCTCTCTCCATGTCCACTAAATGGAGATTTGGTCATTTTACCCAATAGACAAGACTCGCATGTCCACTAAATTATGTCACATACATACAGACCATTATTTAAAATACCACGTCAATAAAGAATATTATCTCTAAGGATAGAACATTCATTATTCTTAATAATAAAATGAAAAACCATCCAAATCCAACATAGGAATAGAAACAATATTCCTTACAATCGAGGAAACAAAATAACAATTATTTCAAACAATAGTCTTGCCCGTAGGCATATGTAAATGAAATGATCCTACATCTTCAGCAGCAACTCGTGCTCCATTTCCATCAGTAGAATCACCTCTTCTTCCTCAAAAGTCCTACTTCTTCTTAGTCCCTGCAACGAATTGCAGATTTAAGAACCACATGCGGTATCTAATACCCAAGTAGAAATTTGACTTAATGACATATTCATTTCTATCATGAACATACCTGAATCAGAAGCGTTAGTCTCACTCCCCTTCTTCTTCTTCAACTCTGCAAGGTAAACCTTGCAGTTCCTCTTCCAGTGCCCCACCTTGTTATAGTGAAAGCAAACAACTTTGCTCTTGGGGTCTTCAGCTTTTGGTGGAACCGGCTTTTCTTCACCTACTTTATTCTTCTTGGAAGGGTTCCTCTTCCTTATCTTAGGATTGGAACCTTCACCAATTAGAAGAACAGAACTCTCCTTAGGGGGAAAATTCGATTCCGCAATCTTCAACATGTTGTGGAGTTCAGCCAGGCTGACATCCAGCTTATTCATGTGAAAGTTCACAACAAACTGTGAAAATGAACCCGGAAGTGATTGCAAGACCAAGTCTTGGCTCAGCTCCCCATCCATGGCAAAACCAAGTTGTCCAAGACGTTCAATCAAATTGATCATCTTAAGTACATGGTCATTCACAGATGATCCCTCAGACATCCTACAACTGAACAGCTCCTTCGATATCTCATATCGAGCTGTCCTCCCCGCCACATCATACAACTCTTGTAGATGCATAAGGATAGTGTGAGCATCCATATGCTCATGCTGCTTCTGTAGCTCAATGTTCATGGAAGCCAACATGATGCATGAGCAACATTTGCATCATCTATCCACTTACGATACACAACATGTTCATCATTATGTGCATCGTTAGCAGGTTCAGTAGGCTTAGGTGAGTCAAGCACATATTCCAGCTTCTCCACCCTGAGAACAATTCTCAAGTTTCGAAGCCAGTCAGCAAAATTAGGACCAGTCAACTTGTGAGCATCTAGTATACTCTAGAGTGATAGTGCAGAAGACATAACGAATATAGTAAATCTGTAAATGATAAACACATAACAACACTTAGCAAATATTCAATTTCATTTCAAAAACACTATATGAATCGGGTCTTTATTCATAAGTGGTTCCCACTAGTTTATCTAATTTATACAACCCCCTAAGTGAAGATTAGGCATTCATAATGCTAGTGGGAATAAGGATCCTACATTCCATTACACAACCTCGGCTGTAGCACGAAACGCCATGTGATGTTCAATAGGCAGACAACTCTTGTCAATTACATCTTATGTTATTCCCTAATATAATTTTAGCTTCTTGAATACTTGAGTCACGGCTGTGGCATGACAAACTCAATATTCTAAGTCAAGTCTAACCCAACATTCCGTACAATTGAATCAGTCTCCAACGGCCCACGGCTGTGGCACGTACCGACCTTTAGATTCTAATTCAATGTACACATCTCTATGTAATAGACATGTATTTCTTATTTCAAAATCAAAGCCCTCAGCTGTAGCACGAAACGACAATGATTTAAAATATAAGAACCACTTTATATCATGTTGGAAGGCTATGACCGACACAAGCCCGTTGTGTCATTGGCCAATTACAACTTGATATTATTTAATTTTAGAGGGATTATATTACATTACAATCATAATCATATTATAAAGAGATTCTTCCTTTTAAATTAAATATTTCAAATCAATAATCGATAATCAGATGATTCCCAGATCGGGTGGAGCATTGTCAAAAGCCGTCATTTAATAACCCTTTCTTACAGATAGAAATCTGTTGTTGACAGAATCATCCTTTCTCTCAAAATTGAAAATTCATATTTAATTACGTGTTTCATAAACACAAGAATCTCATGATTGTATTCATAATATTATTGTCAAGGCAAGAAACGATTCCTATTCTAGATTTTCTAGAGCACGCCTTATATTGATTTAAGTTCACCTAAATCTATCATCGTATGGTAAACACAGGCATATATTTCATATATAAAAATAAATAAACAAGTAAGCATGCAAGTAATATCATGTCACACATTGATATAATGATGTATGTATTTATTATAGCATTTAAAAGCAATTAAAACAATTAAAACATGCTTTAAAACACTTTCGGGAATATAAATAGTTCAAAAATTTTATATAAAAAATATTTGACCACTCCATTAGATCCGTCTCGGAAAAATGAATCCAACGATATATTGCACGCCCAAAACGAAGTTACGAAACTCCCAAAAAATCAAATTTAATGTGGACATACGGGCTGTAACGCATGTACGTAATGCGTTACAACACTGTTGAGCCATTTACGCGTGTAACGCATTCCGTAAATGCGCAACAGTGTGTAACGCATTCACGGAATGCGCAACACACCCCCCCGCCCCGCGTGCGCTGCACGCGCCTACAGCAGCCGATAGCAGGTTTTGCAATTTTTTTTTTCCTGCCGCGACCTGTCTGCTTCCATCCGGCTGTTACAAAAAATAATTGTAACCTCCTTTCCTTTTACTCCCTCCCTTAATAACTCCTTATTAATTATATTATTATTTTGATTTTATTATTAATAAATTAATTAATATTTAATTAATAAATTAATAAAAATCAAAATAATATGATTTCTCAAATCAGGGAGTAGCAGAAAAATACCAGATCAGCCATGGGTCCTTGTGCAAATTTTAATCATATTATTTACATGCATAATTATTTTATGAATTTTAATTTAAACAATTTAAAAAAATTCATAACAAATAATCTACACATCACAAAATTATGAAAAAAAATATCTAGATGATCTACAACACTTGTAGAACCCAGATCAGTAGTCAAAATCTCATGCAAAAATTATTTCGAATTAATTCATAATTAAATCCAAATAAAATTGCAAAAATCATAATAAATCCATACATGCATTAAAAAATCTGATTTTTTTTATATGAATCTCTATATGAAGAACCTAGCTCTGATGCCAATGAAGGAATTTACGGATGAGCGGAAGCGTGAAATAACAATTATTCCGTAAAAACCATATACCGCACATATAGAAAAACATATAATAGGGAAAAACTGAGGAATCGAAACAATACCTCGTGAATCGAAGCTTTATAAAATTGGAGTGCTAGCAGTTGCTCCTCAGTGTGTGAAGCACTCTACCGGTATCCACCAAGAACGATCCTCTTCGATGAACCTTTTTATAAAACTAAGCTTTTATAAAAATGGAGTTTTTGGAGAGAGAGAGAAGAAGAAGATGGAGGCTAGGGTTTTCACAAAACCAAAGTTGTGTATCTTGTCAAATGAGCCATCCATCTCATTCTATTTATAGGACTCTCCTAGGGTTTTATAACATATCTTTATATATATTAACCCCCACATTTTATCTTCATAAAATGCTTTAATAATAATTAAAACTATTTTAATCATTATTTCTTTTTCTTAACTATTTAGAAAAATAATTCTCTCTCTCATTATTCATCAAAGGAAACATTCTTTTATGGTATGACCCTGTAGGTTCAATATTATGCCGATAGTAGAAATAAATAATAATAAACTTTTTATTAATTATTTATATGAATATTAAAATTCACTAAATATAATTAACTGATTAATTATATTTATTCTACATCGTGAGTGATGCTTCTCAACATATCGCGACTATCCGGATAATATGAATTCACTGCTTAGAGTACCAAGAACCTGTCAGTGAATAGTTACCGTACAATTAACTCCTTCTACCCTCCAATGTCCTGATTAAATACAAGGCATGGATCTTGTGTCAAGCCTATCTAATTTAATCATTTGCTTTCCCACTTACTATGCTCAGTTCTATGTAAATTAGAAACTCCTTTCTAATTTTATTCACTCTGGCCAGAGATTCCTGAACTAGCATAAGTGGATCAGCTTTGAACATTCTCTTCCTTCACTGGAAGGGGTAGATCCTTTATTGATCATACACTATCTTCGTGTACAAATTCCTATACCCAGTAGAGCCCTAATAATTGTCCCTGGAGACTAAGAACTAAACCAAAGCATAGTTCAGTGTACACAAGATGACTATGATGACCTCAAGTCTAAGGATACTTGTACAACTATCACTATGTGAACAACTGCTGACACGTGAGTGAACTCCATCAGTTGTTCAGCTGTGCGAGTCATGTTCAGTGAACTTATTCTATAATAAGCACCTACATACTAGCTATAGTGTCACCACACAAATGCCTATGAGAACAGACATCCTCCTGAAGGGAGCAAGCATAGTATGTACCAATCTTTGCAGATTATTAATTACCAGTTAGTAATTCTATGACCGGGAACTATTCAAGTTTAGAGTTATCATCTTTTAGGTCTCACTATTATGATCTCATCATAATCTATAAAAAGCTTTACTCTAAACTATGGTATATCTTATTTAAACACTTAAATAGATAGAGCCCGTAATAAAAATAAAACAAGTCTTTTATTAATATCAATGAAATCAAAACAGATTACATAAAAGTTATTCCTAAATCCTCATACGTGATTGGACTTAGGACATATCTCTTTCAAGTCTGGGTCCTTAAAACTAACCATTAGTGGTCTTAGTGATTATAGGGCAACAGGAAAAATATCCTAGTACTGGATAGTGGGTGTTTAGGACATATGACTGGAAATAAAGCCCTGCTATCAGACTTTGTGGAGAAAGTTAGCCCAGGAGTATCTTATAGAGATGGCGACATGGGAAAAACTCTGGGATATGGCAAGATCAATCTTGGGAATATCATCATTGAAACAGTAGCTCTTGTCTCATGACTCAAACACAATCTGTTGAGTATAAGTCAAATCCGTGACAGAGGTTATCATGTGGATTTCTTTGAAGAATACTGTGAAGTTATAAGCAATTCTATAGGAAAAGTGGTTCTGAAAGGTAACAGGCATGGTAACATTTATGAAGACATACTTTCAACAAGTACTGATGGTTCTGCAATCTGTCTGTTGAGCAGAGCATCAATTGAAGAAAGCTGGAATTGGCACAAGAAACTCTCTCATTTAAATTTCAACAATATAAATGAGCTTGTAAAGAAAGATCTTGTGAGAGGACTGCCAAAGTCAGTTTTTGCTCCTGATGGCTTTTGTGATTCATGTCAAAAGGAAAAACAAAGAAAATCTTGTTTCAAGAGCAAAACCGTGTCATCAATTCTTGAGCCTTATCACCTACTGCATGTTGATCTATTTGGTCCAGTCAATGTCATGTCTATTGCAAAGAAGAAATATGCTATGGTTATAGTGGATGAGTTCACAAGGTACACTTGGGTGTACTTCTTGCACAAGAAGAATGAAACTGCATCTACTCTAACTGATCATGTCAGACAACTGGATAAGTTGGTCAAAGATTCTATTAAAATTATAAGAAGTGATAATGGCACTGAGTTCAAGAATTCAATCATGGAAGAGTTCTGCAAAGAGCATGGAATCAAACAGGAATTTTCTGCACCTGGAACTCCACAGCAAAATGGAGTTGTAGAAAGAAAGAACAGGACTCTCATTGAAGCTGCACGAACTATGCTTGATGAAGCAAAGCTGCCAACCTACTTTTGGGTTGAAGCTGTGTAGACTGCTTGTTTTGCACAGAATGCTACACTCATAAACAAGCAAGGAAAAACACCATATGAGGTGGTGAAGAAAAAGAAGCCAAATCTGAAATACTTTCATGTATTTGGATGTGTTAGGTCACACGACACTGTAGAAGGGGGTTGAATACAGTGTTTAATACAATGAAATCGATTTAGAACACAAGTAATAGAAAACAGATGTATTCGATATAATAAACTCTGTTACAATGGAACTGTTCTCTTTCAGTGATGAACAAATATCACGAGAGCTGCTAGGTTACAATGTATGATCTTCTCGATAATAATAACACATATAGTGTAAACCTATGCCTGTGTTTATATAGTACACAGTTACAAGATAACTTCTAATTGATATGGAATATTATTCTGTCTCCTAAAATATATCAATCAGATATCTTATACAATTCTTTCAGTCCTCTAACTCTTTCCATACATATCTTCTTTTTGTATTAGTCTAGATCTTCTTTCCTGTAAATCAGCTTCCTTCCTTAACTGTTAGTCCTCCAATACTTAAGTGCTGATATCCATCTTCTGATATTATCTTCTGATAATCTAAGTCCTGATATCCTTAAGTTCTGACTTCCAGTAAGTACTGATTCCAGTAAGAACTGATATTTCCTGTTTGTTAAGATCTGAAAATTAAACATGACATCTCAAATATATCCAACAATCTCCCCCAACTTGTAAATTATGCAAGAATATACAAGTTAATAGATCTGATGATGTCAAAAACATTTAAGTTCAAATGCAATAAGAGTTTAATAAGACTATCAATTACAACTTATAGAACATCCAGTTTCACCAACATCTCTGGATCAATCTAAATCCATAATGATTCTTAACAAAATCTTTCACCAGCTTATCTTCAGCTTTCCTCAGAATTTCAACTAACTGTGCTTTGACCTGCATCGGTTCTTCTTCTTTACTATCACCAATATGATAAATGGCTGTTCTGAGAGCTTGAATGGATGTTCTTTCAAGTCCATCTCCAAGTCTGATAACTTTAGGATGTGAAGAGTTTTCATTATAACATAAGCATCTTCCTTTCAGAATAACTTCCACCTTAGTAGAATTCTTCCGCATAGGAATTTCTCTTCCATCATCTTCAGTAATCATTGGACTGTAATGAGAAGTCTTTGTACCAGAGATTCTGAGTAGATCTCTTATAACCTTCAAAATGTATTCGGACCATCTTCTTGTAACATCACATTTTACTTCCAGAAGATAGTGAATATGTTGATGGTCCCTGACAGACTTCTTTAGTACATCAGTATCAGCTAGTCTATAAGTCCTTCCATCATTGAGAAATAAGATCAATTTCTCTTTTAGATTCTCCTTATCATGAGCATCTCTCACAACTTGAGCAGACAACACCTTGTCAAGGTGCTTTTGTTTAATTTTTTCATATGGTTTGTCTGTCAACATGATAGGATCTCTTAGAGTAACTTCTACTCCTGTTTGTATCTTCTCTTCGTCAGAACCTAATCCAGCTCTATCTCTAGGTTGCTTGGCTCTCAACCCAAATGTGCGAGTTGATTAATCATGAGATTGGTTTTTGGTTCAACTGGAGTAGCTTTCTTCCATAACAGCCTCTTCTTATCATCAATTGTCATTTTATTCAAATCAACTTGAACATTGTCAGTAGTTGATGTCTTGATAGCTTGATCAGAATTTGTTGTTTCCTCTGTAACTTGATGTTCTTCATCCTGAACAACTTGAGCAGTGTCAGAGGTTGCTTTAGATTCTTCATTTATCTTTCTTCTTTTCGGACTTTGAATAGTTTCATCTTCAACAAGATTATCATCAGTTACTTGAACCATTTTGCACACTGGTTTCATCAGAACTTGAGGAATTTTCATCTTCAGTGACTTGGTTGGTTCATCAACTTTTCCTTTCCCTTTGTCTCTGGGATCACTCTCAGTCTGTGATCTAGTCTTGAACGTTGAAATTTTTGAATTTGACTTTTCCTTGATCACAATGCCTTTTTCCTTAGGCCTTGGAGGTTTCTTTGCATCAGAAGCTTTAGACTTAAGATTTGTCTTCTCAGTTGCAAATCTGGCTCTTTCCTTCTTGAGAGATTCTAAATCCATTCCTAGATTGTAGTTCAGAAATAATCTTCTTGCTATCTCCTTATCAAGTGTCTGGATTTTAGGATCTTTGTAATAAACAGTAGTCTGCTTCCCTTTTAGCTTCAGAGTTTGCATAAACTTCTGAGAGTCTTTTGATCCTGACTGAATCAGAATATCAGAACTTGACATCATACTTTGTTTATCAACACTTGACTCCAGACTTTGAGCATTCACAGCATCAGAACTTGACTTGTTCTGTATAGAAGATTTTCCTTGAACTTTTCTTTGACCTCTGCTCTTTTCAGTGTTTCCCTGGTCATCACCTTTATCATCCTTTTTCTTCAATACTTGAGTAGGTGAGCATTTGGATTTAACTACCTTCTCCCCCTTTTTGGCATCATCAGGAAGTAAGAGAGAGAGAGAGAGAAGAAGTTCAACTAAAGATTGGATTTCATCCAATTGAGCTTTCTAAAAAGCTTCATTCCACTTCTTGGTCCACTCAACTCCCCTGTGAGTTTCTTCCCAAGGTACAGGAGCATCCTGTCTAACAAATTTCTTCACCAAAGCTTCCTTTCCCAAAATAGGAACTGGAGTTTCAACAAAAATACTGTCTCAAGAACTTGGATTCCAGAGACTACGTCAGGTTGGGTCAGAGCGTACCCAATATTAGAATGAGCAAGAAAGTCCTGAATAAAGTGAAGTTCCGATGGAGCTTCAGCCTTGCTAAGAATAGACATATAGTTATTGGGAACAAACTTAGCTCCATTGAAAATCACGTCTTTTGGTGCCATCTCTGTAAGAAATTAAGTGAGAAAATATGTTGCGCGAAAGGTGTTTGTGAGAATGCCTGTAAGAGAACGCTTCAGAGAATATTAGAGAGAGAGAATAAAAGAGATTACGAATAGAAAAGTAAGTCAAAGATTAGAAAATCTTTTTAACTCCCATGTATATACTCTCTCCACTCAACAGTTATATTTTTGAAGCATGGGATACACTTTACACCTGGCAACATGTGAACAGTCAGTAAACGGTTATAACATGAGTTAATGGGCACGTAACATAAGCAATAATTACCGTGCACATGCGGTGTTTCAGGACCAACACGTTAACCACTAAACTATAATGATTATGAATATTTTTATTTTACTCAAATATATTCTGATTTAAATATGACTGTTTCAATTTTACCATAAATAAGTCAAGTAAAGAATAATGCCACGTAAGCATCAAGGATTCCATCAGGATTTAATATCAGAACGTAACTTATATCAGATTTTAACAGTCATCAAAATCTGGCTTCTGTACTCAATGAGTGAATGTTTGTTTCTGTAATTCTTCGTACAAAGACTGACTTGTTTTCTTCAGAGTTTAATCAACAAGAACTTCCATCAGAACTTGTCCTCAGAAATTATGCAAATGACACTTAACTGTTTGTCAAAAACAACTTAATCACCACAGTAATTTTCATCATTCATATGGAGTGAAAGTGTGTGAATTTAGCAAAATATCAGATAAAGATTAAAGTCTGATAAACTTCAGTACATCTTAGAAATAAGGCATAACTAAAAAAAGTGCTTAAAATCTGTCATCAATCATGAAGTCTACTATAGAACAGATTTATGCAAGAGTCCACCTCAACTTTTTATGCTCATTTTATGCATCTTTTGAAATTCCTTTTTACAGTAGCTTTTCAGTGTAAGTGAGTCACGACTGCTTATCAGAATTTATGCTGTTGTCAGAGTATTTTTCCAGTAATCAGAGAATGTGAAAAGTCACCAAGAAAATTTATTTGCTTTTCTAATGCATATTACTAAATACCAGCAATGCACTTGGGTCTTCCCTTCCACATATTTACTCTAGATCTCAAAGGATTACCAGACTTTTATTCTTTTCTTTTCTTTTCTTTTCTTTTGATAAGTGAGGCTTATCAGCATGTAGTTCATCCTTAAGATTTACTGACATCAGAATTTGACAGATAAGAAACAAGAATCTAGTTTGTGACTTAGTAATAAGATACACCAAGTAAACTTGGCTAAGCTCAATATCAGAATTTGCTTGTGTTAATGAGTTTCCACATGAACAATTAATTCAAACATGGGATTTCTAGTATGTTCAAGAATACTAGGTCAGCATCTAGCACAGTTATCCTCATTGGATTGAATAGTCACAGAACATTCAAAACACTTATTAGAGTATATAGATCCATATCAGATAACAATCAGCATTTAATCAATTTTCAAATTAAGCACATATTACATAGAGATAATACACTCTGTAAATATTGATCATAGAGTCCGATGCATAAGAACAAAAACTAAGCAGATGTAGAGAAATAATCTGAAACCATTCCAAGTTCATTTACCAATCTTATAAAATAGCTTCACATAGTGGTTTTGTGAAGATATCTTCTAGCTGTTGATCTGCTGGAACAAAATGCAATTCCACTGTAGCTTCATCCACATGTTTCCTTATGAAATGGTACCTAATGCTGATGTGATTTGTCATTGAGTGTTGAACTGGATTACCTGTTATAGCAATAACACTTTGATTATCACAGTAAATAGGAATTTTAGAAAATTCTAACCCATAATCCAGTAACTGATTCTTCATCCAAAGAATCTGTGCACAACAGCTTCCTGCAGCAATATATTCTGCTTCTGCAGTTGATGTGGAAATTGACTTTTGTTTCTTGCTAAACCAAGAAACCAATCTGCCTCCAAGAAATTGGCAGCTTCCACTAGTGCTTTTCCTGTCTATTTTGCATCCTGCAAAATCTGCATCTGAGTAACCTATTAGCTTAAAATTTGATTCCCTAGGATACCACAATCCTAAATCACATGTACCCTTGAGGTACTTGAAAATTCTTTTTACAACTGTTAAGTGATTTCTCTTGGATCAGCCTGAAATCTTGCGCAAAGACAGGTAGCATATATGATATCAGGTCTACTTGTATTAAATTAGAGTAAAGAGCCAATCATACCTCTGTAGTTAGTAATATCTACTGATTTACCAGTATCCTTATCTAACTTGGTTGCAGTGGCCATAGGAGTGGATGCAGTTGAACAATCTTGCATTCCAGAAAATAGCTTGACTTGAAGGCCTGAAGGCCCAGAAAATAGTTGAGTTCTCCCATCATACTCATTTGATATCTTGAGTGCATTAGCTTTGCAAACCTCTCACAGAGTTTGGCATTTGTAGAACCAAATATGGTATCATCAACATATATCTGTACCAAAAGTAAGTCATTTCCATGGTTGAGGTAGAATAAAGTCTTGTCAATTGTGCCTCTGTGAAATCCACTTTCAAGAAGGAATTGAGCTAAAGTCTCATACCATGCTCTTGGAGCTTGCTTAAGGCTATAAAGTGCTTTGTCAAGCCTGTAGACATGATTGGGAAATTTAGTATCTACAAAGCCTGAAGGTTGTTCAACATATACCTCCTCTTCCAATTCTCCATTGAGAAAAGCACTTTTCACATCCATTTGAAAGACTTTGAACTTTTTGTGAGTAGCATAAGCCAAAAAATCCTTATGGCTTCTAATCTAGCAACTGGTACAAATGTTTCATCATAATCAATACCCTCCTATTGAGAGTAGCCTTTAGTAACCAACCTTGATTTATTCCTTTTAATTATGCCATCACTGTCAGTTTTGTTTCTGAACACCCATTTTGTGCCCACAGCAGATCTGTTCTTTGGTCTTGGCACTAAGGTCCAGACTTTATTTCTTTCAAATTCATTTAACTCTTCCTGCATTGCTTGCACCCAATCAGCATCTTGAAGAGCTTCTTCCACTTTCTTTGGTTCAGTCTGAGATAGAAAGGAATGATAGAGACATTCATTTGAAGTCTAGTTCTGACACCTACTTCAGGATCTCCAATGATTAAGTCAGGTATATGTGCTTTAGTCCACTTCTTTGCAGATGGAAGTTGATCTCTAGAACTGGATCCTCCCCCATGATCCATGCTGTCTCCATCAGCATTTTCTGATGCCCCCCCCTATAGTTATGCTCTCTGATACTTCAGAATTTGAGTTTGATTTTTCAGGAGTTGAAGAATCAGAGCTTCCAAAATTATTAGAACTTGGCTCATCAGAACTAGATGAATCAGAACTTGAAGAGCCAGTGACAGGTTCTGATGCTTCTCAAGAGTCTTGAGATGTGGTAGGATCTTCAGCTTGCTCCCCCTCGACAGGTGCATTTTCCTTTGGAGTTGTTACCACCGTTTAAATGACATCAGAACTTAAACCGCCAGAACTTACATGATCAGGATTTAAGTCATCAGATTTTACAGAATCAGAATTTAAATCTTCATTCTTAAATATCAGCTGATCATGATCATTGAAATCTTCGAGTCCGGTAATCTTCTTATCATCAAAAGAGACATTGATAGATTCCATGACAATCCTTGTTCTTAAATTGTAGACTCTGAAGGCTTTTGTGGAAAGTGTACATCCAACAAAAATTCCTTCATCAGCTTTTAGATCAAATTTTGACAGCTGTTCAGGATGAGTCTTAGGAACGTAACACTTGCAACCAAATACATGAAAGTATTTCAGATTTGGCTTCTTTTTCTTCACCATCTCATATGGTGTTTTTTCATGCTTGTTTATGAGTGTAGCATTCTGTGTAAAACAAGCAGTCTGCACAGCTTCAACCCAAAAATAGGTTGGCAACTTTGCTTCATCAAGCATTGTTCGTGCAGCTTCAATGAGAGTCCTGTTCTTTCTTTCTACAACTCCATTTTGCTGTGGAGTTCCAGGTGCAGAAAATTCCTGTTTGATTCCATGCTCTTTACAGAACTCTTCCATAATCAAATTCTTGAACTCAGTGCCATTATCACTCCTTATTATTTTAACAGAATCTTTGATCAATTTATCCAGTTGTCTGACATGATCAGTTAGAGTAAATGCAGTTTCATTCTTCTTGTGCAAAAAGTACACCCAAGTGTACCTTGTGAACTCATCCACTATAACCATAGCATATTTCTTCTTTGCAATAGACATGACTGGACCAAATAGATCAACATGCAGTAGGTGATAAGGTTCAAGAATTGATGACACAGTTTTGCTCTTGAAAGAAGATTTTCTTTGTTTTGCCTTTTGACATGAATCACAAAGGCCATCAGGAGCAAAAACTGACTTTGGCAGTCCTCTCACCAGATCTTTCTTTACAAGCTTATTTATATTGTTAAAATTTAAATGAGAGAGTTTCTTGTGCCAATTCCAGCTTTCTTCAATTGATGCTCTACTCAACAAACAGATTGCAGAACCATCAGTACTTGTTGAAAGTCTGTCTTCATAAATGTTACCATGCCTATTACCTTTCAGAACCACTTTGCCTGTAGAATTGCTTATAACTTCACAGTATTCTTCAAAGAAATCCACATGATAACCTCTGTCACGGATTTGACTTATACTCAACATATTGTGTTTAAATCCTGAGACAAGAGCTACTGCTTCAATGATGACATTCCCAAGATTGATCTTGCCATATCCCAGAGTTTTTCCCATGTTGCCATCTCCATAAGATACTCCTGGGCCAGCTTTCTCCACAAATTCTAATAGCAGGGCTTTATTTCCAGTCATATGTCCTGAACATCCACTATCCAGAACTAGGATGTTCTTCCTGTTGCCCTGCAATCACAAAGACCACTAAAGGTTAGTTTTAAGGACCTAGACTTGCTTGGATCCTTTGGCATTATTAAGTTTGTTAGCATTTACAGCGGATTTAACATCATATTTTATGCTAACATTTTTCTTATCATATTTTACAGTATTAGACTTTGCATCATACTTTACACTAGAAGGAATTAAAGTAACTTTCTTCAAAGAAGGTTTTATCTGATAATAATCATAGTACAAACTATGATATTCCTTACAAATATAAATGGAATGCCATATACTACCACAATGAAAACAAGGATTTTATGGTTTAAATCTAACAGACTGACTCTTAACTCCTATTTTAGGAGGTAAAGAGTTTATATTCTTATTCTTCCTGCAAAAAGAAACAAGATGGTTAGAGTTTCCACAGTTATAACATTTCTTTTTGGAGCATTAGGAATGGGCATATAATTATTACTTTTATTCAAACCTTCATTTCCATTCCTATTTTTCCTAGCTGCTTTTACCTTGTTCACACTGCTAATCTCTTTCAGCTTATGTTTAAGCTGCTTCTTTGTCATTAAGCCTATGTTGATTTCAGCTGGTTTATCATGTTCTAATTTGTCAGAAGTCAACTTCTCTTTAACTTCTATCACAGATTCTTTCATCTTTTCAGAATTAGACTTTATAGTTTTAGCTACAAACTTAACAGAATTTACCTCTGGCTTAACAATTTATTTAACAACAATTGGCTCAATTTGTTCAGTTCCTTTTTCACTTTTATCATCTCCATAACCTAAGCCCTCTTTCCATTTTCCACTACTTAGAAAATTCTGAGTTGTTCTGCCAGAGTTAGTCCAAGTCCTGATAATCTCTCTTTCCTTTTCTAACTCAGTTTTTAGGGATTTATTCATTTTTAGCACTTCATCTCTAACATAAAATGCATCATCTCTTTCTTTCTGAGTTTGATGGAACATGACTAACTCTTTTTCTAAATAATCATTCCTCTTTTTAAAAGCAAGATTTTCAAAAGTTAACCTTTCACATGTTAAAGTTTGATCTTTTTTGCTAATAAACATGGTTTTAAGATATAATCTCAACTCAGTAATATCATCAGTATGAAAAGCATAAGTTGTTTGAGGTACCTTTAATTCAGCAGCATCAGAACTGCTATCAGCATTTGCCATCAAGGCATAGTTCTCCTCATCTTCAGAATCTGAAGTGTCTGTCCAGCTTTTCTTCTTTGTGATAAGAGCCTTGACTTTGTCACTCTTTCCTTTCTTGCAGTCAGGAGATATGTGGCCTTTCTCACCACAGTTGTAGCATTTGACATTCGAGTAATCTCCTCTGTCAGACTTTCCTACTTAGCCTTCAGATTTTCTGAATCCCTTCTTATCAGAACTTCCACTTTTCTTGGAAAACTTCTTTCCCCTTCTAAATTTCCTGTAGGCTATCTTTGTGTTACCCTTCACCATAAGAGCACACAATTTCATCATCTCTTCATCAGCATCTACTTCAGGTAGACTTTCAGTTTCTGAATCATCATCATCAATACTTGATGATTCTAAATCAGACTTTATGATGAGAGCCTTTCCTTTGCCTTTCTTTGAGACAACCACTTTGGGGGATTCCTCCTTAGCCTTTAGAGAAACTGTCCTTGACTTTCTCCCATGTCTCTTGCTTCTTTGATCCATCTCAAGTTCACGAGTCTTGAGCATACCATAAATTTCATTAAGAGTAGTTTCATCAAGAGCATAGTTGTCTCTTATAGTAGTTGACTTCAAATCCCAACTTTCAGGAAGAGCTAAAAGGAATTTAAGAATTGAATCTTCAAGATCATATTCCTTATCCACCTGTGACAGATCATTCAAGAGTTTGACAAATCGGTCATATAAACGAGTTAATAACTCATCAGGTTTTGAGTCAAAGTGCTCATACTCTTGAGTGAGTATTGTGGCGCCCTCCAAACCCGGGTCAGAAGTTTGGGGTCCACAACACATACACAAAATATAAACCTGTATAAGAAATATTATTTGCAATGACCCTGCTTTACACAACCATGGATCGCGACAGGTTAAAGTATGAAAACAAGCCACAAACTTAACTTTTATTATAATGTACCAAATCCCAAATAATTTAACTTACAACTGATAATGAAATTATTCTTACAATCTTACTATATCACTACCGTAGCAAGCTCCTGCTAGCTCGATCCAACTCAAACTGGAATCCTAGCTCGCACTTTGGACTGAGGAACTTCACTATCATCCATATCCTTTTTAACTATAAAATATATAAAAAGATTCGCAAGAGTGAGCTAACTAGCTCAGCAAGTCACAATAACAATAACTGAGGTCAATCAAATGATCAGACGAGATGATTCATAGGAATCAAGTTTCTTGTTAAACAATTATTAGAATTGGATATTCATTTTAAATTTTTAAAACCAAGGTTAGGCTGCTGATCAGTCATGTACTAACCCCGAGCAAGGCACACAGCTCTGCTCTATAAACTGAATCCAAGGCACACATTGGCCTAATTCGACCATGAATTTGGTCTGACCACGAATCTGGTCCACATAAACAAAACTATCCAATTCTAAAGCAATTCAATATGATAAATAATATAATTTAATAAAACAAGATCATAATCAACAATGATTAAACATTTGTATAAATGCATGATGCACTTCATGAGTATCACAAGGGGTATCGAAGTATGTATACGAAATGGCCTTCAGCCTATATGAGAATCGGGTATTAGATGAACAATGATTTTACAAGGTTTAGTTCTTTGATGTCACAAGGTATGGTTGAATATAAAAGTTTCTGGATGTTCAAACAATTCTGTTCCAGTGTTTGTTGTTTGGTAGTTATATATTTGGAGAGTAGTATCATATTGGTGTGGTTTAGTATCTGGAAATCAACAAGGGATGGTTTACAAAGAATAAGGCTTACGTCTCAAATATCAAATGATGTGGCTCAGGTTCAAGGATGAATGATTCAAAGTACCTACAATATAAAACAGAGCTATTTTGAATACTTAACAATGTTTCACGAGAGAATTTAGAAACATTTGCATTATATCTCAAAAAAAAAGGTTTAGGAGTACTTGCCTTACAGGGCTTTACAACTATTACTGATCAACTCTGAGCCGACTCTGCCGCTCAGGCTTTAACGTCCAATCACTAGATCACATTGGATTCGACTTCGATACTCAGGTTTTTCTGTTGAAACTCTACTGAGCTCATCGACTGACCACTAGGTTATCTTTAGTCCAACGCCCACTTTCGGTTTCCTGACTAAAACCTACAGGGTCGAAATACTATATGTTAGACACCCAGTTATGCTTGACATATCCTCGATACCAATCATACCCAAACGATAACAATCCTGACTCGTACTTATATACATTACTATAGTACACGCAACATACATGATTCATATACTCAAATCTCAATTCAATATTCGTTTTCAGAAAACACATATACTCATGATTTTAGGAAACACATTGTCCATTATATTTTACGGAATATTTATTTAGAACTATATAGCTTTTAACATTCGACTGGTGGTTCCGATATGTTACAGGGTACGTTCCCGAAAATCGGGCAGTGCTTCCTTTGCTTATCGGACTACCCGTCGAATACAATCGACGTCAAATCAATCCACCACAATCACAACAACCATCCAAATATAACCCCAACCACTACTTCAAACCAGTAATATCAACCAAAATCCATACATTCCCAAATTCCAACCCAATCATATTTATTAATTATTACTTGTATTTTATACTCAATTTTTTATTTTAAAATATTAGGACTCAGAATAATTCATCACGGTCCACCGTCGACTCACCAAAGTTCACCGTCGACGGCGGCAAAATTTATTGGTGCCCGACACGAGTCGGGTTTCCAAATAAATTTCATCGATTAAACATTAATTTCCCACACGGTAGTCATTTATGTTTAATTCACGAACATTAATCATATCGTTCCTGCAGAAAATTTAAAAAAACCTGTTAATGATATTCCAATCCAGTCAAAGAATCACGCGCACAACACACGTGAATACATCTGGCCGGAAAATATAGCAGCCACCGGAAAAATTAATTATCTCGGCGGCACAGCAAAGCAACGAGGACACACAACACGAAATACACACATAAACGCACACACAGATTCGCACAAGCAACCCTTGGCCGGAAAAATTGAAGCGGCGGCAAACAAGAACAGGGTGGCGGGTGGCTTATCGGGATCGGGGAAGAAAACCAGCACCACCGGGGAATAAATCGGGGGAGTAGAAGAACTAAAGAGAGAAGGAGAAAATTAGGAGAGCATGAGAATGAAGAACCGAGGAAATCACATAGTGATGATGGCGGTGGTGACACACAACCGTGTGTGTTGTTTTATTTATTCAATCTGAAATTGCCACGCTTATGTCTCGTGTGTTAGAGTTAAACATGTGTCCTGACTTCCCGAACAAATCTAATTTGGTTCCGAAATTTACAATTTAATGAACCAAAATACGAGCAAATAAAATTCCAACAATTATGAAAATAATTCTAAAATTTTCGGAATTTTTGAAAACTGATAAAATAATATTTTCACAATTTTTAAAGCATTTTTGAAACGCAACTCGTACCCGTATTTCATAATTAACGAACCGAGCTACACTTAAAACAAACTCAGAAATTTACGAAAATAGTCTTAAAATGTTACAAATATCCCGAAGTTTATAAAAACATAAATTTTATAATTTTAAAATAATTTCTAAAACGCAATTTACACCCAATTTTAGCAATTAAACGGATCGACGCACGACTGAAATTAATCCCGAAAATTTCCAAAATAATTTTAAAATTCTCGAAATATTTCAAACTTAATTAAATATGAATTTCATAATTTTTGAAAAAATCTGGAATTAAATATAGATTTTACAAATAAATGTAATCAGAAACTCATATAGGGTTAAATAATTGATAAAATATTGATTTCTAAATTTTATAAAATCCCATAAATAATTATTATAATTATAAAACCATAAAAACAATTTTAAAGACATTCCAAATATTTATGCAATTAAATTTGCACTAAATCCACTTTTGAAATTGAAAATAATTCAATACGACTCCATAATTAATCCCGCGGACAACCCGGTACACCATAAATCACACATAGATAATAATCAAACAACACATAGCGATCAAAACTAATACACATATTTTATTTATTTAATAATTTCCATAATCACATATTTAAATAATTCAAAAATACACGAGTCGTTATATCCTTCTCCCTTAAAAAGATTATGTCCTCAGAATCTGGTCTAATTATACAAGTGAGGATATTTGTCAAGCATATCTGTCTCTAATTCCCACGTAGACCCCTCTACTCGAGGATTTCAAACATATTCACTATAGATATACACTCATTTCCAAGGACTCGCCTTTAACGATCAAGAATTTGGATCGATCACTATATACAGAACAAACTTGGATAAGAGCCCACTGGCTTCTAATCAATCACTTAATTCGAATCAGATACTTATCGCTTTAACATTGATAGGAAGAACACATTATATGTTCATACTATTGTGACAATAACATCAACTCATGAACCACTTTATCTATTTTTATCAATACCTCAAATGGTTCACTAAATTTAAGATTCAACTTGCCCCCCCTCTATTCAGACTTATCCAATCTCTTTCAAGGTGAAACTTTTACTAACACTACTGATCCTACTTCTATATTCATACTCTCTCTCGATACAAATCCGCCATCTTTCGTTGACTACTCCGAGCTGCTTCAATCAATATCACTATGCCCTTGGTGTGCTGAATTAACTTAGTATCTGACAACTTCCTTTCTCCCACTTTATCTCAATAAAGTGGGGACCTACACTTACGTCCATATAAGGCTTGGTAAAGTGGCATTCTAAAGCTGACATCGATGATAAATGATCATCCCAGTTTTCCTTAAATCTCAACCTCTCAACATATCTTATATTTCCTGAATCGCTTCCTTACGTTGACCCTTCACTTAAGGATGGTAGGCGGTGCTCATTTTCAACTTGGTTTCCAAACATTTAAACATCTCATATTTGTTTCTATCAGTTAAGGCTGAAAATTAATCTCATATATTCACTCATTATCACCTTTAGGTATTTGAACTTTATATTCCACTATTTCCAATTCGTTTATTAACTCCTCAGTGGTCTTAATTACATCCAATCCTTTCTTTCTGCATAAGGCATCTATTACCATACGACTTTGTTTAGGTAGTTGTTAATAAATTAATTCCAAATCTTTTGTTAATCCTCGGTCAAAATTTTATACTTGGAAACTCAACGGATAGTTGCTTCCCTTAGGCATTCCACACAAACTTTCTTATTCTTTGTATAGCTGAGGATGTTATCAATAAATACAATTTGCTTATCCAAGTACTCCTTATACACCATGCTCCTTAATTCCTTATAGACAACTGATACGCTTGTTATTTCACATAATATCACCATAGCTTGCAATGCTCTTAACTCATTTTAATCATAATCTCTGATATGTTCTCAGGTCGGATCTTAAGTTAATCCTCGAGACATAACACACTTCTTGAATTAGGTCTCGTAAGTAATCAACTTTTTATAGGGGTCACTTATTCTAATTCATTGTTTGTTAAACTCCCGATAATCAGTATACAATCTCATAATTTTATCCCTTTTCTCCAACAACATCACTGGTACACTTTATGATTCACTTTTTGTAAAACCACTCCTTGGTCTACCTTGTCCACTAGGTCTCCGATACTTCGCCTTAATTCCTTGACATGTCCAACGCTTCCTAATCTATTTTGAAATTTCCTTCTTATACCTGGTTATCACTATTTTTCTTTAAATTTCCTTATATCTTGGCATTTCTTCAATAAATTAAATACTTTATATTGTGAATTCCTTGTAGGATCTCATTTCTTAATTATTTTACTTGTAGCATCCAAGTGCTGGAAGAAAACTTGAGGATATCGTGATCATTCTCCTGGGCGCATAAATTTCCCCTTACTAACTGTTAACATCATGATCCATTATCTTTTCTTGACATCTCTTTATCTTTTTTTAACAATTCTGACTGAAAGGTCATACTACCCATCTTTGTTTCCTTTGGATTGTATATCCACTTCCAACTCCAACTTCTGAAATTCCATAGGTAATTCTTTTCGGTGCAGTTTCTATGTTTATTTTCTCCTTTTTGCTTGTCGCTTGCCACTACATTTGCTTTTCCTTGTGAATACATACTTCAAACTCTTATGGTCCGTATAGATCTTACACCTTTCTCCATACCTATCATGTTTCCAAATCTTTCAAAGCGAATATTATTATTTCTAGTCCTAAATTATGAGTAGGATACTTCTGCTCATAAGGTTTCGGTTGTCTGGATGCATATACAATAACTTTATTGTGCTGCATCAACACACATCCTACTCCCTTATGAGAAGCATCACTATAAACTACCTAATCCCCTTGATACTTCCAAAGTGATAAAGTAGGTGCTATAACCATTCTTTCATTTAACTCCGCAAAACTTTCTTCACCCTTCTCCATTTCATATAAACTTCTTGCTTTTCCTGGTTAGCTTCGTCAAAGGTATTGCAACTTTCAAAAAATCTTGAACAAATTTCTGATAATAACCGGTTAATAATAAAACTTCTTACTCTTGTTGGTGCTTTTGGTCTTTCTTTATTCATAATAACTTTAATTCCTACTGGATCCCCTTTGGTCTCCTCCTCACTGACTATTTATGTTAAGAATTATACTCCCTGCCATCAAAGCTTTCACCTTGTAAAATTTTTTATACAACTTCTTTCTTCTTTGACTTCCCAACTATATCATTAACTGCTTGGCATGGTCCTCTGTTGACTTTAAGTAACATAAATACAGCTTGTCCAGATATTCCTTAAAGATTCTGTCCATCAAGTTTAAATATTACCGGTATATTGGTTAATCCAAATAACATTACTAGAATTTTATAGCAGCAGTAATTAGTTCTGAAAATTATCCTTGATATGTCCATAGGTTCAATCTCCAATTGGTAACACCCAACTCTTAAATCAATTTTTAAAAATACTTTGCTTCTTCCATCTAGTCAAACAAATCATTAGTTCGAGGTAACATATACTTACTCTTGATAGTAACCTTATTGAGGTTTCTCTAGTCGGCACATAATCTCATGCTTCCATCTTTCTTATTACAAATAATACTGGTACACCATATAGGGTACACTAGGTCTAATCGCTTCTTCTTCTAACGTCTCTTGCATTTGCTTTGCTAATTCCTTCATTTTAATTGGCGCCATTCTGCGCGGGGCCTTGGACACTGACTTCATTTCAGGTGCTAAGTCAATCGCGAACTTAATTCCTCTATCTGGAGAAATTTTTGGTAATTCGTCTGGAAATATATTTTGAAACTATAAAATCTTCAAATTCTGTTTGCTCCTGAATTCTATTCATAATCACTAGAGTGATTACCTCTTGGTCACCGTAACCTCTTAGCTTCAGTCATCGTTAACAAATTCTTTACCTTCTTTCATCTTTTGAACCTCATCACCTTCTCATTTGGCGTCCTCAGAACTATCTTTTCATCACGACGATCTATCTGGGCATCACGCTTAAATAGTTAATCTATTCCTTAGTATAATGTCAAGTCCTCTTATCTTAAATGATATCGATTCTTCACAACTTATTGCCAAAAATCTCAATTCCACCATTGGTACTTACTTATTTAACAATTACACGTTCTTGATTTGCTAGCCATTTATTCATAATCTTATCAATCCAACAGGGTAGTTCATCTTATTAACAAAATCTTGAGAGATAAACAATCAAGTTGCTCTCACATCTTTTAATAATTTAACGGATAAGGTATCCAAAATAATCATTCACGTCACCACATCCGTATTCTAAATAACATATTTCACAGGAAAATCGTAAACTCTCATTCCCGGAGACGTATTCCTCATTAGAGTAGATTCCCTTGACTCTTAGTGGATCCTTCACTGGGGCTAGTGATTTGTAATCCTCGCCATATGCCCTTGTTTCCTTTCCATGCATAAGATGTAGTTGGAACTTTGCCCGCTTGATTCACGATACGTTGATTTTTGTTTGAAAAACTCTTGCAAAGAATGACAGTATAGCGAAACAACTAGAAGGATTCCCAATTTAACAAAAATGAGAGTTGAAAAGAAAGAAGAAATAATGATTTGAATATGAATGAGACAACCACATTGGTACTTAAGATGGCCAGTCTTTCGTACCATATGGCATACAGGGTGGCGTCCCACCCGACTCTTCGTCATCTCGACAAAGCGTCTCATTATAATACTGCTCGTCCCATTCAGAGAACAAAATTTGAGGGAAAAATTAAATTTGAAAGGAATGCAATATCCTTCTTTTCGATATCATTGCAAAGAGTTTATTAAGAAGTTTATACATATTTAGGAATGAAAAAGGAATATACGCTGTAATATTGGAGACAAGAATGACCGTTGGTCACCATCTACATTTCACTTGTATTCATTTCTCGAGCTTGTTTGATCATATCCCGATTGGGTCATATAACAACTTCAGATGGTACGCTGAAATGCCTCTTCAAATTAAGCATTATGGTAGATTCTTACTTACTAAGTCTTGCATTTTTAACATCGCACCTACACGTATAATGCTTTAACAATTCGATCATAATGGCGTTCCACCCAGATAACCTCGAGCTTCCTCTTTTTAGAATAACCACGAATCATTCAACATAACGATCCTTTTGTTAATAATATTCTTCTTTTAGAAAAGTCCGGAAATCTTTCCAATCTTCTTCGATCATGCTTAGGCTTCTGTTAAATCAATGAATTCTTTAAACTCTGATAATCCTAATAATTGGATGACTAGTTACTCTGCATGCTGATTCTGTTGTTGATCTTATCAAACAATATTTGCACCTTACTGTTAGGAATAATCAACTTCTTCATAATCGCGGGTTACTTTGTTCTCTAAATTAACAATAATAAATCTGGAACAAGCATCCTTCCAGGTAATCCGGGTCTTTTAACAAACAAGAAACTCAAGTAGTAACTTGACAACCAATGTTTCAAACTTATATTATCTAAAAAGGCTTTTAGAAATTTTGTAAGGGAAAATCTTTTTCGAAAACTTGTTTAAAAATTTTGAAAATCACAAATCTGGTTGTCCTTACTATATGAGTTGGTTGTTGTCCTTCCTACCTATAACGAGGTACCAAATTAAAGAAACGATCACATAAAGGTATCATTGGTCCTCATCGTAACCATCCAGTCTGTGGAGTATTTTGATGTCAAATCATTTTGATCTCAAAACATTCCAATTCAGGGTTCGCAAATAACTCGAAAGAATGGGTATTTGCTCAAGAGAGCAATCGATAATATAGGAACAATAATGAAAGAAACTTGCATAATTAAGAGTAATTGCAGCAAAATATAAAAACATTTAACTATTCTGAACTTATAATAGGAACGAAGAAATATTTGCAGTAATTTAGGAGAAAGGTTAGGAATACTTGCCTCAACTGATAATCCTCTGATCTTTAACTATCTTCCATATCACTCAGTCCTGTTGTATCTGTATTTCCCTTGACAGGCTACTTGACCTTTCTTATCATTTACCATCTTAGGTTTATCTTTATTTTGAATCTACTCGTTTCATTACTTCATACAATCAGGCTTTACTTCTACAATCTCTGTCTGGCTTTGAATGCCTCGCACTATGTGTATCTATCATAAAAGATACCATTCAATTAACTGACAATATATAATTGTCTAGTCTATACGCTCATCCCAATCGTCTACCCGCCCGATAATTACAGATAAGGATCACATCTCACTCAGATAACATTTAAAAGACATGTTGACTCACAAGTCACCTAACACGTATACATAATTCACATAATCATGTGTATAACACGTAGTCACATAATTCATGTAGCATATAAGTTGAATCGTCAAAAGATAGGTCTCGATGTGGTTAGAATTGAAATCGGGTCAAAAAGAGTATTTTATCGATCAATAATCGACTTAGGATGATTCATAAAACAAACGATCTTTTGATACAAAAGAAATTAGGTCTTGAAAGTAATTTAAGTGAGAGGAGAATATTTTTCTGAGTCTAGAGGCGTTCGTTTCGTATTAAACGGACGAACGATTGATTAATTATGAATTTTTAAATATTTTTCGGAAATAAAACGGTCTCCGAATCATTTTATAATTAAATAATAGCGTTCGAATACCCGAATCTGACTTTAAAATAATTTTATAATAATTAACAAGACTTGAAAACAATTTAAAATAATTTTTAAAAGCTCAAAACCATTTTTCGAAATTTTTATATCAAAAAGGAATAATTAAATCTAATTAAATAATTAATTAAAATTAATTAATAACTAATTCAATTAATTAATCAATTAATATTTAAATTAACTGACTAATTAAATAATTAATTATCAACTAAAATCAATTAATTAATTAGGATTTATTTTAGAATTAAAAATAATTTTTAGAATAATAAATAATGAATTTTTGAATTAATTAATAAAAGAAATTGCAGAAACAGAAAGCAGTTTTTGGAATCAGGGTTTTAGGGATTAAACCCGGGTCGAAACCGGGTTACACCGCGGGTCAGGAAGAAAGAATCGGGTTTGAAGGTCACCGGACCTTCACCCAGATTCCGGCCACCGCGGCGAACCTCCGGTTGCCGGCTCCGCCACCCAAAACACCACCATCTAACCGGGTTTTCAGTTTAAACTGGTATAACGTCCCATTTTCGGGCTATATTCAACCATAACAGCATCGAACAGTTTGCCAATCGTCGAATTCGACGATCCTCACCACCCCGTCGGTGAGGAAATTCCGGTCACGCGAATCGGAAAATCGATAATCATTTATATCAAACCAACCTTAACGATATATACATGAAATTGAAGCTTGTGAAACATAGAATCAGTTACAATTACTCGTAGCATTCAAATATTAACAAGTAACCCAGGAAATCAAATTAAAAATCCCAAAAATATGAAGAACTCGGGTTGATACTTCCGGGAATCGTTTAGTTCAAATAAATATGGGAATCGATTGCAAATGATAATATACAACTATCCCAATCATCAACTTCATCCAATAACCCCAAAATCAAAATCCCTCAATTTTCAATTCAGAACATTCAACCCAAGAACCCTAATTTTAATTTTCGAAAATCAAACACTCGTTTCTATATGATGTGAAACTCAAAATCAAACATATGATATACCAAAATGATCAGAAAATTATTCTCTACATGATTATGGCATCAAATCATATCAAAAACATCAAGAACAATTTTTCATATATAAATTCATAATAAATTCAAATTAAAACAATTAGACAGAGGATTACCTGAGATTTCTGGGTTTGATTTGATGATTGATTATGATTCTATATTTCGAGAGCTTCGTATTGATATATTGCACGCTTGAATCGGAGTTTGGTAACGTCCTCGTTCGTGTGTTTGATTCTCAGGAACGTATCGGTTTCTAGGGTTTTTCTCTGTATTTACTGTATTCGTATTGGTTGCAAATGAATAAAGGAAATAAATGAAATAAGAAATAAGCTATTTATATTTACGGAATATTGGTTCGTTTTGGATCGTTTTGGATCGTTAAATTAGTTACTTAGCCGCTAAGTAACTGCAAAAACAATCCGATTTCATACCCGTATTGGAATTTATCCAAACCGGGCTTTTTATAAAACACTTTATACGAAAATAATGTAATAATATCCCGTCTTTCGAGAATACGGGTTTTGTTGATTCACCGAAATGATTAACGTATCGAAAATCTTGCGCCGGGTCGCGCACAAGTCAAACTGTAATCCGGATCGAAAAAGTCAAAACACGGAAAATGTCCGGAATTACCAGATTAGGTTAGGAAGGAGTTTTTGGAAGAGTTTCGGGTTGTATAAACGTAAAAACGGTTGAAGTCGGACGATTTCCGGCTTTATAAAATAATTTTATAATTATTCAGAAAATAAATTCATAAATCATTATAAAATCATATAACACTCCAAAAATTACCAGAAAAATACCTTAATTATCTATATTTTATTTTGGACATATTAAAATTAACATACTCACATTTTATTATATACAAACATCCAAATATTATTATCAATCATCATATAATTCACCAAAAATTCATATGATATTCACATAATACTCGTTTATTGACACAAATAATTACACGTTATTTCCCGGATGTTACATCCTTCCCCCCTTAAAAGGATTCTTTCCTCAGAATCACACTAAGGAATAATACTGATACTTTTCAAGTATATCACTTTCATTTTCTCAGGTGAATCTCTCAACCTTATAATTTTTTTATAACTTTAACGTGTAATATCAATCATTCCTTAATAGCCTCTCGCTAACATCATATTTTATTTGTTGCTTGTATAACTCAATTCAAATCTCCATCTTTTATATATAATGGAGCTAACTTACTCTTTCAGGGTATATACATATAAACGCCCTATGAATTCGCTATACGGGTAGCGGTGAAGCCAACTCACTTCTATTTATCTTGCCTATTTTACTATCTAGGAGGGACCAGCATAACACATCTTAATTCTCTTTTTCTTTCGAATTCTAGTAACTCGTGCTTATGAGCATTTCCAACTGTCACTCAGTGTTGAACCTCGTCCCCATATGTTTCTTCGTTCAAATAACCTAATTTGTAATCGCTTCCCATCGCATTCGAGGCTCTTTAATCGTTCCCATAATCTTCTTCTTCATCTGTAAATGATGTACTGAGATCATGGCGTATTTGATTTCTGACGTTCATTATGATATTTTTTCTAAGTACCTTTCTTATAATTTCTCAGGTCTCATTACTTTAATCACAACTCAACGGTTTCTTACCGACATTAAATCTATCAGTTACTCACGTAACCTAAATCAACTTTCATTTTATACATAGGGAGCTAAATTACCCTTCTTAGTCATATACATTTGAACATCTTATGAACTCGTCATGCTTGTAACAAGGCCAACTCATTCGCAATCATTTTATCTATCTCATTATCTCAATAGACTAACTTAATTTATACTAATATGCTTCTCTTTCTAATTCTACTAATTTGTTTTTATGAACCTTCCATTTTCCCTGACTGTTCTACTTTACTTCTCGCGTCTCCTTTTATTTGGTTAGTCTGGCCTATGATCATTTTCAATCATATTCGAGAACCTTTAGCTGGTCTCTTGTACTTTCCATCCGTCTGCGCCCGATATACTGAGCTCATGGCGTCTGATGCTTCGAAATGTTCTAAATCTATTCAAAACTAAAAATTAAAAGAAAATATTGACAATTTCATTTAACTCACCATTTTGTAGTATACTTCAATTTCTTTTCAATCACTATCAAGTATATTCATCGAGCGGGAATCTTTTACTATCTGAAAGGAAATATTAGTTTGGAATGGAATGAATCATAACTTTATTCAAAACCAAACTCTTGGTACTAATACTTATTTTGTTGTCATATCAAATTAGATATCAATATGAACTTTGATGCTCACAACATTCCATACTGAAGTCAACATCAATCATCTATATTAATACCACCTTTGATATCTAACGACAAAGTGAGTATCAACATCATCTAGAAACCGGATCCAAAAACCCGTTCTTCAATTTCTAACTTTTCCAATTCCTTTATCTGCTCCCCAGCAATCTTAGTGATATTCACTCTTTCTTTTCTACTCAAGACATCTGTCTCTGAATGGATCTTGCTTGGTTGGTAATTAACCATAATTGCGTAGCTTATAATTAATTATAACCAGAATTCATACCTTTGAAGCTTAGAACGCAGTTGCTAATCTCTCACCCTTCGCATGCATATCTTCAGGTGTTCAACTTGGTCTTCCTTAGTTCTTGAATGGGCGAGGATGTTATTAATAAATACAATTACGCTATCCAGTTACTCTTTATACACTATGTTCATTTAATCTTCAGACTTACAATTTCTGATAATCGATGCGTGACTTCATACCTCCATTCTCTTTTCTCCATGATCACTTTTGTGTATAGCGCGAAGTACTCTTTATTTCATTATTCTTTCATTCCATATTTCTGAAGTTTTTCTTCACTCAATATCTCATTCCTACTGGGTTATACGATACAGGGCTTTTGACACCAGCTCGACTCCGTATAGTAACTGATGAGAAATTCTTACCTCATTTCCCGAGGTAACCTTGGTAAATCATTCGTTATAACCTTCAAGGCTTTGCTCTAATTCTAAATAATTCCGATATGAGATTCATTGTAACGTTCTTCTTTAACAGTTCGCCACTAATACCTTGGTTTAATCTCCCCTGTTTACACACATTCTTTGAATGAAATTTCTATCTTCAGTTATCGGTGCTTCATTTCATTCTCCTATCAGTTCTGACACAGTTGCGTTCACGACTTGCTTATATCCTGGACAATTTTATAAAATTTCTTTATCATCCTTTTGATTCCACTTCCTTTCTTATTTAGTTCTTCATTCTCATTATTTATTAACTCTTTTAACATAATGAATGTCTTTTTCTTGATAATACTAATATGTGCATCATTAGATAAGCCATTTCTGGAGTTAATAAAAGGCTTTTATTTATAATATTTAAGTTCTTACTGACAGAATTATCAAAATTCATCGATAGCTACTTTCTTTTCCTTACTTAAATCATCATTGATCGCATATTTGGCTTCTCCAATTGATCAGCATTTCTTTTTCCTGAGTTCACAAGCGGACTTCATTAGTCTTCGTCTTGCATCAGATACTTGGATTTGTGAGCTTTCTAAAACTTTTATTCAATCACCATTCGATATGGGTATACTTCCAAGTTCTTCCTGGAACGTTATTACAGATGACAAAATCTCTTCATTGTATTTCACACTTTCAGTTCTTGAAACGCTCTTCTTGTTTATCGCAAAGGCTTATTCCTCTATATAAAACCTCGCACATATATGTAGTAACTTTACGCCAATTCTACTAAATTTTCAATTTCTGCTCATGCCATTACTTTCTCCAAATTCCCAATTGCTTTGATTTCAGATCTGAAAATCATGTCCGAATTTGACTTAATTTAATTGGAGTCGATTTTCATCTAACTGACCATAAGTTGGTAAAATTAACCAATTAACTCTTTTAATTAATTAATCGAACCAAGTGATGGCTAACTAAATGAAATCAGAAACCAATTATATAAAGTCGGTTTGGCTATAGCCACTTCTTTCAGGAACCGAGATCGCAATCATTTGGAGTATCAATAGGAATATTAATAACACACGAAAGTATACTTTTGACTTTAAAGGTTGGGTATTTCTAAAAACAGCATCTCCTCTATATTATGGACTACCAGTCGGACTCAAGCTGACACTAACAATCAAACAATCAACCATATCAATCCACCACCATGAACTCATCATTTCACCATACTTTGGAACATATCATATTGATATTTACATGCACTACTAACTAACATAACATACATCATTTTATCCAACTAGGGACATCTCCATTTCCTCATCTTCCTTTACATCAGTTCATATGGAACCTTCTTCACTGGCCCAATTATAGATATTGAGTTTACCATATCTAACTTGGGTTAGGAGTCTTAACAGTTTCTTGAAGGACACGCTTGAGATTTATCGTACTCGAGATTTCTTATTTCTTGACAACATTTCCCCGTGATTGAAGTATGTTTCGCCTTTTTATGTATTAATCGCTTGTCTGGGTCATTGTTGAGAGTTCCTTCATCTACTTCTATTATCTTGTCAATCGATTACCTCGTCTGGTGTACGCAACTTTACTTGCTTATTTCTATGGTTAATTTATCTCATTCAGTTTGCTAACTACTCTAATTCATGCTCATAATCTTAGACTTGAAACATATCATGTATACAGACTTCCGCTTCTGATTTGATTTCGTCATGACAACAATGTGATTGACATAATGATTCTTCTTTGCACAGACCTATCCACCATTTATTGGCTTGTAACCATCTTTATACTTAACAAGTAATTGCATCCGCTACACGAGGTTATTTAACTTCTTTTAGAACGCTCAAAGAGCAAACTTTACCTAAGAAAAGAATTTGTGTATATGATTTTGATTGGAAAACTTTTATAAAGAATAAGAATACAAGGAAACAATCGGAAGGATCTATAAATCAATAAGTCACAATTGAAAAGGAAAGAATGAATGATGATTTAGATATGAATGAGACAACCATATTTGTACTCAAGATGGCCAGTATTTCATACTATATGACATACATCACATGATTAGGTGGCGTCCCACCAGACTCTTCATCATTTCGACAAAGCGTCACATTATAACACTGCTTGTCTCGATCAAAAAGAAATATTCTAAGAAGAGAAATAATTTGAAAAAGGGCACGATAAATTTTTCTTTCCTTCTTGTCTCATATATTTATTACTGAAAGAAACTCACACGTATTCAAGAATCAAGAAGAGTATACGCAGTAGTGGAAAAGAATGACACGGTTGGTCGCCATCTACGTTGCGCTTATGCATACTTTCAGGGCTCATTCGAGTAACAAATTCCAGATCTCCGTCAGATAATAGATTCGAAATGTCTTCTGGAAATACCTTTAACATTTTTAACAATCTGAGCATAATTGTCTTCTCGTTGGATTTGCCGTCATCACTTCCTGCTTCATCCCTGCCATATAAGTCTGGTATTTTTAGCGTCATGCTCCCTGTTTGATACTTTGGTAGTTTGACCATAATTGCGTTCTTTCGGAATTTATAATTATAATTTCTAATTTCTTCAATGTCGCGTAACACAACCGTTGATTCTGCAACACTTCGATTTCGTCGATAGGGATATTATTCTTCTTCAATTGTCTGGAAGATTCCTCCATTTTCTTCAATCATCCTCGGCTTCTTTTGGGTTAACGAACCTATTTTAGACTTTGATAATGCCATGAATTGGATAAATAACGCTTATGCATGTTGATACTATTCGACAAGGGTTGCACTCTTCTTCCGAAGAAAATTTTAAATTCCTCCATATTAGCGGCTCTACTTGGCCCTCTGATTTAATAATACCGAGTTCGATCAAATATTCTTCCGGGTTATCTAATACTTATAACAACAAGAACTCAAGTAGTAATTTGACAACCAAGTTTTAAAACTCATTTTGTGTAAAGATCTTTTAGAGATTTTGTTAAGAAAGTCTTTTTCAAAAACTTGTTTTAGAATTTTGAAAATCAACCATCTGGTCGTCCTTACTATATGAATTGCTTGTTGTTCTATTCAATCACAACAAGGTACCTAATCGAGGAAACAACCACCTAAGGTTCATCCACTCCCATATCTCTTCTGCTTTTTATTGAATCCAGTTCGCCTTCACTAGCCACCAAAAACTTCATTTATCGTTACATACCATTTTATTCGTAACTCTAACTCCGATGCTGACATCCGATACTATCTTCGATATTTTCATCGTCGTCCTTGATGTCGTAGTTACCACCGATTGGTGAAATTCGACGTTCTGTCCGTACATAAGGTCGTATCTTCTTATTAATCTTCAGTATATCCCATAAGGTAGATATCGTTCCTTACGCGATGCCTGAAAACTGATAAGAAACTTCTCGCAATGATGATGCCTTTGAAATTCGCAATGTTGGCTCTTCATTAACTTTAATCGAATTGTTACCTTCATCCTGAAGTTTGATCTTCCTAAAATTCTCACAGAATTCAATCGCATTTTCCTTTAAGATCATATGAAAAGCAGGGTAACTTTACTCAATCTCCGTCGAGCTGTCGATTCCTCACATCAATAGGATCTAGGAACTCAATATATCATTAGCGTTAATATACTCACTCTTTACTTCTCTTAACGATGTCCTTTCTTACTAATCCATATCGGATATGTTATTCTTAATGCACACTCAACTCGAACTCAAAATGAGTATACCTAGGATCTTTTTTATCTTATACCACCTGTCAATCCTATCTTACTTCCACCTATTCTCATTTCAGGGACCAATAACATGTGGCTCTGATACCAACTGTAACACCCCCCAAATCCGGGGTCAGGATTGGGTGTCACTACATAACTTTAAATAATAAAAACCTGTATATTAAAATATATATACAGACAACCCCTCATTATTTAGGATCGCTTACAGGTTATGGTATGAAACAAGAATCTAACCTTCTAAAATTACATTGTCTAAATATAATTTCATTACCTTATTAATAATTTCCTTGTATTGATCACTCTGGCACCTCCAAATTTCTTCAGCTGGAATCTCACCACTTTTGTTGTCTATTAAAAGCTATTCACTTTCATCCTTATTTGATACTGAAAGAAATAAGAGTTCACAAAGCAAGAGTGAGCCAAAAATGCCCAGCAAGTATCATAAATGGTTTCCAGGTATTAAATCAAAGAAACTTCTGAAAATGATTTTTGAATGATTTCAAAACATCTTTATTTATTTAAAGCAGTTGAGCGAATAAAACATCGGCCCTCATTGGCCTTTAATCATAAATCACCTTTTTCTGTAAAAGAATAGTAAACGTTTCACGGATTCATCTCTTTGAATCAAATCTTTGTTTGATATTATAATTATGAATTATTCAGGAAGGAATGCCGTTAATGGCGATCAATAATAAATTAGACTGGACACTAGAAACCAACATATGCACTATAACCTACTGATCAGTCAGGATACAGTGCGGATCTATACCCAACTGCATAGACCCAACCAACATATGGGGTACCCAGGCAACTATGGCCTAATAATCAAGGAACCGGCCATCTCTGGCCCTTAGGGTCCAACTCATCATTCGCCCTCATCGTAACTATCCAGTCCGTGGAGTATTTTGATGTCAAATCATTTTGATCTCATAACATCCCAATTCAGGGTTCGCAAATAACCCGAAAGAATGGGTATTTGCTCAAGAGAGCAATCGATAATATAGGAACAATAATGAAAGGAACTTGCATAATTAAGAGTAATTATAGCAAAATATAAAAACATTTAACTATTCTGAACTTAGAATAAGAACGAAGAAATATATGCAGTAATTTAGGAGAAAGGTTAGGAATACTTGCCTCAATTGATAATCCTCTGATCTTTAACTATCTTCCATATCGCTCAGTCCTGTTGTATCTGTATTTCCCTTGACAGGCTACTTGACCTTTTTTATCATTTGCCATCTTAGGTTTATCTTTATTTTGAATATACTCGTTTCATTACTTCACGCAATCAGGCTTTACTTCTACAATCTCTGTCTGGCTTTGAATGCCTCGCACTATGTGTATCTATCATAAAAGATACCATTCAATTAACTGACAATATATAATTGTCTAGTCTATACGCTCATCCCTATCGTCTACCCGCCCGATAATAACAGATAAGGATCACATCTCACTCAGATAACATTTAAAAGACATGTTGACTCAGAAGTCACATAACACGTATACATAAGTCACATAATCATTTGTATAACACGTAGTCACATAATTCATGTAGCATATAAGTTGAATCGTCAAAAGATAGGTCTCGATTTGGTTAGAGTTGAAATCAGGTCAAAAGAGTATTTTATCGATCAATAATCGACTTAGGATGATTCGTAAAACAAACGAACTTTTGATATAAAAGAAATTAGGTCTTGAAAGTAATTTAAGTGAGAGGAGAATATTTTTCTGAGTCTAGAGGCGTTCGTTTCGTATTTAACGGACGAACGGTTGATTTATTATGATTTTTAAAACATTTTTCGGAATTAAAATGGTCTTCGAATCATTTTATAATTAAATAATAGCGTTCGAATACCCGAATCTGACATTAAAATAATTTTATAATAATTATCGAGACTTGAAACCAATTTAAAATAATATTTAAAAGCTCGAAACCATTTTTCAAAATTTTTAAATAAAAAATGAATAATTAAATCTAATTCAATAATCAATTAAAATTAATTAATAACTAATTAAATTAATTAATCAATTAATATTTGAATTAACAGACTAATTAAATAATTAATTATCAACTAAAATTAATTAATTAATTAATTAGGATTTATTTTAGAATTAAAAATAATTTTTAGAATAATAAATAATGAATTTTTGAATTAATTAATAAAAGAAATTGCAGAAACATAAATCAGTTTTTGGAATCAGGGTTTTAGGGATTAAACCCGGGTCGAAACCGGTTTACACCGCGGGTCAGGAAGAAAGAATCGGGTTTGAAGGTCACTGGACCTTCACCCAGATTCCGGCCACCGCAACGAACCTCTGGTTGCCCGCTCCGCCACCCAAAACACCAACATCTAACCGGGTTTTCAGTTTAAACTGGTATAACATCCCATTTTCGGGCTATATTCAAACATAACAGCATCAAACAGTTTGCCAATCGTCGAATTCGATGATCCTCACCACCCCGTCGGTGAGGAAATTCCGGTCACACGAATCGGAAAATCGATAATCATTTATATCGAACCAACCTTAACGATATATACATGAAATTGAAGCTTGTGAAACATAGAATCAGTTACAATTACTCATAGCATTCAAATATTAACAAGTAACCCAGGAAATCAAATTAAAAATCCAAAAAAAATGAAGAACTCGGGTTGATATTTCTGGGAATCGTTTGGTTCAAATAAATATGGGAATCGATTGCAAATGATAAGATACAGTTATCCCAATCATCAACTTCATCCAATAACCCCAAAATCAAAATCCCCCAATTTTCAATTAAGAACATTCAACCCAAGAACCTTTATTGTAATTTTCGAAAATCAAACACCCGTTTCTATATGATGTGAAGCTCAAAATCAAACATATGATATACCAAAATGATCAGAAAATTATTCTCTACATGATTATGACATCAAACCATATAAAAAACATCAAGAACAATTTTTCATATTTAAATTCATAATAAATTCGAATTAAAATAATTAGACAGAGGATTACCTGAGATTTCTGAGTTTGATATGATGATTGATTTGGATTCTATATTTCGAGAGCTTCGTTTTGATATATTGCACGCTTGAATCGGAGTTTGGTAACGTCCTCGTTCGTGCATTTGATTCTCAGGAACGTATCGGTTTCTAGGGTTTTTCTCTGTATTTACTGTATTCGTATTGGTTGCAAATGAATAAACGAAATAAATGAAATAAGAAATAGGCTATTTATATTTGGGAAAAATATCCGATGACTAAATCGATACAAAATTTTAACTTTTAAATAACTAAATTGATAAAAAAATTCAAACTGGTAACCAAATTGAGTCAAACTGGAAAGTAATGACCTATTTGATGCATTTGGATGAAATGAATGATCAGTTTGACATTTTCCCCATTTATTTACGGAATATTGGTTCATTTTGGATCGTTAAATTAGTTACTTAGCCGCTAAGTAACTGCGAAAACGATCCGATTTGATACCCGTATTGGATAATTATCCAAACCAGGATTTTTATAAACCACTTTCTACGAAAATAATGTAATAATATCCTGTCTTTCGAGAATACGGGTTTTGTTGATTCACCGAAATGATTATCGTATCGAAAAACTTGCGCCGGGCCGCGCACGAGTTGAACTGTAATCCGGATCGAAAAATTCAAAATACGGAAAATGTCCGAAATTACCAGATTGGTTTAGGAAGGAATTTTCGGAAGCGTTTCGGGTTGTAAGAACGTAAAAACGCTTGAAGTCGGACGATTCCCGGCTTTATAAAATAGTTTTTTAATTATTCAGAAAATAAATTCATAAATCATTATAAAATCATATAACACTCCAAAAATTACCAGAAAAATACCTTAATTATCTATATTTTATTCTGGACATATTAAAATTAACATACTCACATTTTATTATATACAAACATCCAAATATTATTATCAATCATCAGATAATTCAACAAAAATTCATATAATATTCACATAATACTCATTTATTGATACAAATAATTACATGTTATTTCCCGGATGTTACAATAATTACTAAATTAAAAATTCTTTAGAATATTTAGCGAATATAAGATTTAGTTCTCGGTTAGTGGTTGAAAGGAATATGTCCTAAGTCCAATCATGTATTAGGATTTAGGAATAACTTTTATGTAATCTGTTTTGATTTCATTGATATTAATAAAAGGCTTGTTTTGTTTTTATTACGGGCTTTATCTATTTATCTGTTTAAATAAGATATACCATAGTTTAGAGTAAAACTTTTTATGGATTATGATGAGATCATAATAGTGAGACCTAAAAAGATGATAACTCTAAACTTAAATAGTTCCTGGTCATAGGATTACTAACTGGTAATTAATAATCCGCAAAGATCGGTACATACTATGCTTGCTTAATAATGAAGGATGTATGTTCTCATAGACATTTGTGTGGTGACACTATAGCTAGTATGTAGGTGCTTATTATAGAATAAGTTCACTGAACATGACTTGCCCAGCTGAACAACTGATGGAGTTCACTCACGTGTCAGCAGTTGTTCGCTTAGTGATAGTTGTACAAGTATCCTTAGACTTGAGGTCATCATAGTCATCTTGTGTACACTGAACTATGCTTTGGTTTAGTTCTTAGTCTCCAGGTACAATTATTAGGGCTCTTCTGGGTATAGGAATTTGTACATGAAGATAGTGTATGATCAATAAAGGATCTACCCCTTCCAGTGAAGGAAGCGAATGTTCAAGGCTGATCCACTTATGCTAGTTCAGGAATCTCTGGCCAGAGTAAATGAAATTAGAAAGGAGTTTCTAATTTGCATAGAACTACGCATAGTAAATGGTAAGCAAAGTGATTGAATTAGATAGGCTTGACACGAGATCCATGCCTTGTATTTACTTCAGATTGAACAAACTAATAAAAGAAAAGGGATGATGAAAATCTCACTTCATTGTGGCACTGCAGTCTCCATTTAGTAGACATGGAGAGAGGGCTGCAAATTTGCTAGGAATGGTACACACAGATGTATGTGGACCAATGTCTACGCAAGCCATGGGTGGATTTTCATACTTCATTACTTTTATAGATGATAGATCTGGATTCGGATATGTGTTTGATGAAACACAAGTCTGAGGCCTTTGAAAGGTTCAAAGAATATAAGTATGAAGTGGAGAAACAAACCAAACATAGTATTATAATTCTTCGATTAGATCGAGATGGTGAATACTTTAATGGAGTGTTTCTAGATTATCTAAAAGTAAATGGTATAGTCTCCCAGTGGACTCCTCCAGATTGGTATCTGAAAGGAGAAATCGAACTTTGTTAGACATAGTTCGGTCCATGATGAGCTATGCAAATCTTCCAGTATTCCTATGGGGTTATGCATTGGAAACCTCAGCATATTTACTGAATATGGTGCCTTCCAAATCTGTTCCTCAAACTCCGTATGAGATATGGAAAGAAAGGAAACTGAGTCTTAAACACGTTAAGATTTGGGGATGTCCAGCTTATGTCAAGTAAGTTGACCCAAATAAGCTGGAATATCGATCCGTAAAATGTAGTTTTGTGGGATATCATAAAGACACTTTAGGGTATTACTTTTACACCGATCATCGGGTGTTTGTATCCAGACATGCTACCTTCTTAGAAAAGGAGTTTATCCTTGAAGGAAACAGTGGGAGCAAAATTGAACTTGATGAAGTTCAAGAAGCACAAACTACTACGGATCAAGTGGAAACACCTGTTCTGACTGAACAACCTTTTATGGAATAGCCCATTCATAGGTCAGGGAGAGTGTCTCGCCAACATGAGAGGTAATATGGCCTTGTCATTGAGAATGACAATGAGTTGTCGATCATTAATGATGACGACCCTGTGACCTATAATGAGGCTATGAGTAGTGTTGACTCAGAGAAATGGCATAGTGCCATGAAATCCAGAATGGAATCTATGTATACGGTATACAGAAGATAGATTATAGCAAATGGCCAGGTGGAGACCTATAAGGCCAGGCTTGTGGCAAAAGAATTCAAACAAAGGCAATGGATTGACTTTGATGAAGTCTTTTACCTGTAGCCCTGTTAAAATCAGTTCGGATTTTGCTTGCGAATGCTGCTTACTACGACTATGAAATCTGGAAGATGGCCAGATGGTTTTCTTTCCAAGGGAAATGAAAACCTAGTGTGTAAGTTGCTGCGAACCATATGTGGTTTAAAGCAAGCTTCTCGAAAGATGAAACATTCGTTTTGATGAGACAATCAAAGAGTTTGATTTTATCAAAAACGTAGATGAACCATGCGTCTACAAAAGGGTTAGTGGGAGCGCGATAACATTTCTTATATTGTATTAAAATAGAGTTGACACACATAACAACATAGCAGACCCACTCACAAAGCTACTTTCTGAAAGTCACTTTGATCGTCATAAAGACAAGATGGGTATTAGATACCAGAGTGATTGGCTTTAGTACAAGTGGGAGATTGAAAGGAATATGTCCTAAGTCCAATCATGTATTAGGATTTAGGAATAACTTTTATGTAATCTGTTTTGATTTCATTGATATTAATAAAAGACTTATTTTGTTTTTATTACGGGCTTTATCTATTTAAGTGTTTAAATAAGATATACCATAGTTTAGAGTAAAACTTTTTATGGATTATGATGAGATCATAATAGTGAGACCTAAAAAGATGATAACTCTAAACTTAAATAGTTCCTGGTCATAGGATTACTAACTGGTAATTAATAATCCGCAAAGATCGGTACATACTATGCTTGCTTCATAATGAAGGATGTCTGTTCTCATAGACATTTGTGTGGTGACACTATAGCTAGTATGTAGGTGCTTATTATAGAATAAGTTCACTGAACATGACTCGCCCAGCTGAACAACTAATGGAGTTCACTCACGTGTCAGCAGTTGTTCGCTTAGTGATAGTTGTACAAGTATCCTTAGACTTGAGGTCATCATAGTCATCTTGTGTACACTGAACTATGCTTTGGTTTAGTTCTTAGTCTCCATGTACAATTATTAGGGCTCTTCTGGGTATAGGAATTTGTACACGAAGATAGTGTATGATCAATAAAGGATCTACCCCTTCCAGTGAAGGAAGCGAATGTTCAAGGCTGATCCACTTATGCTAGTTCAGGAATCTCTGGCCAGAGTAAATGAAATTAGAAAGGAGTTTCTAATTTACATAGAACTACGCATAGTAAATTGTAAGCAAAGTGATTGAATTAGATAGGCTTGACATGAGATCCATGCCTTGTATTTAATCGGGACATTGTAGGGTAGAAGGAGTTTATTGTACGGGAACTATTCACTGACAGGTTCTTGGTATTCTAAGCAGTGAATTCATATTATCCGGATAGTTGCGATATGCTGAGAAGTATCCCTCACGATGTAGAATAAATGTGATTAATTAATTAATCATATTTAATAAATTAGAGAATTTATATAAATAATGATAAAATAGTTTTATTATTATTTATTTCTACTACCGGCTTAATATTGAACCTACAGGGTCACACCATAAAAAGAGAATAATTTAATGGTGGAGGAATTAATTAATAATGGCTAAATAATTATTTATTTGTGAAATAAATAATTAATTGGCAAATTTAATAATTGATTAAATGAGATTTAATTGATTATAAAATAATTAAGAAAAGTTCTTAATATTATTAATTAAAGGATTTAATTTTTGGAAATTAAATCAAGAGAGAGAATTATTTCTAAAGTGTTTAGAAAAAGGATTAATAATTAAAAGGTGTTTTAATTATTAATGAGAATAATAAATGGGATAATAATAATAATATTTATGGGAAAATTTCAGCTGAAAATTTTGCCTATAAATACACTATTATAGACCCTATTTTTATTCTAACCCACATCAAACCCGAAAACCCAAAAAGTTTGGAAAACCCAATTCTCTCCACCTTCTTCCTCCTCCTTAACATCGTTTTCTTGGTGGATACCGGTGGAGTGCTTCACACTTGAGGAGCAACTGCTAAGGATCTCTGATCGTTGTCTCCGAATTATTTTAAAAGGTTAGATTCGTTCCCTCGAATTTTTATTCACGATTTATATGCTTTTATTTGGATTTTGTATGTGTAAAAGTGTTTTACCATGCCCCCGCTGCATTAAAAATCCAACAATGGTATCAAAGCATAGGTTGTATGCATATAGATCTGTGGTAAAAATTTCAGAATTTTATGTGCTTGTATGAATTAATTATGATTTTTACAAGTTATATCATGGATTAATTTTGTCTGATGAGAAATCGTTTCTCAGAATAATTTTGAATGTTGATCTGGGTTCTACAAGTGTTGTAGATCGTCTGGGTATTTTTTTCATAATTTTATGATGTATAGATTTTTTATTATGAATTTTTGAAGTTGTTTCAATTAAATTCTTAATTAAATAAAGATATATAAATAATTATATATATATATATATGAATTGTATGTATGTATATATCTGTCATCTACTTGCTGTACTGCTGCTGTGAGTTGCATGGAGAAAGACAGGAACAGGACTGACAGGCGCGGAAATCGATGCGAGAAAAAAAAAATTCTGTCGGCTGCTGCAAAAAAAAAAAATATAGGGGTGTAACGCATTCTGGGAATGCGTTACACACCTGTGGCGCATTCACGGAATGCGTTACACCCTTTAATGGCTTAAAAGGGGCGTAACGCATCACCGGAATGCGTTACAGGGCTTGTGACGCGTTCCTGTAATGCGTTACATCCCTTCTGTTGATTTTAAAATTGGTTTTCTGGGAGTTTCGTAACTCCGTTTTAGGCGTGCAATATACCGTTGGATTCGTTTTTTCGAGACGGATCTAATGGAGTGATCAATTTTAGTTTATATAAAAGTTTTGAACTGTTTATATTTCCATGAAGTGTTTTAAAGTTGTTTTTGACTGTTTTAATTGATTTTAAATGCTTCATATGATACATAGAGATGTATAATGCTTAGAATAATGTGCTAGATGATGTAACATGCCTACCTTGATGTTTATTCATGTTGATATATGTGATATATGCTTAGTTTATCATGCGATGATAGATTTAGGTGAACTTAAATAAACATAAGGCGTTTGTTAGACAACCTAGTATAGTGAAATTGTTTCATAACCTTAAGAACAATATTATGAATACAATCATGAGATTCTTGTGTTTGTGAAACACGTAATTGAATATGAATTTTCGATATGAGAGAAAGGATGATTCTGTCAACAACAGATTTCTATCTGTAAGAAAGGGTTATTAAGTGACACCTCTTGACAATGCCCCACCCGATCTGGGAATCGTCTGATTATTGATTATTGATTTGAAATATTTAATTTAAAAGGAAGAATCTCTTTATAATATGATTATGATTGTAACGTAATATAATCCCTCTAAAATTAAATAATATCAAGTAGTAATTGGCCAATGATACAACAGGCTTGTGTCGGTCATAGCCTTCCAACATGGTAGAAAGTAGTTCTTATTTTTGAATCATTGTCGTTTCGTGCCACAGCCAAGGGCTTTGATTTCGAAATAAGAAATACTTGTCTATTACATAGAGATGTGTACATTGAATAAGAATCTAAAGGTCGTTACGTGCCACAGCTGTGGGCCTTTGGGGACTGATTCAATTGTACGAAATGTTGGGTTAGACTTGACTTAGAATATTGAGTTTGTCGTGCCACAGCCGTGACTCAATTATTCAAGAGGCTAAAGTTTGATTAGGGAATAACATTAGATGTAATTGACAAGAGTTGTCTGCCTATTGAACATTACATGGCGTTTCGTGCCACAGCCGGGGTTGTGTAATGGAATATGTAGGATCCCTATTCCCACTAGCATTATGAATGCTTAATTTTTCATGTAGGGGGTTGAATAAATTAGGAAAACTAGTGGGAGCCACTTATGAATAAAGACCCGATTCATATAGTATTTTGAAATGAAATCGAATATTTGCTAAGTGTTGTTATGTGTTTATCATTTACAGATTTACTTTGTACGTTATGTCTTCTGCACTATCACTCAGGAGCATACTAGATGCTCACAAATTGACTGGTCCTAATTATGCTGACTGGCTTCGAAACTTGAGAATTGTTCTCAGGATTGAAAAGCTGGAATACGTGATTGACTCACCTAAGCCTACTGAACCTGCTAGTGATGCACATAATGATGAACATGTTGTGTATCGTAAGTGGATAGATGATGCAAATGTTGTTCAATGCATCATGCTAGCTTCCATGAACACTGAGCTACAGAAGCAACATGAGCATATGGATGCTCACACTATCCTCATGCATCTACAAGAGTTGTATGATGTGGCGGGGAGGACAGCTCGATATGAGATATCGAAGGAGCTGTTCGGTTGTAGGATGTCTGAGGGATCATCTGTGAATGACCATGTACTTAAGATGATCAATTTGATTGAACGTCTTGGACAACTTGGTTTTGCCATGGATGGGGAGCTGAGCCAAGACTTGGTCTTGCAATCGCTTCCGAGTTCGTTCTCGCAGTTTGTTGTGAACTTTCACATGAATAAGTTGGATGTCAGCCTGCCTGAACTCCACAACATGTTGAAGACTGCGGAATCGAATTTTCCCCCTAAGAAGAGTTCTGTTCTTCTAATTGGTGAAGGTTTCAATCCTAAGAAAAGGAAGAGGAACCCTTCCAAGAAGAAGAAAGTAGGTGAGAAAACTCCGGTTCCACCAAAAGCTGAAGACCCCAAGAGCAAAGTTGTTTGCTTTTACTGTAACAAGGTGGGGCACTGGAAGAGGAACTGCAAGGTTTACCTTGCAGAAATGAAGAAGAAGAAGGGTAGTGAGACTACCGCTTCTGATTCAGGTATGTTCATGAAAGAAGTGAATATGTCATTAAATCAAATTTCTACTTGGGTATTAGATACCGCCAATGGTTCTGACATCTGCAATTTGTTGCAGGGACCAAGGAGAAGTAGGACTCTTGAGGAAAAGGAGGTGATTCTACTGATGGAAATGGAGCAAGAGTTGCTGCTGAAGATGTAGAATCATTTCATTTACATATGCCTACGGGCAAGACTATTATTTTAAATAATTGTTATTTTGTTCCCTCGATTGTAAGGAATATTATTCTCATGTTAGACTTGGCTGGATTTTCATTTATTATTGAGAATAATGAATGTTCTATTCTTAGAGATAATATTCTTTATGAACGTGGTGCTTTAAATAATGGTCTGTATATATGTGACATAATTTACTTCAGATTGAACAAACTAATAAAAGAAAAGGGATGATGAAAATCTCACTTCATTGTGGCACTGCAGTCTCCATTTAGTAGACATGGAGAGAGGGCTGCAAATTTGCTAGGAATGGTACACACAGATGTATGTGGACCAATGTCTACGCAAGCCATGGGTGGATTTTCATACTTCATTACTTTTATAGATGATAGATCTGGATTCGGATATGTGTTTGATGAAACACAAGTCTGAGGCCTTTGAAAGGTTCAAAGAATATAAGTATGAAGTGGAGAAACAAACCAAACATAGTATTATAATTCTTCGATTAGATCGAGATGGTGAATACTTTAATGGAGTGTTTCTAGATTATCTAAAAGTAAATGGTATAGTCTCCCAGTGGACTCCTCCAGATTGGTATCTGAAAGGAGAAATCGAACTTTGTTAGACATAGTTCGGTCCATGATGAGCTATGCAAATCTTCCAGTATTCCTATGGGGTTATGCATTGGAAACCTCAGCATATTTACTGAATATGGTGCCTTCCAAATCTGTTCCTCAAACTCCGTATGAGATATGGAAAGAAAGGAAACTGAGTCTTAAACACGTTAAGATTTGGGGATGTCCAGCTTATGTCAAGTAAGTTGACCCAAATAAGCTGGAATATCGATCCGTAAAATGTAGTTTTGTGGGATATCATAAAGACACTTTAGGGTATTACTTTTACACCGATCATCGGGTGTTTGTATCCAGACATGCTACCTTCTTGGAAAAGGAGTTTATCCTTGAAGGAAACAGTGGGAGCAAAATTGAACTTGATGAAGTTCAAGAAGCACAAACTACTACGGATCAAGTGGAAACACCTGTTCTGACTGAACAACCTTTTATGGAATAGCCCATTCATAGGTCAGGGAGAGTGTCTCGCCAATATGAGAGGTAATATGGCCTTGTCATTGAGAATGACAATGAGTTGTCGATCATTAATGATGACGACCCTGTGACCTATAATGAGGCTATGAGTAGTGTTGACTCAGAGAAATGGCATAGTGCCATGAAATCCAGAATGGAATCTATGTATACGGTATACAGAAGATAGATTATAGCAAATGGCCAGGTGGAGACCTATAAGGCCAGGCTTGTGGCAAAAGAATTCAAACAAAGGCAATGGATTGACTTTGATGAAGTCTTTTACCTGTAGCCCTGTTAAAATCAGTTCGGATTTTGCTTGCGAATGCTGCTTACTACGACTATGAAATCTGGAAGATGGCCAGATGGTTTTCTTTCCAAGGGAAATGAAAACCTAGTGTGTAAGTTGCTGCGAACCATATGTGGTTTAAAGCAAGCTTCTCGAAAGATGAAACATTCGTTTTGATGAGACAATCAAAGAGTTTGATTTTATCAAAAACGTAGATGAACCATGCGTCTACAAAAGGGTTAGTGGGAGCGCGATAACATTTCTTATATTGTATTAAAATAGAGTTGACACACATAACAACATAGCAGACCCACTCACAAAGCTACTTTCTGAAAGTCACTTTGATCGTCATAAAGACAAGATGGGTATTAGATACCAGAGTGATTGGCTTTAGTACAAGTGGGAGATTGAAAGGAATATGTCCTAAGTCCAATCATGTATTAGGATTTAGGAATAACTTTTATGTAATCTGTTTTGATTTCATTGATATTAATAAAAGACTTATTTTGTTTTTATTACGGGCTTTATCTATTTAAGTGTTTAAATAAGATATACCATAGTTTAGAGTAAAACTTTTTATAGATTATGATGAGATCATAATAGTGAGACCTAAAAATATGATAACTCTAAACTTAAATAGTTCCTGGTCATAGGATTACTAACTGGTAATTAATAATCCGCAAAGATCGGTACATACTATGCTTGCTTCATAATGAAGGATGTCTGTTCTCATAGACATTTGTGTGGTGACACTATAGCTAGTATGTAGGTGCTTATTATAGAATAAGTTCACTGAACATGACTCGCCCAGCTGAATAACTAATGGAGTTCACTCACGTGTCAGCAGTTGTTCGCTTAGTGATAGTTGTACAAGTATCCTTAGACTTGAGGTCATCATAGTCATCTTGTGTACACTGAACTATGCTTTGGTTTAGTTCTTAGTCTCCAGGTACAATTATTAGGGCTCTTCTGGGTATAGGAATTTGTACACGAAGATAGTGTATGATCAATAAAGGATCTACCCCTTCCAGTGAAGGAAGCGAATGTTCAAGGCTGATCCACTTATGCTAGTTCAGGAATCTCTGGCCAGAGTAAATGAAATTAGAAAGGAGTTTCTAATTTACATAGAACTACGCATAGTAAATGGTAAGCAAAGTGATTGAATTAGATAGGCTTGACATGAGATCCATGCCTTGTATTTAATCGGGACATTGTAGGGTAGAAGGAGTTTATTGTACGGGAACTATTCACTGACAGGTTCTTGGTATTCTAAGCAGTGAATTCATATTATCCGGATAGTCGCGATATGCTGAGAAGTATCCCTCACGATGTAGAATAAATGTGATTAATTAATTAATCATATTTAATAAATTAGAGAATTTATATAAATAATGATAAAATAGTTTTATTATTATTTATTTCTACTACCGGCTTAATATTGAACCTACAGGGTCACACCATAAAAAGAGAATAATTTAATGGTGGAGGAATTAATTAATAATGGCTAAATAATTATTTATTTGTGAAATAAATAATTAATTGGCAAATTTAATAATTGATTAAGTGAGATTTAATTGATTATAAAATAATTAAGAAAAGTTCTTAATATTATTAATTAAAGGATTTAATTTTTGGAAATTAAATCAAGAGAGAGAATTATTTCTAAAGTGTTTAGAAAAAGGATTAATAATTAAAAGGTGTTTTAATTATTAATGAGAATAATAAATGGGATAATAATAATAATATTTATGGGAAAATTTCAGCTGAAAATTTTGCCTATAAATACACTATTATAGACCCTATTTTTATTCTAACCCACATCAAACCCGAAAACCCAAAAAGTTTGTAAAACCCAATTCTCTCCACCTTCTTCCTCCTCCTTAACATCGTTTCTTGGTGGATACCGGTGGAGTGCTTCACACTTGAGGAGCAACTGCTAAGGATCTCTGATCGTTGTCTCCGAATTATTTTAAAAGGTTAGATTCGATCCCTCGAATTTTTATTCACGATTTATATGCTTTTATTTGGATTTTGTATGTGTAAAAGTGTTTTACCATGCCCCCGCTGCGTTAAAAATCCAACAGTGGTTTCGTATTCTTGAGAGGAATATTGTTTGGAACGATAAAAATATGAAACACAAGATATTCGAGGAAGTATATATTCATATATAAATCCGCGAGGGTGTTGCTACACTCCGGCAAATAAATTAACCGGCTACAATCTAAGAACAACAAAGTTCTTAGCTTCTACAAAGATTTACAAATTAAATCCTATACAATGATCTAGCTTTTGTTTATACTAGGATTTAATTACCTGGTAATGATTATAATGCCCCTATGAATCTACAAGAATTAAATCGGATATTATAACGTTACTCCAGTGAGAAGTTAAACAGATATACAAAAAAAATTGAGCTTCTCTGTAAATCTTTGCTGCCATTTCACTACTCTCTTGGGAGAGAAGATGAACATAATGAATCCTAAAATGGCTAAATACTTCTGCTGCAAATGTGCAGACTTTATATTCAATTCAAATGTGTGGGTAAATATTGACCACACAAATTAATTGAATGAATCAATAAAGTAGTGGCTGAGGTTGAGGAGAGCTCTGTGGCGACCAAGGGGTATTATTATGTGGCAACAAAGGTGATACATTTGCCTATTTATTTGTGTGGCGACTCCAAGTATAGCTCAGCTCTGTGGCGACACTAGGTGAGGGGATATTGTATGTGGCGACCTGTTACTAGTACAACTAGGGTGTACTTGTACTTAATTAACCAAAAACAAACTAACACCTTGTATGTTTGTTTGTTTACTTTGTTTCTTTGTTTCTTTTTTCTTTTCTTTTCCTTTTTTTTCTTTTTTTTTCTTTTTTTTTCTCTTTTTTGTTTTCTTTTTTCTTTTTGTATTTTCTTTTTGTATTTTCTTTTTTTTTTTCTTTTTCTTTTTAATTTTAAATTGTAACTAAATTTATTTATAAAATAAACTTAAATATAACTTATATAAATAAACTAATTTAGATTTATAAAATAAACTTATTTAAAGTTTATAAGATAAATCATTTTAAGTTTATTAAATAAATTATATTAAAGTCCACTAAATGAATTTATTTAATTTACTAATTAAACTTTGAGCTTCACCAGTCCCCTGAGCTGTTTAGCTGTATACCCCGCGCACCTCTTCTCGTACTTTAACAGATAAACGTTCAAGCCAAGTGCGTTCCTCAACTTAATAATTCTTTTAAAAATAATACCCAAATTCCTTTCACGAGCTGTTGACGCCTAGTGCAACTGGTCTGGTTCACATACGACTAAACCCGATTCAGGTCTTCGTATTATAGCCTTGATTACATTGTTAAGCTTGCCTCAACATTATTGCTTCAGACACTGACTGTCAATAGACAACTGTACTTTCACTGGAATCCTTTTTGGTACTTTAGACAACGTCTTCATTAACCTCTGTCTATACCCTGTCTTTAATTCTTCAGATTCCTATGCTTCGAACACTGTCTATCTTCAATCAATGCCAATACACTAAAATCTTCCGGTAGTACTTGTATACTGAATCTTCAACATTTCTGAAATCCTGAAATTCTTTAACCTTTGTTCTTTATTGAGGCATGATCATATTAATGAACTTCTTTTAGTGACCTGTAAACAGACTTCAGGCCTTCTTCTAATCTTCTGATTCTTTATATTTGCCTTGTCTTCATTCTTCCTGATTTCTTGCGTAGACGTAGTATTATTAACCTGTCCTGTTCTAGTGTTGTTATCGTGTTGAGTTATCACATAACTGTTCATACAGATACGCAGTCTCACCAAAAATCCCCCCTATTTGATTGTTAATCCTAACAAACAAGTTAAATAGAGAGGATAACTCAACTAAGAACTAGAAAATGTAATGTACCAGGACTTGTAAATAATGCTACTGGTTTTCTGGATCAAATACTGCATTTCCAGATTTCTTGAGTAACTGAAATGAAAGATGCTTGTTCCTCTAGCACTGAACTGATCTTCAAGTATTTTCATCTTCATTTCCTTAGTTCTTCAAATCTCTGCTAGATAACACTTCTCAGTCTTGAAGTAATCATCAGCAACTTCTTTTGTACAACCACATTTCCTGTTGAGAAGCACATATCTCTCTTGCTTCTCCCCCTATAAGAATCAACTGTTTAAAGGAGATCACCTTCGTTTACCACCTATCCCGTACAATTGGATTCACAGATAAAAATCAATGGAACTCCCATTTTGGAAAACAGCTTCTCCCCTTATGAAGAATAATGATGAACCAAACTACTTCTTTTGATCACTAGAAAATCACCTTGTGTTTACCACCTCTCCCGTACAATAGGATCCGTAGTTACCAACAACAATGGTGTGGTGTGGTGTAGTGTACATGTGCTTTACCTTTTTCCTCCTCCCTGCTATTTCTCCCCTTTAGTTGACGAATCCTCCAAACTATTATATAAGCTTATATCTCCCCTGTAGAGAAGGAATGTATGCTATTGTCTGAAGGAGTTCTCATTTTTTACTTGAAAAAGAAATAACAAGTCAGAGTCTGATCAACTATGTCCCTTTAAATGCTGCAAGAATGACTTCACTGTTGATCATCATGTTCACCAATCTTCCCAAGTCCTTATATCTCCCAAATGTGAGATCACCAATTGTTACCAATTGTTAACTCCTAACTTGTTAGTTCCCGAAGTATTCTAATCCAATCTGTAAATGTTAGGTCCCTAAGAGTTAGGTTCCAATCATAAACAGATTCGAGACCCGATGTATCAAGAACCAGTGTTTAGAGATAGGGAATGGGATATGGTGTTTCTCTTTCTTCCTCACTGTGAGTGTGTGATTCTGTTTTGTGTACCTCACAAGTGTTTCACTCTTCTCTCCACTCGTGTTTAAACTCATTCTCAAAATTGTATCACTCCTCTCATAGCTCCAAAATCCAGTTGTACCTGCAAGGAAAATCACCTTAGCCATCCTTAAGGAGGTCACAGATGGTGCAATGGGAGTTTGCAAATCCCCATCCTTGTTAGACTCGTCACATGAATCTGATTCATAGTCTACAAGTTGCTAGTTTCCCTTTTAGGGTTCCAGATTTGAACTCTGGGAAGGTAAACAATGATCCAAAGAATTTAGCATAAAGATCAAAGTTTCCTTCTAATGTCTGTGAAGACATTTTCTTGTGACTCATCAGGTATTATCTGAATCACTGTCAACAAGTTGCCGATCTGCGCCTATGTCAGATCCACTATCTCTAGATGCATCCAGGGGATTTAAGCCTGGGGAGGTAGACACTGACCACTGCCATATGGCTATTGGATCAGAATCTTCTCCTAACACCTGTAAAGGCAATTAGTCCATTAAAAACCTTTGAACAATCGAATCTAACTGTAAAATGGTCGAAACTCTTGTTTTCGTCAACTCTTCCTTTGTGTGTGAAACCTTTCCTTGTGCATCAAGAATTTTTTATGTTTAAGGTGGTGACACTACATCGGATACCTTGGCCGACAGGCAAATTTCAATACATGCACCCTGTTGAGAGGATGAATCTAGTAACTGTTTTGTGTCTTTTCATCCATTACATCTTTTTGAGAAGATGTATGGGGCTAGCAGTTGCATCAGTTTTAATATATCTCAACTTTGTAGGAGACAGAGCTGCTGGGTTGACTTCAGAACCTTCCTTATGTGGTGCACTAAGGCACTTTCTCCCTCACGCTCATTCATAATTCATTTTAGTGGTAATAGAGTGTTGGTTGGTTCTGTTTATGTGTTTGTCTTTACAGTCTGGGATAAAAGTTGTGGGTTTTCAACCTCATGACTATCAATAAAAGAAGGCCATTGGAGGCTAAACCTGTATCACAGAACATATGGCAATGTAGAGATAAAATGTATTTAAGATCTATAATGAATGGAAATTATACATATAATCTTTTGAGAGAAATGATGTATAATAGTGATTTTAAAATATTTTAATGAAATAAGAAATCACCAATGTAGAAAGAAGTTTGATTTTCTTTTAAAACTGTTCGAGTGCATAAGTCTGTTTTTATGCCTAAAAAGATAAATGATTTGATAAGACACAGACTGATGACCTAGCAGTTTAAGAAGGGAAAGAAAGATTTTGTCTTTCAATATGTATGAGTTTTTGTAAAACTATTGACCACTTAGAGTAAAGTCTAAGCAATTGTCATTCATGTTAAAAGCTCCATAATCTATCTTTATAAAAAATTTACCAACAATATTTTTTATTGATAAATAATCTTAACAAGAAGGACTATACTGCTAATTTCAAATTGTAGTGAATCTGTCAGATATAGCAAAGCATATAAATTCACTAGAACTTAAACTCTCACAATTATCTGCAACAAACTATTAACAATATATCATTGATTGATACTTGTCAAGTACTTTGGATACCAATAATTATGTTGCACCTTATTTCAAATATTAAAATAAGATATCAATGAATTAAATACCGATTAACTATCAAATAGACATCATCATTCAATTTCATACTTTATACAATTATTAACTCCTAACAACTGTACTATCTAAGATGACATTTGTTCGATAAATAAAGCAACATTAACCAACATTGTCTTGTTTGCAATCTTAGAAAATCATTTTAAGTTCCATATACTGTGATCCATTGAGTAATGCATCTATTATCAAAGTGTTTAGGAATTTGCAAATAAGTATAAAAAACTTGACAACATATGGTTACTTCTAATAAAGTAATCAAACATTTTAACCATAGTTGTACTAAGAAACATTTCTACAATTTCTATATTAGTATAAGTGACTAAAGATAAACATTGATTACTTAAGGGAGTTCTAAGTAATGTCACAAATACTAATACTTCACAATTAGTTCATACTTGACCTCTTAACTAAATATCATTAACTGGTATAAGTCAAAAATTAGCATACAACTAATCATGCTACAATTATGTTTCTGATTTCAGTGAATTTTTGAGACGTAAACATTGCTAAATTCACTAAAACCAAAATCTCATAATTAACTTATAACACATAAGTAACAATCAATATACTAGATATCAATTGTTGACAGATTTAGTTATAATCAATCATGCTGCTTATTTATTTTAAGTTAGTTTGAATTATGGAGCAAATAAAATCATTGAATTGCTTCAAATTCCATAATCCAAACAACCTAAAATAAATATTAAATAGATAAATACTAAATATCTATGAGTTAGATACCAGAACTTAAATATTTATAATTATCCTTGAATAATCACCAATAGAATATATGACTTATATACATGACAATCACTCTCTGGATAATTAGTAATTTTAGAAATATTTTCTAAGCATATAAAATATTGAGAGTTTTATACACTTAACTTAGAAAATACTTCAACTTTCAATATTAGTGAGTTTAAAAATAGGCATTAATTACTTAGAACAAAAATTCTAAATAATGTCACCAATACTAAAAGTATCATAATTATTCGTACATGATACAAATAACTATACTGCATATTATTTTAATACAATTCAAATTATGAGACTGATATGGAATGGAATTGTCTACAGTCATAATTTAAATCAATTAAAATACTATTCAAACTTAATGATATAATACTTAACTACCACAAATGTATATGACATTGTAATCATGATAATCAAGATAGTAGCACTAAGTATGAGTAACTGGATTACTGATAAATTCACAAGTCCTTTAAATATTAAAGATTTAATACTTGTGAACTTATATTAAGAATTCCTTACAGATGGGATTTTCAACTAATATGCAATAAATGATATCCCACACTTACAAACCAGTCTTGAAAAATTAACTTTATCAAGTGATTTAATAAATATTTCTGTCAGTAACTCTTTGACTAAAGTGACATGCTCTCGAATTAAATGATACATGGTGTAAAGGTGCCTTGTCATAGAGTATTCCACAGTGTTGTTGGATTTGAGGTTGTTTCTTATCATAACAAGAAATCAATCTTCTTCCACGAAGTTGACAGCTTCCCGAGATGCTTCTCCTGTCACTCTTACAACCTGCGTAATCTATATCTATATAGCCAAACATGTTAAGCCCAATATCTTTAGGGTACTTTACTCCAAGAGTTGATAGTCCCTTAAGATATTTAATAATATTGTTAATAGCTATAAGATTTGATTCTCTAAGATCCACTTGGAACCTTGCACTTTGGCATCTTGAGAACATTACATGTTGTCTATTAGCATTAGAGTAAAAGAGTGTTCTTGTCATACCTCTATAGTTTGTCATTGTTACATGAGTTGCACTAATCAAGTTTAAGTGGTTCCTATTGGTAGTCTTGACATGTTCAGAATCTTCTAAATTTTGCATCTTCAAAAGATCCTTAACTTACTTTTATTGCCATCATTCTTTTGGTTCACTTGTGCTCCTAAAAGAAATTTTCTTTTGGCTTGCTTGAGCTCGTAACAGAATTATTCTAATGGCTTGCTTGAAGTAATCCCAAAGAGAATTGCAATATTTCCAACATGCTCCTCCATACCTACTCTACAATTACTTAGCAAATAATCTTGTACAAGTCTTTGTTAGTAGACCAACATTTAACATTATCATTATATCACTGCACATATAAAGCAATATGTTTGTGCCTAGTGATAAAGAAAGTTATTAATATGACGACTCTACTATTTCATATTTAACTACAACTTCATTTAGAGTGCCATACCATGTCCTTGACTATTTCTTGAGTAGTATACTAGTTCATACCAACCTAAAGTGAGCTTGTGAAGAAGAGATATGCTTAGTCCAATAGATCTGCAATTACAAAGTTCATGAACTGTTGTGCATTGACTACTTCCTTTGACTCATCAACCAGGAGTGCACTTGTACACATCAACTAGAGTCCATTTCCAAGTGTAATGTGCATCAGGTTCCTGATATGTCGCAATATCCTCAAGTCTCGTCACTGGTGCTATCTGTTAGATACTGCTTCCTGATAATAACCTAGCATTCAGTTTGGCCTTGTCCCTCGTAATAATGCCATTGTCATCCAGTTTTGACTTCTGGTTATCCTTGTACCAATTATAATATTGTCATTTGGTTTGGATACCAACTTCCCTACAATCTGCTTGCTGACTGATTGAGTTCATCTTGTTTTACAATCACCCAATCAATCTAAATCTATCAGAGCTTCTGTACCTTTCTTAGTTTCTTCTTCTGATAGAAAACTAGATAAATAATCATTCTTACTCATTGCCCTGCTAATCATTACTCCACCATCTGGATCACTTGAGAACTAGACTTTGGGAATAATATTGACATCAACTCCTTTGTCTCAGCAGATATGTTCTTCAGTGTAATAGCCCCAAAATTTTGAACCTTTTTGTAACCCTTATAAATAGTGTTTTTGCTAATTATGCTGAATAAGAAAACTTTTCATGCCACACTATGTAGAGGTTCTTTTATTGTTATTCTGAGATCTTATTAGTACTCTGTATGGTATATAAGTGTATGTAAAGATCGTCAGAATCCAAATTCGGACACTTTGATTTTTCCCGAAAATCCACCAGATACCGAAAGAATTGAGTATAAGGTAACAGGATAAAAAAGATTTAAATTCAAGGATTATAAGAGAGGATCATAAAAGAAATATAATGTATTGAGAAAGGTTAAGGAAACCCAAGTAATAAGATCCCGGGTATGATCCCTCAAATGATAAATGAAAACGAAAGTTAAGCAACCGTATAACAGATCAGCGGTCATTAGCCAAGTAATTAGAAGCTAATCGAAGAGGTTAGTGAGGATGATGTCATCAAACCAATAAGAAGAGGACAAGCATGGGAAGATGACATAAGATTGATGACCTAAGCATGACCAAAAAGGAAGGAAGTGTGGTTGATTATTAACCACACAATTTTACATGGTTAAAAGGGTAATTAAACAAAACAAAAACCTAGCAACCAAGCAAAACAAATCACAAACACAAAAACACATCTTGACTTCATTTTTCCAAGAGAAGCTCTCGGCCCTTTTCCATTTTCAAGAAGAAAAAAACCCAAATCCAAGTTCCAAGCTTCACTAATTAGTGAGGTAATTATCTAAGGTTCCTTATGCATAGATATAGCTATCCTATAAGTTTAAGCTTCAAATTCCTTCACAATCTCTTCCTAAAATTCATGGAAGAAGAGGGTGAATAGTGTTTTTCAAGAACTTAAAATTTTGTTCTTGAGTTTTTGTTTAGATTAAGCTTTGGTAAGGACTTTCAAGGGTGATTCCAAGCTCCTTAGTTACTTTTACTCACCAAGGAAGGTATAATCTCATACCCTAGCCCTGCTTTTGTATATTTAGAGTTTTTGTGTTTGGAATGGTTCATGAGAAGTTTGATTATTGTGTATTTAGAGATGTGTTGGTTTTGTGATGTGTTTGGAGTTGTAAATCTTGTTGATTAGTTAAAGAACTTATGTAAGCTTTTAGTTCATGATTGGGAAGTAGTGTAAATTGGAAATATTGAGTTGTTGGGGCTGTTGTAGCATTGTATGTATGGAGTTTGGTTGTATGGTTGAATTGTGGTTGATTGGTGGTTGATTTGGAGTAGGATAAAAATTGGTAATCGCGTAAACATAGCCGTCGTAATGTCCGATTTACTTTAGACTATTTTGTTCTTAACATCAGGACCCGAGAACTCACTGTTAGGTTTTGACCACTGCCATGATTAGATAGTTCATGTTACGAGCTTCGTTTTGATATGTGGTTCGTTTGAATCTGATGTACGGTTTAGGAGAAACGACCGTTTTTAAGTAACGGCGCTTCGCGACCGAACCATTACCCCTCGCCTTACTTAGAAACATTGGTTAAAGACCTTAAATGACGAATTAGAGTATGAAACATTTATGTAAAGTGGATTAGGCAGTTGGTAAGGTACTCACGAAAGAATCGCTTTAAACTCTTAATGTTTAATTTATTAAAAATGGTGGAGCCGAGGGTACTCGAGCGACTTAAGTGAATCGTTAAGCGCAAAAGCGAACGTTAGTGTAACACCCCAAAATCCGGGGTCGGGGATCCGGGTCGTCATGAGTTCCATTTCCCTTAATAACATCCGATCTTAATAAACAATCAACTACTCTGTACTATGACCCCACAATAAACACACACACCACAAGTTATAGTCTCAGAGATGAATATCCAAAAATAACACGAGTCATTTTATTCCAAAATTCTATGCCATTACACCTTAAAAGGGTTTCTGAATAGATTTACATTTCTTTGCCATTATTACATTTAATAAAGATACATAAGTCTGGGACATCAAAAGTTGAAATCCTAGCCTATTGGTAGTTCCTACCTCAGCTACAGCGACATCAACGCCTATAGGAAACTGCGGAACGTTTCCTATCCGCTCGCGAATTGGGAGCTTGGTCATGTTCATCTTTTCTAATCTGTTGTTGTGTGATGAAAGAAGAAAGCAAGGGTGAGCAACAAGCCCACCAAAATAATATGTATAATGATTAACAATATATGAGCATTCTCATAGTACTCATGAAAGTCTTGGTCAAGAAGAAATGAACCAAGCTGATATCTTAACGCAACCAAGTCGCAAAATATTCAGTATATGTACATATATACTTTTCACAATCTTTGAAATCCTCTGACATGTATAATATACACAGAGTTCTAGTTTATAACTGTATAAAAATATCGTTGCAAGGTGATCTCATATATCCAACCTTGTCTCAACGTTTTTCTGAAAATCTTTGTCATGCATAAGATAATCATTAACTAGATATAAGTTTAAAAGATGAAGTTACAAGATACTCCAATATACTTATATCTTTTCCGAATACTACTTGAACTACCACCATTCAAGTTATAATTAGTTTCAAAAGTTCATCACACTGATGAGACTACAAGATAAGACTTGAATAGATTCAATCTTTGAAATATCATTATAAATAATGAAGTTACGAGATACTTCATTAAGTCCTGATATATATACACACCTATATATATATACATTTCATACACTCCTTGAAAACCTCTGTTATGAAAATTATAAACAGAGTTGCAATATCCAATGAATTTGGAAAGGAGAAAACCTTGGCATAAACCTGATATCTTGCTGATCAGGCAAAGATACCAATAAGTAACCTTTTCTACTAGTAGATGGATGAATCCCCCACCGGTCATCACCCTGGCCATATAAGGACCTTGTGCTGGACCGCCACCCGTTACGCGTTGATGGACTGCCACCCAGCCACTTACACTTTGATAGACCGTACCCCGGCCTGTCGCTTATGCCGACTCAATTAGATGAACTTACTTCCCGAACATTGGGCAAGTAATCAAATTGTTTTCTCAAAACAGCAATCACGTTGCGAATGTAAAATACACCACAGAGCCGGATCCCCCAGGTTTTGAGCGAGTATTTAAATCCCCTTCGAAAGGAAGATCTTAAATTTGAAAATGAGTTTTGGGATCCGCCCTAACTTTTAAAAATCATTTTGAAGACTCGAAAACATTTTTAAGAATGTTTGGAGTAATGCTGATTTAATAAAATAAATCAGTCCCAATATATTAGAAAATATCTGAATATTATTATTTAAACAATATTCCCATAAAGAATAATCTTTATAAAAATAATTGAAGTAGAAGTTTTAAAACTCATACTTGAAATGAATATTAATAACCAAAGATATACTTATACGAAACTATGATCTTTATTTGAATAATCGAAAATAAGTTTGATTATCGAAACATTATTCTTTATAAAATAAAGAATATTATTTAGTAAATAAGCGGAGTCATAAGTCCTCGAATGAATATTCAAAATAATATTCATTAAATAAAATAAGCGGAGTCATAAGTCCTCGAATGAATATTCCAAATAATATTCATTAAATAAAATAAGCGGAGTCATAAGTTCTCGAATGAATATTCAAAATAATATTCATTAAATAAAATAAGCGGAGTCATAAGTTCTCGAATGAATATTCCAAATAATATTCATTAAATAAAATAAGCGGAGTCATAAGTCCTCGAATGAATATTCCAAATAATATTCATTAAATAAAATAAGCGGAGTCATAAGTCCTCGAATGAATATTCCAAATAATATTCATTAATAAAGTTATCGAATAAAACTTATTCGATTAATAGTTTTGAAAACTATATCTATATATATATAAATATATATAAATATATATATATATATATTATACTCGGGAACATCGACTCCCGGTTTTGAAAAATGTTCACCTTTGGGTCCCCTATACTAAGGGTAAACGCCAATACTGCTTATCTCTAACATAGGTATTATGCAACTAATAAGCATTTGAACCAACAGATATATAAATCAAGAATACGAAACAGGCATGCATATATACCATATCACATGCTACAATATATCGCAAAAATTTGCTAATAACAAATATGCATTTATCACAAGATCATGCATATACACATATACATCACAACAACAGTTATACGGGTAGAAAACTTGCCTGAGCGACTGGGGGTTATAAATGGCTTGGGGCGAGTCTGGTAACCTATAAACAACATATAAGTTGGAATTAAACCAAAGTCACTTGTAAATCTATACTTTAACCAAATTAGACTCTAACGCTCGCTTTGCGCTTACTGATTCTCTTAAGTCGCTCGAGTACCCTCGGCTCCACCATTTTTAATAAATTAACCATTAAGGGTTTTAAGGCGTTTTTTTTCGCGAGTACCTTACCAACTTCCTAATCCAATTTACATAAATGTTTCATACCCCAATTAGTCATTTAAGGTCCTTAACCAAGGTTTCGAAGTAAGGCGAGGGGTAATGGTTCGGTCGCGAAACGCCGTTACTTAAAACGGTTGTTTCTCCTAAACCGTACATCGGATTCAAACGAACCACATATCAAAACGAAGCTCGTAACATGAACTATCTAATAATAGAAATGGTCAAAACGTAACAGGGAGTTCTAGGGTCCTGATGTTAAGAGCAAAAACAGTCTAAAGTAAATCGGACATTACGACGGCTATGTTTACGCGATTTCCCAAATTTTTACCATTCCAAATCATATCAATCCAACTACCAATCAACAACAACTCAAGATAATAAATGCTACTGATTTCAGTCATAATAAGATCAAGGATCTCAATCCAATCATATATTATAACATCTCCAAATTCAACTAAACTACTTAACAATTAAGCTCGAATCATGCTTATCATTCAAATTACTACTCATCCATCCAAACCATCTCCAAACTTCAACATTCAAACTTATTACTAAAGGGTGTGAAGATTTATACCTTTCTTGGAGGGTGAAAAGTTACTAGGAAGCCTTATGGAGCCTCCTACAAGCTTGAATTTTCCAAAGAAATCAAGAACACAAAGTTAGGATTTAAAGTTTCTAAAAGTCCGATTGAAAGAACTGTAAAAATGAGGGTCTTACCATACTTATTTGGACGAGACTTGTGAACAAGAGTTGTAGGTCATCTCAATACCTTTCCAACGAGATATAGAACACAACATTTGAGTGAGTATTCAAGGAGATATGGCAGTTTGAAATTTCTGTGTTTATTTTGGCCGAGAGCTTGATGAAGAAAAGGGAAGAGCTTTTGTGTTTTTTTGTGATTTGTTTTGATTTGCCTTGGTTGGTTGACTTTTGTTTTGTTTTAATCATTTTTAACCATGAAAAATTGTGTGGTTATAAATCAACCACACTTCTTTCCCTTATGTCATGCTTTGGTCATCATGTGATGTCACCCTCCACACTTGTCCTCTTCTTGTTGGTTTAATGACATCATCATCCCTAACCTCCTTGATTAACTCTTAATTGCTTACCTAATGACCGCTGATCTGTTATACGGTTCGCTTAACTTTCGTTTTCGTTTATCGTTTGAGGGATCATACCCGGGATCTTATTACTTAGGTTTCTTTGACCTTTCTCAATACATTATATTCCTTTCATGATCCTCTCTTTTAATCCTTGAATTTAAATCCTTTTTATTCTTTTACCTTATACTCAATTCTTTCTGTATCTGGTAGATTTTCGGAAAAAATCAAAGTATTCGAATTTGGATTCTGACGATCTTTACATACACTTATTTATCATATAGAGTACTAATAATATCCCAGAAGATCAATAAAAGAGCCCCTACATAGTGTGGCATAAAAAGTTTTTTTATTCAACATAATCAGCAAAACACTATTCATAAGGGTTTCAAAAATTCCAAAAATTGGGGTTATTACAGTCTCCCCTCCTTAAAAGGATTCCGTCCCGGAATCAGATAGAAAATGAATAGGGATACTTTCTTAGCATTGCACTTTCTAATTCTCAAGTAAATTTTCCCACATTGTGGTCCTTCCATCAAACTCTGAATAGTTTGATAACCCTTCTCCTAAGCACTTGTTCCTTTTTCAATCTATAACCCTTCCTGGTTGCTCCATATAGGTTACGTCGTGTTGCATGTCTATGCGCTCATATGCCCTTATTTGTCTAGCATCCGAATTATACTTCCTTAATATTGATACATGGAACACGTTATGAACTTGCTACATGTTCGGGGGTAGGGCTAGCTCATATGCTAACTTCCCAGTACGTCTTAATACCTCAAAGGGTCCAACAATTTGTGGGCTTAGCTTTCTTTTCTTTCCGAACCTCATCCATCCTTTCCAAGGGAATACCTATAACAGCACTAGGTCCCCTACTTCCTATTCCTTGTCCTTTCATATCAAATCAACATACTTCGTGTGCCCATCTTGGGCTACTACCAGTCGTCCTCTAATTAAATCTATTATATCCTTGATCCTTTGGACCACTACTGGTCTAAGCATCTTGCGCTCTGCAACATCATCATATCATAAGGGAGATCGACATTGTCTTCCCTCAAGGATCTTATAAGGCGACATCTCGATAATGACATATGATCTATTTTCATAAGAAAACTCAATCCGTATTAAGTGATCATTCTAAATTCATTCAAGTCTATTGCACAGACTCTCATCATAGCTTCTAGCACTATGGCTTTTGCTTCTCAATACCCATTCTTTTCCAGTTTGTAGTCATTACTATCTTCCGTACATAATACTATACTGGTTACACTTTTGTTCGTTAGCATTCTATAACCTTTTAATAACCACGTCAACCTTAGTATCACGAACGCGTTAGAATCGGAATACCACCGTACTGATACTACTTCCTTTAGCTGCTTCCATCTTCGAAAGCTTGGTCCTTCATATAGAAGTAAAAGAATTTATTGAGAGATCACTATGATCATGAACACTTGTTATATCGCATAGTTAGTACAGAAGGTGGCCAGCCTTTAGTACTTGACAAGCAATTAAACAATAGATGGTATCCTACTAGGCTTCTATCACACAGATAGATAGTCATTTGGCAATACCTCCCCTTCTGGAAGGGTTGTTCTTCTCAGCTTACATGAAATGAAAAGAAGAGAAAAGAACGAACTGAAGAGAATTGTATATATGAAAAAAATACTGCCATAAAATATCTGGCTTGGAATGTACCTCTGAACTATAGAGGTTTGTCATAGGAGAACAAAATGTATACGTATATATATCAACATCAAGTATTATAGCATCACATTTCACCTGCTTAAATATTTTTGCTATTCTGTCCATCATTCTATGGACCCATGCTCTTGCTCTAGCTTATACATAATCACCCTTGAAACTCCCTCGAGAACGAAAATCGAATCTGGGATTTCATTCTAGACCTCATCGTTACTAGAATCCATTTCTATACCACAACCTTCTTCGTATAGGTAATACTACTCTTCATCGATAAGAAGGAATAAATATATCATAGGTAAATGTTCGGCTTAGTCGGTCTATCATTAATAACTTATACATCACCACGACCCGATTAGTTGTACTCAATCTCAACACCATTCCAATACAACTCTCACGGTTATAATCGGCTCATTACTCGCAGAATCATTGCTGCATTACTATAGTCCACCACGGACCTACTATAGTCATTCGTTTTCCATGAAATCTTAATATCTAACCATACAAAGTCCATAGCTATCGTATCCAATTCTTCTAAGGAGTCAACATGATCACCGTTCATGATTCATGAAGAACACTCCTGAACTTGATGTACATATGACATGAAGCAGATAAAATTGCAGAAGAGTTTCAATGAAATCAACGATATCAGGTTAATACCATTATTAACCATATGCTTTCAATAGAAGACTTAACTCAAAGGTTCGTTTAGTCCTTCTTGAAACATGGTCCTGGCTTATCTCAAGATAGTACCTTCTAAGATAGATAGCCCGCCCATGGCAATTACACGAATTAAACCTTTACCCAATTACTATTACGGTTGAGTATTGCACAGTCATCAGAAGGAATGTCAATCTTCCGAACCGTAATACAACTTTCCCGGTTTCAACCATCGTCACTGTATTTTCCTCTCGCACGAGCGTCTATAATTATCCTCTTACATTTAAAGTGTCGGCCACCTCTTTGGCCTTTTCTGATAGTAAAATTTCCTTACAATCAATGTCATTTTAACCACCTCCAACTAAATTTTCTACCTCATTTCAATCACTGCTTATGTGAAAATGTTTTTCTTAAATCCTGGTGAGAGAAAAAAAATTACCATTTTTCCATAAGTTATTTCCTTAGTCTTTAGAGGTTAATCACTGTCACGACTGACTCTCAATCATACTTAGAACATCTTTTATCTTAGGTCCTAATTGCCCTGAACAATTTCGACCTTTACTGGTTCGATCCATACTTTCTCGTGGTTTAACACGTGCCCCACTTGGCATCATTATAATTACGTCACATTTCCTTTATCAAAATTTCTATTCTTGAGAATTTTGAATATTGCCTTTCTTCTTGTAAAACCTCTAAGGTTATCCTTGAATTGTTCCTCCAGTATTCCCTAGATACAGGGCATATCGAAATACCCTTTACTAATACTAGAACCATTGTCTATGTACTTCTGAAAAATTTCTTTACTGATCTTTAAAGGTTGTTGCTACCTTGATCCTTTCCAATTCATACTGTCAAAACTCATGTTGTCCCTATTAAGGGTGGATTTCCAACCTTTATGCATTCCCCTAGGATTCATTTTAAGTTACCGATGTTCTATCTTTAATGCCACCTTTAAAAAGGTACATGCATCCTTCCATGGATAAATCAAGTCATATATCCCTGATAAGGGTGTCTTATTCAATCATTCCCACCTCGATAGTATATGCCTAATTTCACAATAACATCTGTATTCAAAATGAGGTCAATCAATATGGCCTTCAAAAGATAACTACGGTTATCTACTTTTCTTGCTTGATTTGGTAACGATAACAAGGATGTTCTGGAAGATATTGGTCGTGTTCAACGTGAACTTCTTCTTAATAATTCCGTATTTACTTTTGTTGTTTATCTCAACAGTCATCTGAATGTTGGGATATCTCTCATACCTGGCATCTCCCTTCCTAGGTATCAAGCCACCGGTCTTACACTTCACATTCTTGAAGGTCACTTCCTTCATCCAATTTTCCTAATTTCTTACTTCCTTGTCTCCTCAGTCTATCAATATTTATCCTTCGAACTATCTCAAGGTTTCCTCAAATCCTCCCAACTTACAGGGGATAAAATATATGTATCTCTTATTCCTTCATTCATCAACTTTAACTCATGGTGAATCACCCTCATCCTGATGATTACATACTTTTCTATTTCTATTGCTACGAGTCTTTAGGGTTTCCTCATACCCAACTCCCTTATCATTCCTCAAACTCTATTGCCTTTATATTCCTTTCCACTTCAGTTTCTTTTTATTTTCCTTTCTCTTATCATTATTTCATGAACCCACTAATCATTGACTTCAAGCATCACATCGTTCTGGGATTCTTGTCATCAGAACGAATCTTGACAACTTTTACAACTTAGCTTCATATTTCATCATACTCGTCAGCCTTTGTTCTGACTCTAAAGCTTTTACACTATCTCCATAACCTTGGGAATTACTTTCCCGAAAACAATTGACTGAACTTTAATCAGTTTATTCTAACCTCTGGCTCCGTGCCTTTCTTGGTCTTTCACCAGTGGTGGCCCTTCTCTTAGGAGGGTAAGTGACGAAAATAGTCTTTTGTGATTCATCCATCATTTAGAATCTCAAATGATTCCTATATTTCCTTTAGCCAGGCTCTTGCCTCGACTGGGTCAGCTTGTTCCTTGGAACTCTAAGAGCTTAGTGACTTAAAGAACCTGAAAGAATTTCTCACCGCATTGTTTCTTCAAGGTGGTGGTTGGGAATAAAAGTATAAGTTCTGTTTAGACAGGTCCATGAATTGTCGTATAGGAGTACCGTCTCGGGTCCCCTTTCCTTACTCGACTCCCGTTTCCATAGTCTGAACGTTCCCTCATTCTCCCCATAATCGGGGTCATCCTACATATTTTAAATCCTCATTTTCCACTCCATTATGTTATGGGTTCCTTCTATCCTGATGGCGACCTCCCTGACTATCACGTTCAGGGTTTGCTCTAAATCTTATTCCTCAAACTAGCTTTCATCTAAGATTTCATCTTTAAGCTCTTGAACATTTGGAACCCAAATTCTGTAGGAATACCTCATTATTCCCTTATCATCTTTCTCGGTATTAATCTCTTATCTATTTGTTGGCTCTCTGCCTTCATTCATCACTTTTTCTGGCATAATATGTTCTTTTCCAATAATTCGGGATGTATTGCAATCTCAAACGGCTTTTCCGTACCGGCTCCGATTACCTTCATATCTATTTCCATTTTCTCAAAATCTCTTATCAACTTTCCCAAAGACATTATCATCTTGAGTCTCTCCTTTACACTAAGGGCATTAGTCACCATTTTGGCTTTCCCTGGATGATAAAGAATCTCATAATCGTAATCCTTGATTAGCTCTAATCACCTCCTCCGGCGCATATTGAGTTCTTCCTGCGTGAAAATGCACTAGAGCACTTATGGCTTGTGTAAATCTCCCACTTCTCTCCATACAAGTAGTGCCTCCAATGTTTAGGGCAAAACTATTGCCACGAGCCCAAGCTTATGGGTGGGGATATCAAATTTTATATTCCCTTAGATGTCTTGACGCATACGCGATTACCTTGTTGTCATGTATAAGAAGCACCTTAATTCCTTATGCGAAGCGTCACTACAGATCACAAAATCTTCTTTTCCATCCGGCAATGCCATCATAGGGGTTGTCACCAATCTTTGCTTCAGTTCTTAAAAGTTGTTCTCGCATTTCTCTGTCCATTCGAACTTCTTAGTCTTATGAGTAAGCCGCGTTAAAGGGGCTACTATCTTTACAAACTTGAACGAACCTCCGGTAGTGACCGGCCAATCCTACCTCTGGTAGTTTCCCTAACCATGGTTATCAATTCCTCAGTGGTCCTTTATTCATTCTTATCAGGATCCCCCACGGGATCCTCCTCAGCAACAATCCCTTCTAAGACAACATCCTCAACCTCTACATCCTCAATATGAACATCATCCGGTCCCTTGTTAGGACGCTCTATCGGATCCACAATCTGATCCCCAAAATGTAGTAAAACATCATCGCGATGTTGCTCCTCAACCTCAGGGTTTGGAGTCCCGCTACCATATACGATAACGAACTACGCTTCTATCACGATATTTATAAGGGTTCTCATAGGGGTTTTAACTATCAGTACTACGTTAGGTAGTCCGACTATGAACTTGGCAAGAGTTCTTATTATCTTAGTGAAATTATTTTAACGTCACATTATCTCTGAGGTTTATAACGCTTAGCTCTGATACCATTTCTGTAACACCCCCAAATCCGGGGTCGGGGATTCGGGTCGTCACGAGTTCCATTTCCCTTAATAACACCCAATCTTAATAAACAATCAACTACTCTGTACTGTGATCCCACAATAAACACACACACCACAAGTTATAGTCTCAGAGATGAATATCCAAAAATAACACGAATCATTTTATTCTAAAATTCTATGCCATTACACCTTAAAAGGGTTTCTGAATAGATTTACATTCCTTTGCCATTATTACATTTAATAAAGATACATAAGTCTGGTACATCAAAAGTTGAAATCCTAGCCTATTGGTAGTTCCTACCTCAGCTACAGCGACATCAACACCTATAGGAAACTGCGTAACGTTTCCTATCCGCTCGTGAATTGGGAGCTTGGTCGTGTTCATCTTTTCTATCTGTTGTTGTGTGATGAAAGAAGAAAGCAAGGGTGAGCAACAAGCCCACCAAAATAATATGTATAATGATTAACAATATATGAGCATTCTCATAGTACTCATGAAAGTCTTGGTCAAGAAGAAATGAACCAAGCTGATATCTTAACGCAACCAAGTCGCAAAATATTCAGTATATGTACATATATACTTTTCACAATCTTTGAAATCCTCTGACATGTATAATATACACAGAGTTCCAGTTTATAACTTTATAAAAATATCGTTGCAAGGTGATCTCATATATCCAACCTCGTCTCAACGTTTTTCTGAAAATCTTTGTCATGCATAAGATAATCATTAACTAGATATAAGTTTAAAAGATGAAGTTACAAGATACTCCAATATACTTATATCTTTTTTCCGAATATTACTTGAACTACCACCGTTCAAGTTATAATTAGTTTTAAAAGTTCATCACACTGATGAGACTACAAGATAAGACTTGAATAGATTCAATCTTTGAAATATCATTATAAATAATGAAGTTACGAGATACTTCATTAAGTCCTGATATATATATACACACCTATATATATATACATTTCATACACTCCTTGAAAACCTCTGTTATGAAAATTATAAACAGAGTTGCAATATCCAATGAATTTGGAAAGGAGAAAACCTTGGCATAAACCTGATATCTTGCTGATCAGGCAAAGATACCAATAAGTAACCTTTTCTACTAGTATATGGATGAATCCCCCACCGGTCATCACCCTGGCCACATAAGGACCTTGTGCTGGACCGCCACCCGGCCTCTTACGCGTTGATGGACTGCCACCCAGCCACTTACACTTTGATAGACCGTACCCCGGCCTGTCGCTTATGCTGACTCAATTAGATGGACTTACTTCCCGAACGTTGGGCAAGTAATCAAATTGTTTTCTCAAAACAGCAACCACGTTGCGAATGTAAAATACACCACAGAGCCGGATCCCCCAGGTTTTGAGCGAGTATTTAAATCCCCTTCGAAAGGAAGATCTTAAATTTGAAAATGAGTTTTGGGATCCGCCCTAACTTTTAAAAATCATTTTGAAGACTCGAAAACATTTTTAAGAATGTTTGGAGTAATGCTGATTTAATAAAATAAATCAGTCCCAATATATTAGAAAATATCTGAATATTATTATTTAAATAATATTCCCATAAAGAATAATCTTTATAAAAATAATTGAAGTAGAAGTTTTAAAACTCATACTTGAAATGAATATTAATAACCAAAGATATACTTTTACGAAAGTATGATCTTTATTTGAATAATCGAAAATAAGTTTGATTATCGAAACATTATTCTTTAATAAAATAAAGAATATTATTTAGTAAATAAGCGGAGTCATAAGTCCTCGAATGAATATTCAAAATAATATTCATTAAATAAAATAAGCGGAGTCATAAGTCCTCGAATGAATATTCCAAATAATATTCATTAAATAAAATAAGCGGAGTCATAAGTCCTCGAATGAATATTCAAAATAATATTCATTAAATAAAATTAGCGGAGTCATAAGTCCTCGAATGAATATTCCAAATAATATTCATTAAATAAAATAAGCGGAGTCATAAGTCCTCGAATGAATATTCCAAATAATATTCATTAAATAAAATAAGCGGAGTCATAAGTCCTCGAATGAATATTCCAAATAATATTTATTAATAAAGTTATCGAATAAAACTTATTCGATTAATAGTTTTGAAAACTATATCTATATATATAAATATATATATATATATAAATATATATATATATATATATTATACTCGGGAACATCGACTCCCGGTTTAGAAAAATGTTCATCTTTGGGTCCCCTATACTAAGGGTAAACGCCACTACTGCTTATCTCTAACATAGGTATTATGCAACTAATAAGCATTTGAACCAATAGATATATAAATCAAGAATATGAAACAGGCATGCATATATACCATATCACATGCTACAATATATCGCAAGAATTTGCTAATAACAAATATGCATTTATCACAAGATCATGCATATAAACATATACATCACAACAACAGTTATACGGGTAGAAAACTTGCCTGAGTGACTGGGGGTTATAAATGGCTTGGGGCGAGTCTGGTAACCTATAAACAACATATAAGTTGGAATTAAACCAAAGTCACTTGTAAATCTATACTTTAACCAAATTAGACTCTAACGCTCGCTTTGCGCTTACTGATTCTCTTAAGTCGCTCGAGTACCCTCGGCTCCACCATTTTTAATAAATTAACCATTAAGGGTTTTAAGGAGATTCTTTCGCGAGAACCTTACCAACTTCCTAATACACTTTACATAAATGTTTCATACCCCAATTAGTCATTTAAGGTCCTTAACCATGGTTTCAAAGTAAGGCGAGGGGTAATGGTTCGGTCGCGAAACGCCATTACTTAAAACGGTTGTTTCTCCTAAACCGTACATCGGATTCAAACGAACCACATATCAAAACGAAGCTCGTAACATGAACTATCTAATCATGGTAATGGTCAAAATCTAACATGGAGTTCTCGGGTCCTGATGTTAAGAGCAAAAACAGTCTAAAGTAAATCGGACATTACGACGGCTATGTTTACGCGATTTCCCAAATTTTTACCATTCCAAATCATATCAATCCAACTACCAATCAACAACAACTCAAGATAATAAATTCTACTGATTTCAGTCATAATAAGATCAAGGATCTCAATCCAATCATATATTATAACATCTCCAAATTCAACTAAACTACTTAACAATTAAGCTCGAATCATGCTTATCATTCAAATTACTACTCATCCATCCAAACCATCTCCAAACTTCAACATTCAAACTTATTACTAAAGGGTGTGAAGATTTATACCTTTCTTGGAGGGTGAAAAGTTACTAGGAAGCCTTATGGAGCCTCCTACAAGCTTGAATTTTCCAAAGAAATCAAGAACACAAAGTTAGGATTTAAAGTTTCTAAAAGTCCGATTGAAAGAACTGTAAAAATGAGGGTCTTACCATACTTATTTGGACGAGACTTGTGAACAAGAGTTGTAGGTCATCTCAATACCTTTCCAACAAGATATAGAACACAACATTTGAGTGAGTATTCAAGGAGATATGGCAGTTTGAAATTTCTGTGTTTATTTTGGCCGAGAGCTTGATGAAGAAAAGGGAAGAGCTTTTGTGTTTTTTTGTGATTTGTTTTGATTTGCCTGGTTGGTTTACTTTTGTTTTGTTTTAATCATTTTTAACCATGAAAAATTGTGTGGTTATAAATCAACCACACTTCTTTCCCTTATGTCATGCTTTGGTCATCATGTGATGTCACCCTCCACATTTGTCCTCTTCTTGTTGGTTTGATTACATCATCATCCCTAACCTCCTTGATTAACTCTTAATTGCTTGCCTAATGACCGCTGATCTGTTATACGGTTCGCTTAACTTTCGTTTTCGTTTATCGTTTGAGGGATCATACCCGGGATCTTATTACCTAGGTTTCTTTAACCTTTCTCAATACATTATATTCCTTTCATGATCCTCTCTTTTAATCCTTGAATTTAAATCCTTTTTATTCTGTTACCTTATACTCAATTCTTTCTGTATCTGGTAGATTTTCGGGAAAAATCAAAGTGTTCGAATTTGGATTCTGACGATCTTTACATACACTTATTTATCATATAGAGTACTAATAATATCCCAGAAGATCAATAAAAGAGCCCCTACATAGTGTGGCATGAAAAGTTTTCTTATTCAGCATAATCAGCAAAACACTATTCATAAGAGTTTCAAAAATTCCAAAAATTGGGATTATTATAGTTAGGGTCTAATTGGTTAAAGTATAGATTCATAAGCGACTTTGGTTTAATTCCAACTTATATGTTGTTTATAGGTTACCAGACTCGTCCCAAGCCTTTTATCACCCCCAGTCGCTTAGGCAAGTTTTCTAACCGTTATACTGTTGTTGTGATGTATATATGTATATGCATTATCTTGTGATAGATGCATGATGGTTAATTAGCAAGTCTTGCGATATATTGGAGCATGCTGATATGGTTTATATGGATGTCTGTTTCGTAATCTTGATATCTTTCTGTTGATTCCAATGCTTATAATTGCATAATACCTATGCTAGAGATAAGCAGTAGTTGCGTATACCCTTAGTATAGGGGACCCAAAGGCGAACATTTTCTAAAACCGGGAGTCGATGTTCCCGAGTATATTATATATATTTATATAATATATATATAGATATAGTTTTCAAAACTATTAATCGAATAAGGTTTATTCGATAACTTTATTTTTATTAATGAATATTATTTGAATATTCATTCGAGGATTTATGACTCCGTTTATTCTATTTAATGAATATTATTTGAATATTCATTCGAGGACTTATGACTCCGATTATTTACTAATTAATATTCTTTATTTTATCAAAGAATAATGTGTCGATAATCAAACTTACTTTTGATTATACAAATAAAGATAGCACTTTTGTATAAGTATATCTTTGGTTATTTAATATTCATTTCAAGTATAAGTTTTAAAACTTCTACTTCGATTATATTTAAAAAGATCATCCTTATGGGAATATTATTTAATTAATAATATTCGGAAATTTTTTAATATATTGGGACTGATTTATTTCATTAAATAAGCATTACTCCAAACATTCTTAAAAATGTTTTCGAGTCTTCAAAATATTTTAAAAGTTAGGGCGGATCCCAAAACTCATTTTATATTTAAGATCCTCCTTTCGAAGGGGATTTAAATACTCGCTCAAAACCTGAGGGATCCGGCTCTGTGGTGTGTTTTATATTCGCAATAAGGTTGCTATTTTGATAAAAGAGTTTTTGATTACTTACCCAACACTCGGGAAGTAAAATTCTTAGAACAAGTTAATCCATTAACAGGCATCGCCTGGGAAATATCGGTGAGTTTTCCTTTCCAACTAGATACGACTTCTTGGTGGATCCGTATCAACAAGTTTCTACTTGGGAAAGGGGGGACGAGCTTTACGTTTCAGAGTCATGGATTTCATCTGAACTAGGAGTGGCGTAAGTGGTCAAGTGGCGCCGGCCCAGCCTTATTATATTGGCCCAAATGGCCTGGAAGTTCCGCTAAGACGGTCCATTCCTTAGGAGTCCAGTGTTCGGTTGACAAGTAAATCCAACAGGTTCTCCTCTACATGTAGAAAATGGTGGGGTTGCACTACTACGACTGATCATTGTAAGTGGTTTTCCTGTCGCGGCAAACTCCCGTAATGAGTTCATCATCCAGTTGGATATTTCTGCAACACTACCCGGAGCATTTCGGTTGAAAGGCTACGAATGAGTGGTTGCCGAAGCATTGACAGGGTTAAGCAATTATAATGGTGTTTCCATCAAATGAAGTATCTCGTAACTTCATTTCATTCAATAATATTTCAAAGATTGGATCTATTCGACTCTTAACTTGTGGTCTCATCTATGGGATGAACTTTCGAAACTGTTTATACCTTGAACGGTGGTGGTTCAAGTAGTATTCGAAAAAGATATAAGTATATTGGAGTATCTTGTAACTTCATCTTTTTAACTTATATCCAGTTAATGATTATATTATGAATGACAAAGATTTTCAGAAAAACGTTGAGACAAGGTTAGATATATGAGATCACCTTGCAACGATATTTTTATACAGTTATAAACTGGAACTCTGTGTATATTATACATGTCAGAGGATTTCAAAGATTGTGAAAAGTATATATGTATATATATACTGAATATTTTGCGACTTGGTCGCGTTAAGATATCAACTTGGTTCATTCCTTCTTGACCAAGACTTTCATGAATACTATGAGAATGCTCATATATTGTTAATTATTATACATACTATTTCGGTGGGCTTGTTGCTCACCCTTGCTTTCTTCTTTCATCACACAACGACAGATAGAAAAGATGAACAGGACCAAGCTTCCAATTCGCAAGCGGTTAGGAAATGTTCCGCGGTTTTCTGGAAGCGTTGATGTCGCCGTAGCTGAGGTAGGAACTACCAATAGGCTAGGCTTTCAACTTTTGATGTACCAGACTTATGTATATTATGAATTATAATAATGGAAAAGAATATGTAAATTATTCAGAAACCCTTTTGAGGTGAAATGGTTTATAATTGTGGAATAAAATGACTTGTGTTATTTTTGGTTTTCATCTATGAGACTATAACTTGTGGTGTGTGTGTGTATATTGTGGGGTCACAGTACGCAGCAGTTGGTTAATTGTTAAGGTTAAGTATTATTAAGGGAAATGGAACTCGTGACAACCCGAATCCCCGACCCCGGATTTGGGGGTGTTACAGAAATGGTATCAGACCTAAGCGTTATAAACCTCAGAGATGATGTGACGTTAAGATAATAAGTTCACTAAGATAATAAGAATTCTTGCCAAGTTCATAGTCGGGCTACCTAACGTAGTAATGACAGTTAAAACCCTTATGGGAACCCTTATAAATATCATGATAGAAGCGTAGTTCGTTATCGTATATGGTAGCGGGACTCCGAACCCTGAGGTTGAGGAGCAACAGTGCGATGATGTTTTATTACTAATTGGGGATCGGATTGTGGATCTGATAGAGCGTCCTAACGCAGGACCGAATGATGTTCATATTGAGGATGTAGCGGTTGAGGATGTTGTCCTAGAAGGGATTGTTGCTGAGGAGGATCCCGTGGAGGATCCTGACAAGAATGAATAAAGGACCACTGAGGAATTGATGACCATGGTTAGGGAAACTACCAGAGGTAGGATTGGCCGGTCACTACTGGTGGTTCGTTCAAGTTTGTAAAGATAGTAGTCCCTTTAACGCGGCTTAATCGTAAGACTGAGAAGTTCAAATGGACAGAAAAATACGAGATCAGCTTTTAAGAACTAAAACAAAGGTTGGTAACGACCCCTATTTTGGCGTTGCCGGATGGAAAAGGAGATTTTGTGATGTGTAGTGACGCTTCGCATAAGGAATTAGGGTGCTTCTTATACAGCACAGCAAGGTAATCGCGTACGCATCAAGAAAATTAAGGGAATATAAAATTCGATGTCCCCACCCATGATCTTGGGCTCGTGGCAATAGTTTTACCCTAAAGATTAGAGGCACTACTTGTATGGAGAGAAGTGCGAGATTTACATAAACCATAAGTTCTCTAGTACATTTTCACGCAGAAAGAGCTCAACATGCGCCAGATGAGGTGGTTAGAGCTAATCAAGGATTACGATTATGAGATTCTTTATCATCCAGGGAAAGCCAATGTGGTGGCTGATGCCCTTAGTAAAAAGGAGAGACTCAAGATGATAATGTCTTTGGGAGAGTTTATAAGAGATTTTGAGAAAATGGAAATAGAAGTGAAGGTAACCGGAGCCGGTACCGAAAAGCTGTTTGAGATTGCAATACAGCCCGAATTATTGGAGAAGATCATATTATGCCAAGAAAAAGTGATGAATAGAGGCAGAGAACCCATGACCGGAGAAGAGATTAATACCTAGAAAGATGATGAGGGAATAATGAGGTATCCCTACAGAATTTTGGTTCCAAACATTCAAGAGCTTAAAGACGAGATCTTAGATGAAAGCCATAGTTCGAGGAATAAGATTTAGGGCAAACCCTGAATGTGATAGTCAGGGAGGTCGCCATCAAGAAAGAAAGAACCAATAACATAATGGAAAACAAGGATTTTAACGTATAAGATAACCCTGATTAGGGGAGAAGGATGAAATATTTCATACTGAGAAAACAGAAGTCGAGCAAGATAGGGAGAACCGGGATGGTACTCCTATGGGAGAATTCATGGACCTGCCTAAACAAAAATTATACTTTTATTCCCAAACACCACCCTGAGGAAACAATGCGGTGGGAAATTCTTTCAGGACCTTTAAGTCACTAAGCTCTCAGAGTTCCAAGGAACAAGCTGACCTTGCCGAGGCAAGAGCCTGGCCAAAGGAAATAGAGGACTGATTTTATATTCTAAATGATTGATGAAGCGTAAAAGACTATTTTTGTCACTTACCCTCCTAAGAAAGAGGCCACCCGCTGGTGAAAGACCAAGAAAGGCACGGAGCCAGAGGTTAGAATAAACTGATTAAAGTTCAGTCAATTGTTTTCGGGAAAGTACTTCCCAAGGTTATGGAGATAGTGTAAAAGCTTTAGTGCCAGAACAAAGGCAGACGAGTATGATGAATTATGAATCTAAGTTGTAAAAGTTGTCAAGATTCGTTCTGAGGACACGAATCCAGAATGACGGGATGTTTGAAATCAATGCTTATGTTGTGTTGGTTCATGAAATAATGATAAGAGAAAGGAAAATAAAAAGAAACTGAAGTGGAAAGGAATATAAAGGCCATAGAGTTTGAGGAATGATAAGGGAGTTGGTATGAGGAAACCATAAAGGCTCGTAGCAATAGAAATAGAAAAGTATGTAATCGTCAGGATGAGGGTGATTCATCATGAGTTAAAAAAAAATTGATGGTTGAAGGCATAAGAGATACATATATTTTATCCCCTTTAAGTTGGGAGGATTCGAGGAAATCTTGAGATAGTCCGAAGGATAAACAAGGAGACACGGATAGACTGAGGAGACAAGAAAGTAAGAAATTAGGAAAATTTGATGAAGGAAGTGACCTTCAAAAATGTGAAGTGAAAGACCGGTGGCTTGATACCCATAAAGGGAGACGCCAGGTATGAAAGATATCCCAACATTGAGATGACTGTTGAGATAAACAACAAAAGTAAATAAGGATTTATTAAGAAGAAGTTCACGTTGAACACGACCAATATCTTCCAGAACATCCCTGTTATCATTACCAAATCAGGCAAGAAAAGTTGATAACCGTTGTTATCTTTTGGAGGCCATATGAATTGAACTTATTTTGAATAAGGATGCTATCGTGAAATTGGTATAGACTATCGAGGGGGGAATGATTGAATAAGATAATCTATCAAGGATATATGACTTGATTTATCCATGGAAGGATGCAAGTACCTTTTTAAAGGTGGAATTAAGGATATAACTTCGATAACTTGAGATGAACCCTAGGGGAATGCATAAAGGTTGTCATTTCACCCTTAATAGGGACATTATGAGTTTGGGTAGTATGGAATGAAGGACTAAAGTAACAACAACCTTTAAAGATCAGTAAAGAAATTTTTCTGAAGTAAATAGACAATGGTTCTAGTAATAGTAAATGGTATTTTGATATGCCCTGTATCTAGGGAATACAGGAGGAACGATTCAAGGATAACCTTAGAGGTTTTACAAGGAAAAAGGTAATATTCAAAGTTATCAAGAATAGAAATTTTGATAAAGGAAATATGACGTAATTATAATAATGCCAGGTGGGGCACATGTTGAACCATAAGAAAGTATAGATTGACCCAATAAGGGTCGAGATTGGTGAAATCAAGAAGGACCCAAAATAAGAGATGTTTTAAGTATGATCAAGAGTCAATCGTGACAATATTAACCTCTAAAAGACCGAGGCAATAACTTATGGAAAAATGGTGATATTTTTCTTCTCACCAAAGTGTAAGGAAGAGAGTTTTCGCACAAGCAGTGATTGGAAATGAGGTAAAAAATTTAGTTGGAGATCATTCAAAAGACATTGATTGTAAGAAAATTTTACTATCAGGAAAGGCAAAAGAAGTGGCCGACACTATAATTGTAAGAGGATAATTATAGGCGCTCATGCCAGAGGAATACAGTAATGAGGGTTAAAGCCGTGAAGGTTGTATTATGGTATGGAAGATTGACATTCCTTCTGATGATTGTGTAATACTCAACCGTGATAGTAGTTTGGTAAAGATTAATTTATGTAATCGCTGTGAGCGGGCTATCTATCTTATAAGGTCATGTAATAACCCCAATTTTTGGAATTTTTGAAACACGGATGAATAGTAACTTTTGCTGATGATGCTGATTAAGGAAAATTATCAGACCACGCTATATAGGAGTACTGTTATGGAAATTCTAAGATCGTATTAGTATTCCATAAAGTAAATAAGTGTATGTAAAGATCGTCAGAATCCAAATTCGAACACTTTGATTTTTCCCGAAAATCCACCAGATACCGAAAGAATTGAGTATAAGGTAACATGATTAAAAGGATTTAATTCAAGGATTATAAGAGAGGATCATAAAAGGAATATAAAATATTGAGAAAGGTTTAGGGGAACCCAAGTAATAAGATCCCGGGTATGATCCCTCAAATAATAAACGAGAACGAAAGTTAAGCGAATCGTATAACAAATCAGCGGTCATTAGCCAAGTAATTAGGGGTTAATCAAAGAGGTTAATGGACGATGATGTCATCACACCAACAAGAGGAAGACAAGTGTAACAAGATGACATAAGCAGATGACATAAGCATGACCAAAAAGGGAAGGAAGTGTTGGTTGATTATAAACCACACAAAATTTACCATGGTTAAAAGGTTAATTAATCAAAACAAAAACAAAACAACTAATCCAAGGCAAAATAAATCACAAAACACAAATTAGAAGTTGACTTTTGCTTTCCAAGAACAAAAGCTCTCGGCCAAAACTAGAGCAGCAACTTCAAACTACCATTTCTCCTTCAATACTCACTCAAATAGTATGTTCTATAGCTCTTTGGAAAGATATTGAGATGGCCTACAACTCTTGTTCACAAGTCTCGTCCAAATAAGCATGGTAAGATCCTCGTTTTGACAGTTCTTTCAATCTGACTTTTAGAAACTTCAAAACCTAACTTTGTGTTCTTGATTTCTTTGGAAAGATCAAGCTTGTAGGAGGTTAGATTAAGGCTCCCTAAGGCTTCCTAGAAACTTAACACCTACCAAGGAAGGTATCAACTTCAAACCCTAGCTTTGATTTTATGATTCCATTAAGTTTTATTGAAGCATTGTTAGTATTAAGGCTTGATCTTTGATTATAAGTAGTTTTGGTAGATTTGTATTGGTTTTGAATATTGGGTCTTTGATTGGTTGGATAAATTGGTAAAATTTGGAGTTGGGGACTTAGTTTGTAGTATGATGGTTGAATATTGTTGTATTGGTGGTTGTGAGTGAATTGATGATAATTTAGAGTGTTAATTAAATTGGAAATCACGTAAACATAAACGTCATAATGCTCGATTTTCCTTAACTGTTCTGTTCTTAACATCAGGACCCGTGAACTCACTGTTAGGTTTTCACCATTGCCATGATTAGATAGTTCATGTTACGAGCTTCGTTTTGATATGTGGTTCGCTTGAATCCGATGTACGGTTTAGGAGAAACGATCGTTTTAAGTAACGACGTTTCGCGACCGAACCATTACCCCTCGCCTTACTTTGAAACCTTGGTTAAGGTCCTTAAATGACTAATTGGAGTATAAATCAATTATTTAAAGTGAATTAGGCAGTTGGTAGGGTACTCGCAAAAGAATCGCCTTAAAATTCTTAATGGTTAATTTATTAAAAATGGTGGAGCCAAGGGTACTCGAACGACTTATGTGATTCGTTAAGCGTAGAAGTGACCATAAGCGAACGTTAAGGTTCAATTGGTTAAAGTCTAGTTTCTTAAGCGACAGGGGTTTAATTCCGACTTATGTTGTTGTTCATAGATTATCGGACCCACTCTAAGTTTAAGTCGATCCGGGAACACTCAGGCAAGTTTTTTACCCGTTATACTGTTGTTGTGATGTAAATATATGTATATGCATTATCTTGTGATAAGTGCATGATTGTTATTAGCAAATTTTGCGATATATTGGAGCATGCTGATATGGTATATATGCATGTCTATTTCGTAATCTTGATATCTAATTGTTGATTCAAATACTTATAAGTTGCATAATACCTATGCTGGAGATAAACAGTAGTTGCGTATACCCTTAGTATAGGGGACCCAAAGGTGAACATTTTTCTAAACCGGGAGTCGATGTTTCCGAGTATAATATATATATATATATATATATATAGTTTTCAAAACTATTAATCGAATAAGGTTTATTCGATAACTTTATTTTATTCAATGAATATTATTTTGAATATTCATTCGAGGACTTATGACTTGGCTTATTTATTTAATGAATATTATTTTGAATATTCATTCGAGGACTTATGACTCCGCTTATTTATTTAATGAATATTATTTTAAATATTCATTCGAGGACTTATGACTCCGCTTATTTATTTAATGAATATTATCTTAAATATTCATTCGAGGACTTATGACTCCGCTTATTTTATTTAATGAATATTATTTTGAATATTCATTCGAGGACTTATGACTCCGCTTCTTTTATTAAATAATATTCTTTATTTTATTAAAGAATAATATTTCGATAATCAAACTTATTTTCGATTATTCAAATAAAGATCGTACTTTTGTATAAGTATATCTTTGGTTATTTATTATTCATTTCAAGTATGAGTTTTAAAACTTTTACTTCAATTATTTTTATAAGGATTATCCTTATGGGAATGTTATTTAAATAATAATATTCAGATATTTTCTAATATATCGGGACTGATTTATTTCATTAAATCAGCATTACTCCAAATATTCTTAAAAATGTTTTCGAGTCTTCAAAATGATTTTAAAAGTTAGAGCGGATCCCAAAAACTCGTTTCCAGATTTAAGATCTTCCTTTCGAAGGAGACTTGAATATTCGCTCAAAAATCTTAGGGATCCGGCTCTGTGGTGTATTTTATATTCGCAACGAGGTTGCTGTTTTGAGAAAACAATTTGATTACTTGCCCAATGTTCGGGAAGTAAGTCCATCTAATTGAGTCGGCATAAGCGCAGGCCGGGGTACGGTCTATGAAGGTGTAAGAGGCTGGGTGACAGTCCATCCACGCGTGAGTGGCCGGGTAACGGTCTAGCGCGAGGTCCTAATGCGGCCTGGGTGATGACCGGCGAGGAATTCATCCATCTACAGTAGAAAAGGTTACTTATTGGTATCTTTGCCTGATCAGCAAAATATCGGGTTTATGCCAAAATTCTTTTCCTTTCCAAAATTCATTGGATGTTATAAACTCTGTTCTTACTTTACATGACAGAGGTTTTCAGGAAATGTATGAGAGATATATATGGATATATATATATATATCGTGACTTAATGAAGTATCTCGTAACTTCATTTCTTTTGAATGATATTATAAAGATTGAATCTATTCAAATCTTGTCTTGTAGTCTCATCTATGTGATGAACTTTTGAAACTAATTATAACTTGAACGGTGGTAGTTCAAGTAGTATTCGGAAAAGATATAAGTATATTGGAGTATCTTTTAACTTCATCTTTTAAACTTATATCTAGTAAATGATTATCTTATGCATGTCAAAGATTTTCAGAAAAACGTTGAGACAAGGTTAGATATATGAGATCACCTTGCAATGATATTTTTTACAGTTATAAACTGGAACTCTGTGTTTATTATGCATGGAAGAGGACTTCCAAGATTTTGAAAAGTATATGTACATATATACTGAATATTTTGCGACTTGGTCACGTTAAGAGATCAAACTTGGTTCATTTCTTCTTGACCAAGACTTTCATGAGTACTATGAGAATGCTCATATATTGTTAATTATTATACATATTATTTCAGTGGGCGTGTTGCTCACCCTTGCTTTCTTATTTCATCACACAACAACAGATAGACAAGATGAACGATATCAAGCTCCCAATTCGCGAGCGAATAGGAAACGTTCCGCAGTTTCCTGTAGGCGTTGATGCCGTTGTAGCTGAGGTAGGATCTACCAATAGGCTAGGCTTTCAACTTTTGATGTACCAGACTTATGTATATTTATGAATTGTAATAATGGAAAGGAAAATGTAAATTTATTCAGAAACCCTTTTAAGGTGTAATGGCAAATAATTGTGGAATAAAATGACTCGTGTTATTTTTGGATATTCATCTCTGAGACTATAACTTGTGGTGTGTGTGTTTATTATGGGGTCACAGTACGGAGTAGTTGATTGTTTATTAAGATTGGGTGTTATTAATGGAAATGGAACTCGTGACAACCCGGATCCCCGACCCCGGATTTGGGGGTGTTACAGGTCATATCTTGAGATAAGCCAGGACCATGTTTCAAAAGGACTAAACGAACCTTTGAGTTAAGTCTTCTATTGAAGGCATATGATTAAGAATGGTATTAACCTGCTATCGTTGCTTTGATTGAAATTCTTCTATAATTTTATCTGCTTCATGTCATGTATGTACATCAGGATCTCGAGTGTTCTTCATGAATCATGAATGGTAATTATGTTACCTCCTCAGAAGAATCTGATACGGCAGGTATGGACTCCGTATGGTTAGCTATTAAGACTTCATGGAAAATGAACGACTACAGTAGGTCAACGGTGGACCATAGTAATAAAGGATTGATTCTACGAGTAATGAGCTGATTACTTACAACCGTGAGAGTTGTATTGGAATGGATGTTGAGGTTGAGTACCATTAATCGGGTCATGGTGGTGTATAAGTCATCATTGATAGACTAATTAAGTAGATTATCTACCTATTGAATACTTATTCCTTCTTATCAATAGAGAGTCGTATTACTATACGAGGAAGGTTGCGGTGCAAGCATATGATTCTAGTAATGATGATGTCTAGAATGAGACCCCAGATTCGATTTTCGATGATGAGGGAGTTTCAAAGGTGATTGAGTATAAGCTCCAGGAAGAGCATGGGTCCATAGAATGATGGACGGAATAACAAAAATATTTAAGCATATGAAATGCGATGCGATAATACTTGATGTTGATATATATATATACGTATATGTTTTGTTCTCCTATGACAAACCTCTATAGTTCAGAGATAGATTCCAAGCCAAATATTTTGTGGCAGTATATTTTATATATATACAATTCTCTTCATTTCGTTCTTTTCTCTCCTTTTCATTTCATGTAAGTTGAGAAGAACAACCCTTCCAGAAGGGGCGGTATTGCCGAATGACTATCTATCTGTGTGATAGAAGCCTAGTAGGATACCACATGTTGTTTAATTGCTTGTCAAGTACTAAAGGCTGGCCACCTTCTGTACTAACTATGCAATAGGACAAGTGTTCACTATCATAGTGATCTCTCAATAAATTCTTTTACTTCTACGCGAAGGACCAAGCTTTCGAAGATGGAGGCAGCTAGAGATGAAGTGGTACCAAGTATGGTGGTATTCGGAATAGAAATGCATTCGTGATACTAAGGTTGGCGTGATTATTAAAAAGGTTATAGAATAGTAACGAGCAAAAGTGTAACCAGTATAGTATTATGTACGGAAGATAGTAATGACTACGAACAAGAAAAGAAGGAGTATTGAGAAGGAAAAGCTATAGTGCTAGAAGCTATGATGAGAGTCTGTGAAATAGACTTGAAAGAATTTGGAATGGTCACTTAGCACAGATTGAGTTTTCTTACGACAATAGATCGTACGTCAGTATTGGGATATCGCCTTATGAGATCCTTGAGGGAAGACAATGTCGATCTCCCTTATGTTAGGATGAAGATTGTAGAGCGCAAGATGCTCGGACCCGCAGTAGTCCAAAGGACCAAGGATATAATAGATCTAATCAGAGGACGACTGGTAGTAGCCCGAGATGGACATAATAAGTATGTAGATTCGACACGAAAGGACAAAGAATAGGAAGTAGGGGACCTAGTGTTGTTACAGGTATTCCCTAGGAAAGGATGGATGAGGTTCCAAAAGAAAGGAAAGCTAAGCCTACGAATTGTTGGACCCTTTGAGGTATTAAGACGTATTGGGAAATTAGCATATGAGCTAGCCCTACCCTCGAACATGTAGCAAGTTCATAACGTGTTCCACGTATCAATGTTATGAAAGTGTAATCCGGATGCCAGACAAATAAGGGCATATGAGCGCATAGACATGCAACCAGACGTAACCTATATGGAGCAACCAGGAAGGGTTATAGATCAAAAATGGACAAGTGCTTAGGAGAAGGATTATCAAACTAGTCAGAGTTTGATGGTAGAACCACAATGTGGGGAAATTACGTGAGAGTTAGAAAGTGCAAAGCTAAAAGAGTATCCCTATTTGTTTTCTATTTTGATTCCGGGACGGAATCCTTTTAAGGAGGGGAGACTGTAATAGCCCCAAAATTTTGAACCTTTTTGTAACCCTTATGAATATTGTTTTTGCTGATTATGCTGAATAAGAAAACTTTTCATGCCACACTATGTAGGGGTTCTTTTATTGTTATTCTGAGATCTTATTAGTACTTTGTATGGTATATAAGTGTATGTAAAGATCGTCAGAATCCAAATTCGGACACTTTGATTTTTCCCGAAAATCCACCAGATACCGAAAGAATTGAGTATAAGGTAACATGATAAAAAGGATTTAAATTCAAGGATTGTAAGAGAGGATCATTAAAGGAATATAATGTATTGAGAAAGGTTAATGAAACCCAAGTAATAAGATCCCGGGTATGATCCCTCAAACGATAAACGAAAACGAAAGTTAAGCGAACCGTATAACAGATCAGCGGTCATTAGCCAAGTAATTAGAAGCTAATCAAAGAGGTTAGTGAGGATGATGTCATCAAACCAATAAGAAGAGGACAAGCATGGGAAGATGACATAAGATTGATGACCTAAGCATGACCAAAAAGGAAGGAAGTGTGGTTGATTATTAACCACACAATTTTACATGGTGAAAAGGGTAATTAAACAAAACAAAAACCTAGCAACCAAGCAAAACAAATCACAAACACAAAAACACATCTTGACTTCATTTTTCCAAGAGAAGCTCTCGGCCCTTTTCCATTTTCAAGAAGAAAAAAACCTAAATCCAAGTTCCAAGCTTCATTAATTAGTGAGGTAATTATCTAAGGTTCCTTATGCATAGATATAGCTATCCTATAAGTTTAAGCTTCAAATTCCTTCACAATCTCTTCCTAAAATTCATGGAAGAAGAGGGTGAATAGTGTTTTTCAAGAACTTAAAATTTTGTTCTTGAGTTTTTGTTTAGATTAAGCTTTGGTAAGGACTTTCAAGGGTGATTCCAAGCTCCTTAGTTACTTTTACTCACCAAGGAAGGTATAATCTCATACCCTAGCCCTACTTTTGTATATTTAGAGTTTTTGTGTTTGGAATGGTTCATGAGAAGCTTGATTATTGTGTATTTAGAGATGTGTTGGTTTTGTGATGTGTTTGGAGTTGTAAATCTTGTTGATTAGTTAAAGAACTTGTGTAAGCTTTTAGTTCATGATTGGGAAGTAGTGTAAATTGGAAATATTGAGTTGTTGGGTCTGTTGTAGCATTGTATGAATGGAGTTTGGTTGTATGGTTGAATTGTGGTTGATTGGTGGTTGATTTGGAGTAGGATAAAAATTGGTAATCGCGTAAACATAGTCGTCGTAATGTCCAATTTACTTTAGACTGTTTTGTTCTTAACATCAGGACCCGAGAACTCACTGTTAGGTTTTGATCACTACCATGATTAGATAGTTCATGTTACGAGCTTCGTTTTGATATGTGGTTCGTTTGAATCTGATGTACGGTTTAGGAGAAACGACCATTTTTAAGTAACGGCGCTTCGCGACCGAACCATTACCCCTCGCCTTACTTTGAAACATTGGTTAAAGACCATAAATGACTAATTGGAGTATGAAACATTTATGTAAAGTGGATTAGGCAGTTGGTAAGGTACTCGCGAAAGAATCTCCTTCAAACTCTTAATGGTTAATTTATTAAAAATGGTGGAGCCGAGGGTACTCGAGTGACTTAAGTGAATCGTTAAGCGCAAAAGCGAACGTTAGGGTCTAATTGGTTAAAGTATAGATTCATAAGCGACTTTGGTTTAATTCCAACTTATATGTTGTTTATAGGTTACCAGACTCGTCCCAAGCCTTTTATCACCCCCAGTCGCTCATGCAAGTTTTCTACCCGTTATACTGTTGTTGTGATGTATATATGTATATGCATTATCTTGTGATAGATGCGTGATGGTTAATTAGCAAATCTTGCGATATATTGGAGCATGCTGATATGGTTTATATGCATGTCTATTTCTTAATCTTGATATCTATCTGTTGATTCCAATGCTTATAATTGCATAATACCTATGCTAGAGATGAGCAGTAGTTGCGTATACCCTTAGTATAGGGGACCCAAAGGCGAATATTTTCTAAAACCGGGAGTCGATGTTCCCGAGTATATTATATATATATATATATATATATATTTATATAATATATATATAGATATAGTTTTCAAAACTATTAATCGAATAAGTTTTATTCGATAACTTTATTTTTATTAATGAATATTATTTGAATATTCATTCGAGGACTTATGACTCCGTTTATTCTATTTAATGAATATTATTTGAATATTCATTCGAGGACTTATGACTCCGATTATTTACTAATTAATATTCTCTATTTTATTAAAGAATAATGTGTCGATAATCAAACTTACTTTTGATTATACAAATAAAGATAGCACTTTCGTATAAATATATCTTTGGTTATTTAATATTCATTTCATGTATAAGTTTTAAAACTTCTACTTCGATTATATTTAAAAAAGATCATCATTATGGGAATATTATTTAATTAATAATATTCAGATATTTTCTAATATATCGGGACTGATTTATTTCATTAAATCAACATTACTCCAAACATTCTTAAAAATGTTTTCGAGTCTTCAAAATGATTTTAAAAGTTAGGGCAGATCCCAAAACTCATTTTATATTTAAGATCCTCCTTTCGAAGGGGATTTAAATACTCGCTCAAAACTTGAGGGATCCGACTCTGTGGTGTGTTTTATATTCGCAACAAGGTTGCTATTTTGATAAAAGAGTTTTTGATTACTTACCCAACACTCGGGAAGTAAAATTCTTGGAACAAGTTAATCCATTAACAGGCATCGCCTGGGAAATATCAGTGAGTTTTCCTTTCCAACTAGATACGACTTCTTGGTGGGGCCGTATCAACAAGTTTCTACTTGGGGAAAGGGGGGACGAGCTTTACATTTCAGAGTCATGGATTTCATCTGAACTAGGAGTGGCGTAAGTGGTCGAGTGGCGCCGGCCCAGCCTTATTATATTGGCCCAAATGGCCTGGAAGTTCTGCTAACATGGTTCATTCCTTAGGAGTCCAGTGTTCGGTTGACAAGTAAATCCGACAGGTTCTCCTCTACATGTAGAAAATGGTGGGGTTGCACTACTACGACTGATCATCGTAAGTGGTCTTCCTGGCGCGGCAAACTCCCGTAATGAGTTCATCATCCAGTTGGATATTTCTGCAACACTACCCGGAGCATTTCGGTTGAAAGGCTACGAATGGGTGGTTGCCGAAGCATTGACAGGGTTAAGCAATTATAATGGTATTTTCATCAAATGAAGTATCTCGTAACTTCATTTCATTCAATAATATTTCAAAGATTGGATCTATTCGAGTCTTAACTTGTGGTTTCATCTATAGGATGAACTTTCGAAATTGTTTATACCTTGAACGGTGGTGGTTCAAGTAGTATTCGGAAAAGATATAAGTATATTGGAGTATCTTGTAACTTCATCTTTTCAACTTATATCCAGTTAATGATTATCTTATGAATGACAAAGATTTTCAGAAAAACGTTGAGACAAGGTTAGATATATGAGATCACCTTGCAACGATATTTTTATACAGTTATAAACTGGAACTCTGTGTATATTATACATGTCAGAGGATTTCAAAGATTTTGAAAAGTATATATGTATATATATACTGAATATTTTGCGACTTGGTCGCGTTAAGATATCAACTTGGTTTATTTATTCTTGACCAAGACTTTCATGAATATTATGAGAATGCTCATATATTGTTAATTATTATACATACTATTTCGGTGGGCTTGTTGCTCACCCTTGCTTTCTTCTTTCATCACACAACGACAGATTGAAAAGATGAACAGGACCAAGCTTCCAATTCGTAAGCGGTTAGGAAACGTTCCGCGGTTTTCTGGAAGCGTTGATGTCCCCGTAGCTGAGGTAGGAACTACCAATAGGCTAGGTTTTCAACTTTTGATGTACCAGACTTATGTATATTATGAATTGTAATAATGACAAAGAATATGTAAATTATTCAGATACCCTTTTGAGGTGAAATGGTTTATAATTGTGGAATAAAATGACTTGTATTATTTTTGGTTTTCATCTCTGAGACTATAACTTGTGGTGTGTGTGTGTATATTGTGGGGTCACAATACGCAGTTGATTGTTAAGGTTAAGTATTATTAAGGGAAATGGAACTCGTGACAACCCGAATCCCCGACCCCGGATTTGGGGGTGTTACATTTAGTGTCCTCTGATTTTCAATGTGGTGTTGTGTCTGACTAGTTGATCCTTCTTTTTCTCCCCTTAAGCTGTTACGGGGATTTCCAGAAAATCCTTACCCTTGTTGTCTGGCTTTATTGAAATAATAAGTTTTGTTATACACTGCCATTCCACTGCTCGGATATGAATTATCAATACCATTAATTTCTCCTTTAACAGCATGGAGCATGAAGTTGTTGAACAGTACACTTAGACTATCTGTCACCTTCTATTGATCAACCACAAATGCCCTGTAGGTTGTAGACTCCACTGAGTAGCCATGAAAAATATCCTAACTGAACATTTTCTCCAAACACTTTCAGGTTATCCAGTGTTTTCTCCCGTTGGCCATTAACTCATTAGTGGTCTTCATGTATACATCCAGATCAAGGCTTGATCTTACATGTTACAAACTGTTTTGACTACTCCAGTCCTGTGGTATTTAGAAAGTCTTGATTAGCTTGATATTTCCCCTGTAGCTTTATCAAGTTATGGTTCTTCCTTTGTATCACTCAATCCTAAGACGGAGCTGTCAATGCTGAATATGTCTCAAAATATTCTTGATGTTACATATATTAATCAGAACTGCTTCTTGAATTCAGTCCCACTATCTGACCACAAGATCATTTCTGTTACAGTTGCTTTCAGTTTGATCTCCTGATATGATTAATCACCATCTGTGATATCTTGTCTTGAGAACGCACGAATAACAACTTTGTTTAATAAGAGTAGTCAACCACCATCACTAAGGTATATCTTTACTTTGATGTGATGTTGTCTTTGACTTCTCTTCCTGATATGCCTCACATTTATCATCTCCTGAATTCTAGATGAGGCAGTCCTCTCACTAATCCCTTTTTACAAAAGAGTTCCTTGAGTTGATGTTCAAGGGTGAGAGCTTCTAATGTCATAGCTAAACTTTTGTCAGATGAGGCTTTACAGTGGAAACTATTGACTTCACTTTTATTGAGATTCCAGTCTAGCTACGAGCGTATCCTTTCCTTACTCTAAGAAGAGCAAGCTTCTCAACCTTCCTGCTTCAGATGAGACACTACTCCCTCTTTGAATTGACATTTTGTTCTTTGATACAAAATTGTCTGATAAGAGGATTTGTGCCTTGATTCTCCAGCAAGGAAGTTACTTCAAATTCCATGATGACATCCCTTTTCTGCATAGCTTGTCCCGTAATGAAAACCTTTGCTGTCATCTCCAAAGATTATTGACGGACTAGCTTTTGTTAACCACATTTGATTGTGAGGCTCTTTCTTTGATCATATGCCTTGAGTATAAATTACCAAGAATATATATGAATCAGTTACCTGTTATGTCCTGCACTCATAAATGGATTAACAGTTCTTGGTACCCAACTTATCAGTTTGGGTCCAGTTGGATTAGAGATTTTACTATAAACAGAGATACCAACAGCTGCAACCTTATCATGCTAATTCTTATCTTTGACTGACCATTTTCTCCATTTTAATACCCTTGACATATTTGTCTTAGGCTAGGGGATAAATGGTTCCAACCTTACATAAGGAGGACTACCAGTCTTTACCCTATCGACCCTAAACATCTTTCTACAATTGATGCATATTCTAGGAGATGCATTCATGGCATAAAGAATAAGCAATCATTGTATTAGGAATACATGACATTCATTCAGAAACATTACGGATAAGAATTAAGCAAGACAGACATGATATGGAACAAACAGAATTAACAAATAAATTACTAATTCTATCTAGTCCAATCCCGTTGAAGAATCTCATCTAGCTATCTCAATCCAATTATAAACTAATACATCTTAACAAACAATTCAGATCAAATGAATACATCACAATGTGATAGGATAAAGAGAGTAAGAATAAACAAAGGTCTTATATGTTGGAAAACATATATCTCACTAAAGTAATTAATCATGTTCAACAAATATTCAAGCACATATTTAAGATCATGTAAAGCAACATGCACAAGTTAAACATCAATCCTAGTTACTAGAAAAATAATCTAGTGACTCTAGTTCAGCATTATCTATGTATGATGCTCTCATGGTTGTGCGAGTGTTAAACATTTAAACACTAAGATCTTATCATGCATTGAATATTGAAAACAAAATATTGCAGTGGTTCAAGAAATTGAAACCTGAGATATGTGAGTTGGACCATCTTCAGAGATTGTTGTGAAAGCAAGATATTCATGATTCTCGTCATTTGATCCATCCTAGCTCTTTCTCGTACACTATAAGTTTTGACTGGCTGCTTCCCTAAGAAAACGTTCCACCTTTATCTCAACTCGTCAATTGAATCCCTACTCATCCTTGTTTGTCAAGCTTCTTGTTCTGTTGTAGAAAAACCCCTGATAGTTACTCTTATCATAACTGTAACTATCAAATCTTGTTTCTGTCCCAATCTCAGTCTTTTAATCACCCCATGAACTGAATCTGTCAGAACCTCTGCTACGGAATAGATAGGCTTAATCCTTGGATATAGCTTAAGTACTCCTAGTGAATCTGATGTAACTAGATTTACCTGACAAGTGAAACACTGCCTTGACAACTCAAGTACTTCTACCTGATGACAACTCAAGTACTTCTACCTGAGCTTCTTCTGATTCACCTATCAGTGACTCCTGCATTCTGTCCCGAGGTTCCAACATTAATGCATGTAACTGAGATATTTGTACGTCCCCACTATTCTCTCTGACCTCCATAATTCTTGCCTGTATGATCACATTGATTCCCGGATAAATATAGTATTGATACAAAATATTGTGTGACTGTATAATCTGGAATCATAGTGTTGTCTTAAAATCTCCGAAAAAATTGTACCCGTAGAAATTTCATTCATTCCATGCGTCTGAAAACCCATTGGTATCCTATGGAGTAAGCCTTTGAGGAAGTTCCACAAATTTCATCTGTAGGTCTTGAAATCAGTTCCATCGGAGTAAGAAAACCATTATCTATAATTTTCGTGTTCGGGAATTTTCCGTCTGAATAGCACATGGTCTTCGTTTTCTTTATAAGATTAAAATCAACTTTAAAAGCTCGGAGGAATCCTGAGTCTACCAATCCTTTGAGTACCCTTAATTTAATATTTAAGAAAAATTAAATTTCCACTATTTTTAATTTTCTTAAAATAAATAAATTAATCAAAGATAAATATTTATGTAAAATCTAATTTTCAAGAATTTCGAATTTTCTTAAAAATTAAATAAAACATAAATTATTATCTAAGAATAATTTAAGTTTAAGAATTTTAAATTTTATGAAAAAATAAATAAATCAGAAATAATAATTAAGGGGTTACAGAATTTGTTAAGTGCTCTTTGACGACAAGGGAGTAAAAGATTTACACAAAAAAAAATTCTATGGCAACTCCTTCTACTGTGTGCCGTCTTTGTTCGTGTGTGGCTACTAGTTTCTGTGGTGACCTAATATATTCCCTGTAGCTTAGGTGATTAGTAGGCAGCCATTTACTTGCGACTGTTTTGCTAGTGTTGCTACTCAGGAGTCGCAACTCACGTACTTAACAAAAAATAGCCTCCAAGTCTTTGAGTTTACTTGCGACCTGTATACCTGTACCATTCTGCCTTGGCCACTTTAAACTCCGAGGGAACCAGGCTGCAAGCGCTTGAAATTCACGCGCTGGATGGTAACAGAGAAACTAGATAGTGGCATCCACGTGACTTGCACTTGCGTTTGAAACACCAAAAACAGACCCTGACAAAACTCATTCATTTTGCAAAGCTGATTTCTTTTATTCAACTCTCAACTGCATGTGCTGTGGGTCCCGCGGGCATTTGCAAATTAAAATCAAACAAAGAAATAAGCTGCCACATTCTTTCCTTTCTTGTGCACATTGGTAGCTAAAATTAATATAGCAAACCATTTAGCTTCCAAACTGAACTAGCAACTTGGCAAGGTGAATAACACAAAAAAATGGACGCTAGTAAACATATCATTTGGCAGCCAAAAATTGAAAATAAATTTAAATTAAAAAATTTCATTTACTAAAATTTAAATAGTAAAATAATTTAGTTAAATTTATAAAATAAATTTAATTAAATTAATTTCATAAAATAAACTTATTTAAATTAGATTTACAAAAATAAATTTTCTAAACCAAATTTACAAAATAAATTTATGTAAATGAAAAACTAATAAAATAAATTCATTTAAGGATCTTGATTTGTGTATCAATCAGTCAGCTCTGATACCAATTGTTAGGTCCCGAATTATCGTTGAGGGGGGGTTGAATACGATAATCACTAAATTAAAAATTCTTTCGAATCTTTAGCGGATATAAGATTTAGTGCTCGGTTAGTGGTTTTGTGTTCTTGAGAGAAATAGTGTTTGGAACGATAAAAATAAGGAACACAGGATATTCGGGAAAGTATATATTCATATATAAATCCGCGAGGGTGTTGCTACACTCCGGTAAAGAAATTAACCGGCTACAATCTAAGAACAACAAAGTTCCTAACTTCTACAAAGATTTATAAATTAAATCATATACAATGATCTAGCTTTTGTTTATACTAGGATTTAATTACCGGGTAACGATTAAAATGCCCCTATAAATATACAAGAATTAAATCGGGCATTATAACGTTACTCCAGTGAGAAGTTAAACAGATATACAAAAAGCTTGAGCTTCTCTGTAAATCTTTGTTGCCATTTCACTACTCTCTTGGGAGAGAAGATGCACAAAATGAATCCTAAAATGGCTGAACACTTCTGCTGCAAATGTGTAGACTTTATATTCAATTCAAATGTGTGGGTAAATATTGACCACACAAATTAATTGAATGAATCAATAAAGTAGTGGTTGAGGTTAAGGAGAGCTCTGTGGCGACCAAGGGGTATTATTCTATGGCGACCAAGGTGATACATTTGCCTGTTTATTTGTGTGCTGACTCCAAGTATAGCTCTGCTCTGTGGCGACACTAGGTGAGGGGGATATTGTCTGTGGCGACCTGTTACTAGTACAACCAGGGTATACTTGTACTTAATTAACCAAATACAAGCTAACACCTTATACGTTTGTTTGTTTACTTTGTTTCTTTTTTATTTTTTCTTTTCCTTTTTTTTCTTTTCTTTTGTTTTTGTTTTTCTCCTTTTTTTGTTTTCTTTTTTCTTTTTTTTCTTTTTTCTTTTTAAGTTTAAATTGTAACTAAATTAATTTATAAAATAAACTTAAATATAACTTATATAAATAAACTAATTTAGATTTATAAAATAAACTTATTTAAAGTTTATAATGTTAGATATATTTGAGATATCATGTCTAATCTGATTTGTATTTAATTTTCAGACCTTAACAAGAGGACATATCAGGACTTACTGGAAATCAAAACTTACTGAAGTCAGAACTTAATATCAGAACTTAAGGTGTCAGAATATATATCAGGACCTAAGTGCGGGAAGACTTCAGATAAGGAATGCGGCTGATTTACAGGAGAAGATCTGGACTAAAACAAAAGAAGATATGCATGAAGAGTTAGAGGACTAGAAGACTTGTAGAAGATATCTAATTGATATATTTTAGGAGACATAATTATATTCCATATCAATTAGAAGATATCTTATAACTGTGTACTATATAAACACAGCTTAGGGTTTACACTATATATGTTATCATTATCGAGAAGATTAAAACATTGTAACCTAGTAGCTCTTAGTGATATTGTTCATCACTGAGAGAGAACAACAGTTCTATTGTAATAGAGTTTATTTGAATGTACTTGATCTTTGTTACATACTTGTGTTGAAATCGATTTGATTGTATAAACACCATATTCAACCCCCTTCTATAGTGTTGTGTGACCTAACAAGTGGTATCAGAGCTTTTCTGTTAACACACATACAGTAAAGATCCAAATAACAATCATGTATGAAGAAACACAAACCCCAACTAAGCCCACCAAATTTTAAGAAACTTAGAACACTTAAACCCACAGTCGATATGAGACTATTAGGGTTCCCATACTGAGACCATCTGAGTATCCCATATGGAAAGTGAAGATGGCAATATTTCTGGAAGCTACAGATCCAGAATACCTTGACAATATTAATGAAGGACCATATAGGCCTACCTAGCTCTCTGTTGCAGTTGCTGATCAACCAGCAAAGACCATACCAAAGGAGAGAGGTGAATACACACCTGAAGATATCTCATCTATTGCCAAGGATGCTAGGGTAAGGCATTCGCTGCATAGTGCAATAGATAATGTCATGTCAAAAAGGGTAATTGGATGCAAGACTGCAAAGGAGATATGGGATGCTTTGGAGACAATATGCCAGGGAATTGATGCAATCAAAAAGAACAGGAGGACTATACTCAGTCAAGAGTATGAGCACTTTGACTCAAAAGCTGATGAGTCATTAACTGATTTATATGACAAGTTTGTCAAACTCTTGAATGATCTGTCACTGGTGGACATGGAATATGATCTTGAAGATTCAAATCTAAAATTCCTTTTAGCTCTTCCTGAAAATTGGGATTTGAAGTCTACTACCATAAGAGACAACTATGACCATACTGAAACTACTCTTGATGAAATTTATGGTATGCTCAAGACTTATGAACTTGAGATGGATCAAAGGAGAAAGAGGCATGGAAGAAAGTCAATGACGGTTGCTCTTAAAGCTGAGGAGGAATCTCTTAAAGTTGTTGTCTCAAAGAAGGGCAAAGGAAAGGCTTTCATCATAAAGTCTGATTCAGAGTCATCATATTCTGATGATGATGATTCAGAAACTAAAAGTTTATCTGAAGTTGATGTTGATGCAGAGATGATACAACTGTGTGCTCTTATGGTGAAGGGTATCACAAAGATAGCCTACAAGAAATTTAGAAAGGGCAATAAGTTTTCCAGGAAAGGTGGAAGTTCTGATAAGAAAGGGTTTAGAAAGTCTGAAGGCAAAGGAGGAAAGTCTGACAGAGAAGACAACTCAAATGTCAAATGCTACAATTGTGGTGAAAGAGGCCACATATCTCTTGACTGCAAGAAAGGAAAAAGTGATAAAGGCAAGACACTTGTCACAAAGAAGAAAAGCTGGACAAACACTTCAGATTTTGAAGATGAGGTGAACTATGCCTTGATGGCAAATGTTGATAGCAGTACTAACACTGCTGAATTGAAGGTACCTCAAATAACCTTTGCTTTTCATACTGATGATATTACTGAGTTGAGATTATACTTTAAAACCATGTTCATTAGTTTTAGAGATCAGACTTTAACATGTGAAAGATTAACATCTGAAAGGCTTGCTCTTAAAAACCGAAATGACTATTTAGAAAAGGAGTTAGTTTTTCTTCATCAAACTAAGAAAGAAAGAGATGAGGCTTTGTATGTTAGAGATGAAGTGCTAAAATTAAATGAATCTCTAAAAAATGATTTAGAAAAGGAAGGAGAGATCATCAGAACTTGGACTAACGCTGGCAGAACAACTCAGAATTTACTAAGTAGTGAAAATTGGAAAGAAGGTTTAGGTTATGGAGATGATAAAAGTGAGAAAGGAACTGTGCAAATTGAGCCAATTGTTGTTAAAAAGACTGCTAAGCCAAAGGTAAATCCTGTTAAATTTGTAGCAAAAACTGTTATGTCAGATTATGAAAAGATGAAAGATTCTAAGACAAAAGTAAAATAAAAGGAATCTTCTGACAAATTAAAACAGGATAAACCAACTAAAGTAAATATAGGCTTAATGATAAAGAAACAGCTTAAGCATAAACTGAATGATATTAAAAATGTGAACAAGGTAAAGGAAGCTAGGAAAAAATAGGAATGAAAAATTATATGCCTGTTCCTAATGCTCCTAGAAAGAAATGTTACAATTGTGGAAACTCTAACCATATTGCTTCTTTTTGCAGGAAAAATAAAGATATAAACTCTTTACCTCCTAAATCAGGAGTTAAGAGTCAGTCTGTTAGGTTTAAACCACAAAATCCTTGTTTTCATTGTGATAGTTTATGGCATTCCATTTATACTTGTAAGGAATATCATAGTTTGTACTATGATTATTATCAAATAAAACCTTCTTTGAAGAAAGTTAGTGTAATTCCTTCTACTGTAAATTCTGATGCAAAGTCTGATATAAAGTCTGATAAACAGCATGTTAGCATAAACTCTGAAATTAAATCCGTTGTAAATGCTAACAAACTTAAAAAGGCCAAAGGATCCAAGCAAGTCTGGGTCCTTAAAACTAACCAATAGTGGTCTTTGTGATTGCAGGGCAACTGGAAAAATATCCCAGTTCTGGACAGTGGATGTTCAGGACATATGACTGGAAATAAAGCCCTGCTATCAGACTTTGTGGAGAAAGCTGGCCCAGGAGTTTCTTATGGAGAAGGCAACTGGGAAAGACTCTGGGATATGGCAATATCAATCTTGGGAATGTCATCATTAAATCAATAGCTCTTTTCTCAGGACTTAAACACAATCTGCTAAGTGTGAGCCAAATCTATGACATAGGTTATCATGTGGATTTCTTTGAAGAACACTATGAAGTTGTAAGTAATTCTACAGGCAAAGTAGTTCTGAAAGGTTACAAGCATGGTAACATATATGAAGCCAGACTTTCAACAAACTCTGATGGCTCTGCAATCTATCTATTGAGTAGAGCATCAATTGAAGAAAGTTGGAATTGGCAGAAGAGACTCTCTCATTTAAATTTCAATAACATAAATGAGCTAGTAAAGAAAGATCTTGTGAGAGGAATGCCTAAATCAGTATTTGCTCTTGATGGCCTTTGTGATTCATGTCAAAAGGCAAAATAAAGAAAATCTTCATTCAAGAGCAAAACTGAATCCTCAATTCTTGAGGCTTATCACCTAGTGCATGTTGATCTATTTGGCCCAGTCAATGTCATGTCAATTGCAAAGAACAAATATGATATGATTATAGTGGATGAATTCACAAGATACACCTGGGTGTATTTCTTGCACAAGAAGAATGAAACTGCATCTACTCTAACTGATCATGTCAGACAACTGGATGAGTTGGTCAAAGATTCTGTTAAAATAATAAGAAGTGATAATGGCACTGAGTTCAAGAATTCAATCATGGAAGAGTTCTGCAAAGAGCATGGAATAAAGCAAGAATTCTATGCACCTGGAACTCCACAGCAAAATGGAGTTGTAGAAAGAAAGAACATGTTTCTCATTGAAGCTGCACGAACTATGCTTGATGAAGCAAAGCCGCAAACCTACTTTTGGGCTGAAGCTATACAGACTACTTGTTTTACACAGAATGCTACACTCATAAACAAGCATGGAAAAATATAATATGAGATGGTGAAGAAGAAGAAGCCAAATCTGAAATACTTTCATGTATTTGGATGTAAGTATTTTGTTCTTAAGACTCATCCTGAACAGCTGACCAAATTTGATCTAAAAGCTGATGAAGGAATTTTTGTTGGATATCCACTTTCCACAAAAGCCCTCAGAGTCTACAATTTAAGAACAAAGGTTGTCATGGAATCTATCAATGTATCTTTTGATGATAAAAAGATTACTGGACTTGAAGATTTCAATGATCATGATCAGCTGAGATTTGAAAATGAAGATTTAAATTCTAATTCTGTAAATTTTGATGGCTTAAATCCTGATCCTGTAAGTTCTGACGGGTTAAATTCTGATGTCATTGAAAGTGTGGTAACTACTCTAAGGGAAAATGCACATGTTCAGGTGAAGCAAGCTGAAGATCCTACCACAACTCAAGACTCTCAAGAAGCATAGAACCTGTCACTGGCTCTTCAAGTTCTGATTCATCAAGTTCTGATGAGCCAAATTCTGATAATTATGGAAACTCTGATTCTTCAAATCCTGAACGATCCAACTCAAATTCTGAAGTCTCAGAGAGCATAACTACATGAGGAGCATCAGAAAATGCTGATGGAGACAGCATGGATCATGGGGGAGGATCCAGTTCTAGAGAACAACTTCCATCTGCAAGGAAGTGGACTAAAGCACATACATCTGACTTAATATTTGGAGATCCTGAAGCAGGTGTCAGAACTAGAACTGCAACATCAAATGAATGTCTCTATCATTCCTTTCTATCTCAGACTGAACCAAAGAAAGTGGAAGCTCTTCAAGATGCTGATTGGGTGCAAGCAATGCGGAAAGAGTTAAATGAATTTGAAAGAAATAAAGTCTGGACCCTAGTGCCAAGACCAAAGAACAGATCAATTATTGGCACAAAATGGGTGTTCAGAAACAAAACTGACAGTGATGGCATAATTATAAGGAACAAAGCAAGGCTGGTCGCTAAAGGTTACTCTCAACATGAGGGTATTGACTATGATGAAACATTTGCTCCAGTTGCCAGATTGGAAGCCATAAGAATCTTTTTGGCTTATGATGCTCACAAAAAGTTTAAAGTCTTTCAAATGGATGTGAAAAGTGCTTTTCTCGATGGAGAATTGGAAGAAGAGGTATATGTTGAACAACCTCCAGGATTTGTAGATCCAAAATTTCCTAATCATGCTACAGACTTGATATAGCACTTTATAGCCTTAAGCAAGCTCCAAGAGCAAGGTATGAGACTTTAACTCAATTTCTTCTGGAAAGTGGATTTAACATAGGCACAATTGATAAAACACTTTTCTACCTCAACCATGGAAAGGACTTACTTTTGGTAGAAATATATATTGATGATATCATCTTTGGTTCTATAAATGCCAAACTCTCTGAAAGGTTTACAAAGCTAATGCATTCAAGATATCAAATGAGTATGATGGGAGAACTTAGCTATTTTTTGGGACTTCAAGTCAAGAAAAATGAAGAAGGTACTTTTATAAATCAATTCAAGTACACCAGAAATTTACTCAAGAAATTTAGAATGCAAGACTGTTCAACTGCATCCACTCCCATGGCCACTGCAACCTAGTTAGATAAAGATACTAGATCACCAGTAGATATTACTAACTACAGAGGTATGATTGGCTCTTTACTCTATTTAACTGCTAGTAGACCTGATATCATGTATGCTACTTGTCTTTGTGCAAGATTTCAGGCTGGTCCAAGAGAACCTCATCTAATAGCTGTGAAAAGAATTTTCAAGTACCTCAAAGGTACAGTTGATCTAGGATTGTGGTATCCTAGAGAATCAGATTTTAAGCTAATAGGTTACTCAAACGCAGATTTTGCAAGATGCAAAATAGACAGGAAAAGCACTAGTGGAAGCTGCCAATTTCTTGGAGGCTGATTGGTTTCTTGGTTTAGCAAGAAACAGAAATCAATTTCCACATCAACTGCAGAAGCAGAATATATTGTTGCAGGAAGCTGTTGTGCACAGATTCTTTGGATGAAGAATCAGTTACTGGACTACGGGTTAGAATTTTCTAAAATACCCATTTACTGTGATAATCAATGTGCTATTGCTATGACAGGTAATCCAGTTTGTAACACCCCCGAATCCGGGGTCGGGGATTCGGGTTGTCACGAGTTCCATTTCCCTTAATAACACCCAATCTTAATAAACAATCAACTACTCTGTACTGTGACCCCACAATAAACACACACACCACAAGTTATAGTCTCAGAGATGAATATCCAAAAATAACACGAGTCATTTTATTCCACAATTATATGCCATTACACCTTAAAAAGGTTTCTAAATAAATTTACATTTCTTTGCCATTATTACAATTCATAAAGATACATAAGTCTCGTACATCAAAAGTTGAAAGCCTAGCCTATTGGTAGTTCCTACCTCAGCTACAACGACATCAACGCCTATAGGAAACTGAGGAATGTTTCCTATCCGCTAGCTAATTGAGAGCTTGGTCCTGTTCATCATGTCTATCTGTTGTTGTGTGATGAAAGAAGAAAGCAAGGGTGAACAACAAGCCCACCGAAATAATATGTATAATAATTAACAATATATGAGCATTCTCATAGTGCTCATGAAAGTCTTGGTCAAGAAGAAATGAACCAAGTTTGATATCTTAACGCGACCAAGTCGCAAAATATTCAGTATATATACATATATACTTTTCACAATCTCTGAAATCCTCTGACCTGTATAACATCCACAGAGTTCCAGTTTATAACTGTATAAAAATATCGTTGCAAGGTGATCTCATATATTTAACCTTGTCTCAACGTTTTTGTGAAAATCTTTGTCATTCATAAGATAATTGTAATATTCGGGATATATCGTGTAATTATCTTTGCTATTATATAATTATTATGTGTGTTCAGTATCTATTCTGTGAGCTAATTGTTAAGTGTTATATGTACTTGAATATTCAAGAATAATATTAATTGAGTATTTTAATTTTTATATGTCCAAAATAAAATATAGATAATTGTCATATCTTCCTAATTATTTTTATGTTGGTTTATGGATTTATAAGAATCATATCAAATTTCTAAAATCTTTTTCCGGGTAATTAAAATCTATTTTATAAAAACGGGAACCAACCGACGTCAATCGTTGTTACGTTTTTGGAACCCGAAACTCTTCCGAGAACTCCTTCCTAACCTAATTGTAATATTCCGAGCATATTCCATGTTTCGACTTTTTCGATCTGGCGTACGGTTTGTCCTGCGCGGGTCCCGGCGCAACATTTTCGATACAATATTCGTTTCGGTAAATCAATAAAACCCGTATTTTCGATAAACGGGAGCTTTTTATTAAACTATCACAATTATCACTTCGTAATACGTGTAACTAGGCGCGGAGACCAAGACCGCAGTACAAATTGTACTGATTTGGATAATTATCCCGAAAACCGATATCGTTTGGATCAGTGTTTACAAATAAACGTACCGTTTTATATCTCGAATGATCCAACGGGATACTAATTTTCCGTAATTATAATTAGCCTTTTACCGTATTTTATTTCGTATCAAAATCAATTGCAGACAGATAATTATATAATTTTCAGAGAAAAACCCTAATTTCCTAAAACTGTTCTAAGAATCAAACAAGCATTTGGAGGTGTTATTGAATTCGGTTTGGAAAGCTCGAGTAACCAATCTGAAGGTCTTGAAGAGCTCTACCAGATTCTGTAATCCATACACCTGCAGAAATCAAGGTTATTTTTCTAAAAATTTATTTATTTTCGAATTTATTTTATTAAAAATAAGAAATTTTTATTCGAATGATTGTTTGTATGATTTGATGATTGCATGTTGTAGAGCTTGTTTTCCTGATGATTTTCATATATCATACGTCTGATTTGGAGTTCAATAACATGTTCAAATTTGAGTTTGATTTTCGAATTTTAAAATTAGGGTTTATAACCCGTATGAATGTTCTTAATTGAAATTTGGGGTTTTCTTATTCTGTGATGGATTGATGTTGTGTTATAGTGGGTTGTGTTCTCTGTGAAATTTACAATCTAGTCGTATAAGTTTCATGAACCAATGAGGTCTGTAGAGAAGGGAGTTGTGTTTTGAAGTTTTTCGATGTTCGCCGGAAACTGGAAAATTTCACGGCCAAATTCCGGCCAACTCAGGGATTGTTAGGTTGTTTTGATTGCATGGTTGTGTTCCTGGTAACCTGTAGATGTGATCTGGAGGTGTTGGTGGGGTGAGGACGTCGGGAACGTGTTCTCCGGCCACTCCTATGTTTTCCGGCGACGGGGTGTAAAATTTGCAGTTTGGTCCCTGGACTTTTGAGGACGATACAGTTAGGTCCCTGAAGTTTTCAGACTTTGCAAATTTAGGATTCCTGTTTTAAAAATGCTTAAAAATCATATTTCCTATTTATTTTTATTATAAAAAAATTTATTTTTAATTTCTGAAAATTCTAAAAATTATTATTTTAATTCCGAAAATTATTTCTAATTCACAAATAAATCTAAATTAATTAGTTAATTAATTTCAGTTAATTTCTAATTGATTAATTGGTCAATTAATTCGAAAATTAATTGATTAATTGATTTAATTAATTATTAATTGATTTTAATTAATTATTTAATTAGATTTAATTATTTAAAAATGATTTAAAAATTCTGAAAAATAGTTTCGAGCTTTAAAATATTATTCTAAATTATTTCCAAGGCTCGATAATTACTCTAAAATTATTTCGGAGCCAGAATTGGCCAACCGAACCCTGTTTATTAACCCGAAATTGATCCAACGACCCGTTTTAATTCCGAAAAATGTTTTAAAAATCATTTTAAATACCAGAAAGCCTATTTATGACCCGAGACATCTTTATAAATGATATATTATTGATTACGTGATGTATTATATGCTATATGTGACTTGTTAATTGACTATCGGTCTATATATTTTGTGTTTACTTGATTATTGCATAACTTTCAATCCGTTAATCGGATTTGGGTAAAACGAAGGGTAGATAGAAGTATGTGTTGAATAGAATTCCATGAGTAAATTATTGATAGATGCTTATGATATGTAAGCAGAAGAGGCAAGGCGTAGGAAAGGAAAACAGTTAGTTGAGGAGTAAGACGACTGTGATTGGAAGCGAGTGCAGTGTAGTAAGCTAATATCAGGCAAGTATTCCGAACTTTCTCGAAATATTGTAATACGTAATAGTTTTGTTGATATTGCAAGTGCTTTGAAGCACTGAAACCTAAACTCTGATTCCAGTTATTGTTCTTGAGCCATGAACCTTATTCTTTCTAGACCATTGATTGTTGTATACCTAAACACAAATCTCAAGTATACGATATTACTCCACAAATACATGTAAACAAAATCCCAAACACTGAACTGAATTACTTATACATTCAATCATTGTATCCTATGCATTGAAAGCCCAAATCTTTGAAATCCTGAAATGTTGATTCCTTTGTTATCCAATTCTTTCATTACCCAGCATCCAAGCTTTTATATTGCCTTATTGATCCTTACAAGGATTGAAACCCTTTCATTGTTAAACATTTATTGTTGTTAATGATTTTGGTTATTGTTTATTATTGCATATTCTGTTATTATGTTAGAATTAGATTGTTTTTATAAAATTGTGGACCAGATTCGTGGTCAGACCATATAATGGTCAAGTTAGGCCAATGTGTGCCTTGGATCCAGTAGTTAGAGCAATGCTGTGTGCCTTGCTCGGGGTTAGTGCGTGACTGATCAGCAGCCTAACCTTGGTTTTTAAATTAAAAGTATAATATCCAATTCTAAATCATAATCCAATGTTCAGTTGATATCATAATCATATTCACCTGATGATCATTATTCTCAGTTTTGTCATTGTGACTTGCTGAGCTAGTTAGCTCATTTGTGCGATATTGTTTATATTCTTTCCAGTTAAAAAGGAACCAGTTGGTAAAGAGGATCCCCAGTCCAGCGCGAGAGCTAGGGGTTCGGGTTGAGAAAGCTGAGCTAGTAGGCTTCTTTTGGGATAATTTAAGTTTGTAAAAGTTTGTAATAATGTTTAATACTCAGTTTGAGTTTGAAATAGTTGGGATTTGATCGGTTTATAATATATTAGTGTGTTTGGCTTGTGTGCATACTTTAACCTGTTGCGGTCTGTGGTGGTTGGTAAGTAGGTTATAATTAAGGTGTGTGTGTGGACCCCAAACTTCTGACCCGGGTTTGGAGGGCGCCACAGGTTTGGTATCAGAGCTATAGGTTATAAGTCACTGACACAAGCCTAGGTTGACGGGAATGGGTAGAGGGATAGGATTAGAAGTAAGGTATAGGATGATAGAACGTCGAGAGGTTGAGTGTTATGGTATACCCGGTATTAGTATAGTTGCGTCGTGGTACGAGATTCTTATATTATGATATGATTTCAGATAGCAGAGATGGCCGACTCTTTTATTCCCGTATCAGCTGATCACTCAGAGCCTTCAGTTGGAGCACCAGCATCGGATCCACTTCCTGTTATTCCACCAGTATTGGCTATTTTACCTCCACCGGTGTTGCAGCCCGTACCATTGCAGGTTATTCCACCTCCAGGCATGAGGCCACCTGTCAGAGGACCCCCACCTGCTGATTCAGGCTTTACTAGTCATTCAGTCACAGGAGTACCTTTCCAGTTCTCTTCCTATCCTGTCCCATATCATCAGTTTGAGGCTTGCCTTATGGAGCAACGATTCCTACAGGGTCAGATCCAGGAGTTATTGCATATCATGCGTACCAGAGAGATGGGGAGTGGTGAGAGGCGACTTAGGGAGAGGCTCCAAGCATTTCGTAGAGCAGCTGTTGTGAGGATTGCTGAGGCTACACATGAGGACGTCACCTCTGATTTCCTAGTGGAGTGGGCTAAGTGGGTTCTATAGGAGCTTGAGGAGATAGGAGGTCCAGATTTGCCATGAGCCAGAGATTCAGAGATGGAGATGCTGAGCAGTGTTGTTACGATTATGTAGTATGTACAGTAGTGTGTATCAGTAGACTTTTGAGTTGTATTTATAGACTAGCGATGCTGACTGGTGAGTAGATTGCTGTACCCTTTTTGCTTTTACTTTCGAAGCGTCTTTACGCTTGTACTACCTAAAAACTTTTGATCTATATATCAGTACCTTTTTCCTTTCCAACACTATCATTTACTTTATTACATCTGTTTTACTTTACCTTATTTATTACACCAGTATACCCTGTGATACCATGTACCCTGTTTTCCATAACTGTTTATATTCTGTAAAGAAGCATGCAATTTACTTGGTTACAACTGTTTCAAAAAGAGATATTCCTACTTTACAAAACTTTTCTTTTATACAAAGATTTGATTCAAAAGCTAAATAAATTGATTAATTCTTTACAGAAAATGCCTCCCAGAAGAAATACCCGTACCAACACCCAGAATGAAGGAACCACCAACAACAACAATAACAACCTAGATGATACAAACCAGAATGTGAACCCAGGACCCTTGGACCCAGCAATAGCCCAGATTCTTCAAATCTTGGCCAAACAAACAGTTAACCTGTCACAACAACAGCAAAGACAGACCAATCCCCAGGTAACTTTCAAAACTTTTCAGGCAGTAAACCTACCAGAATTCAAGGGTTCCTTAGAACCAATTGAAGCAAATGTGTGGTTAAAGGAAATAGAGAAGGCATTTGCCTTGGTAAAAGTGAAAGAGGAGCAGAAGGTTGAATGTGCAAGTTACTATCTGAAGAATGAGGCCACCTATTGGTGGGAGATGGTGAAGACATTGGAAAGCACAGATGTTATTACTTGGGAAAGGTTTAAGGAATTGTTTTTAGAAAAGTATTTTCCTCAGTTTGTTCAGGATCAAATGGAGCTGAAGTTTTTAGAATTAAAGCAAGGGAACATGTCGGTAACAGATTATGAGGGGAAGTTTGAGGAATTGTCAAGGTATGTGCCGTCGTATGTTGATACTGATAGAAAGAAAGCTAAGAGATTCTAGCAAGGCTTGAAGCCATGGATCAGAGGGAAGGTAGCTATTTTTGAATTGGATACCTATGTCGGGGTGGTACAGAAGGCTATGATCGCAGAGACAGAGAGTGAGATGTTCCAGAAAGATAAAGAAAGTAAGAAAAGGAAAGTTGAGGGAAGTGAGGGTCAGTCACAAACAGGGAAGTTTCCAAATTTTAAGAAGGGCAAGTTTCAGCCAGGGAGAAATTTTAAATTTCAGGAGACAAAATGCAGGAGACGGAGGCCAGGGCAATCATCCAGCTAATGTGAATCAGCCAAATCAGTTGAGATTAACTTTTTCAGATTGTCAAGTATGTGGAAAGAAGCATAGAGGAGTTTATAACAAGTTGAATGTGGTATGTTTTAAATGCAACCAGAAAGGGCACTACTCGAGGGAGTGCCGAAATCAGCCAGCAAGAGAGCCAGCAAATAAGGATCAGCCTATCCGGAATCCAGCAGTGAAGGTTCCAGTCATTGGATTTACATGCTTTAAATGTGGGAAGCCAGGACATATGGCCAGGGATTGTAAGACACCAGCCCTAGTCAGTAATGCATTGAGGATTATGGGATCTACCCCAACAGTGAATGAGACTCCGAGGGCTAGAGTTTTTGACATGTCGGTGAAGGATGCGATCCAGGATACGGATGTCGTGGCAGGTACGCTTAATGTGAACTCTTTATGTGCCAAAGTGTTAATAGATTCGGGAGCAACTCGATCGTTTGTTTCAAAAGATTTTGTTAGTAAGTAAATTGTCCAGTTGGGTATTTAAATGAAATAATGACTGTGGAATTAGCAAATCAAGAACGTGTAACTGTGAATCAAGTTTGTGGGAATTGTGAGATTGAGATTTCTGGTAGTAAGTTTTATGCAGATTTGATACCGTTTAAGTTAGGAGAATTTGACGTTATATTAGGGATGGATTGGTTATCTAAGCATGATGCTCAGATAGATTATCTAAATAAGAAAGTAATGGTAAAAATGCCAGACGAAAGAATAGTAACGTTCAAGGGACAGAAGCAGGTAAAGAAGTTCTTAACGATGATTCAAGCCAAGAAGTTACTACGACAAGGATGTGAGCATTTCGTAGCATATGTGATCGACAGAAGTCAGGAGCCAGCAAAACTTGAAGATATTCCAATAGTGAATGAATTTCCAGACGTGTTTCCCGACGAATTACCAGGACTTCCTCCAGATAGAGAAATTGAATTTGCAATCGACTTAACACCTGGAACCGAACCAGTATCCAAAGCCCCGTATACAATGGCGCCCGTTGAGATGAAAGAGTTAGCAAAATAATTACAAGAGCTGTTAGAGAAAGGAGTAATCAGACCCAGCGTAACCCCGTGGGGTGCACCGGTATTATTTGTCAAGAAGAAAGATGGAAGCATGAGACTGTGCATCGACTATAGGGAGCTCAACAAGTTGACAATCAAGAATAAGTATCCGTTACCCAGAATTGATGATTTGTTTGACCAATTGAAGGGAGCCAAGTATTTCTCCAAAATCGATTTAAGATCGGGATATCATCAACTGAAGATTAAACCAGAATATATACCAAAGACAGCTTTCAGAACAAGGTATGGGCATTATGAATTTCTAGTAATGTCTTTTGGATTGACCAACGCCCCAGCAACATTTATTGACCTGATGAACAGAATTTTCAAGAAATATTTGGACAAGTTCGTTATTGTATTTATAGACGATATTTTGATCTATTCAAAGACAGAAGAGGATCATGTGGAACATTTAAGGACAATTTTAGAGATTTTAAGGAAAAAGAAGTTATATGCTAAATTGTCGAAGTGTGAGTTTTGGCTACATGAAGTTCAGTTCCTAGGACATATAGTCAGTAATGAAGGGATCAAACTGGACCCGACAAAGATCGAGGCAATTACGAATTGGGAAAGACCGAGAACACCCATTGAGGTAAGAAGTTTCTTGGGATTGGCAGGATATTATCGACGATTCGTTCAGAATTTCTCAAGAATTGCAACACCATTGACAAAGCTTACACGAAAGAATGAAAAGTTTATATGGAATGACAAGTGCGAAGAAAGTTTTTAGGAATTAAAGCGGAGATTAATCACGTCACCTGTTTTGTCACTTCCAGATGATCAAGGGAATTTCGTAATTTATAGCGATACTTCTTACAAAGGATTAGGATGTGTACTTATGCAGCACGATAAGGTGATTGCGTATGCGTCAAGGCAATTGAAACCACACGAACAAAAGTACCCTACTCATGATTTGGAGTTAGCAGCTATAGTTTTCGCTTTGAAGATTTGGAGACATTATTTGTATGGAGAAAAGTGTGAGATTTTCACGGATCACAAAAGTTTGAAATATATATTTACCCAGAAGGAACTTAATATGAGACAAATGAGATGGTTAGAATTGATAAAGGATTATGATTGCTCAATTAATTATCATCCCGGTAAGGCGAACGTTGTAGCAGATGCGTTAAGTCCGAAGGAAAGGTTAAATGTGTTATCCGTACCTGAAGAGATATATAAAGAATTTCAAAAATTGGAATTGGAAATTAGAATTTACCAGCCTGAGGAAGCAAAAGTGTACAATATGATTTTCCAACCAGAATTATTGGAGAAAATAAAGAAATGCCAGAAAGAGGTAATGAATCAAGATATAAATAGTTTGGTAGGTGAGGAATTATGCACGCAACAAGATGATCAAGGTATTCTTAGGTTTTCTTCAAGAATTTGGATTCCACCAGTAACGGAGCTGAAAAATGAAATTTTACAAGAGGCACATAGTTCAAGATATTCCATCCATCCAGGGAGTACCAAAATGTACAGAGATTTAAAGAAGAATTATTGGTGGCCAGATATGAAGAGGGAAATTGCGGAATGGGTTAGCAAATGCTATACCTGTCAGAGAGTTAAAGCAGAGCATCAGAGACCAAGCGGATTGCTACAGCCATTGGAGATTCCAGAGTGGAAGTGGGAACATATTACCATGGATTTCATAGTTGGATTACCAAGGACAAGGGCTAATCATGATGCCATTTGGGTTATGGTAGATAGATTACCAAGTCAGCTCATTTTCTGCCTATAAATGAAAGATTTTCGCTCGACAAGTTAGTTCATATGTACTTGAAGGAGATCGTAGTTCGTCATGGAGTTCCAGTGTCTATCGTATCTGATAGAGATCCAAGGTTTAATTCAAGATTCTGGAAGAGTTTTCAAGAATGTTTGGGAACAAGATTGAATATGAGTACGGCCTATCACCCCCAAACGGATGGCCAAAGTGAAAGAACGATCTAGACAATCAAGGACATGCTACGTGTTTGTGCTATTGATTTCAAAGGAAGTTGGGACGAGCATTTACCCCTGGTAGAGTTTGCTTATAACAACAGTTATCACGCCAGCATTGGGATGCCACCTTATGAAGCCCTTTATGGACGCAAATGTAGATCTCCAGTATATTGGGACGAAGTAGGAGAACGCAAAATACTCGGACCCGAATTGGTACAGCAGACAAAGGAAGTTGTTGAAATTATCCAGAAAAGATTAATAGCCGCACAAGATCGTCAAAGAAAATATGCAGACCAGTCAAGAAAAGACATGGAATTTGAAGAAGGAAGCTTGGTATTATTGAAAGTATCACCTTGGAAAGGACTAACGAGGTTTGGGAAGAAAGGGAAGCTAAACCCAAGATATGTCGGACCTTTTGAAATCCTAAAGCGTATTGGCAAAGTAGCTTACGAATTGGCGTTACCTCCGCACATGGAGCACATTCACAATGTTTTTCACATATCAATGCTTAAGAAATATAATCCAGACTCCAGGCATGTAATAGAATATGAGCCAATAGAGCTTCAAGCAGATTTGTCATATATAGAGAGCCCGGTAGAAGTTCTAGAAGCGAGAGAGAAAGTATTGAGAAATAAAGTGGTAAAGTTAGTAAGAGTGTTATGGAGAAACCCAAAGGTTGAAGAGTCAACCTGGGAGTTAGAAAGTGATATGAGAGAAAAGTACCCTCATTTGTTTTCTTAGGAGATTCTGAGGACAGAATCCTTTTAAGGGGGGAAGGATGTAATATCCGGGATATATCGTGTAATTATCTTTGCTATTATATAATTATTATGTGTGTTCAGTATCTATTCTGTGAGCTAATTGTTAAGTGTTATCTGTACTTCAATATTCAAGAATAATATTAATTGAGTATTTTAATTTTTATATGTCCAAAATAAAATATAGATAATTGTCATATCTTCCTAATTATTTTTATGTTGGTTTATGGATTTATAAGAATCATATGAAATTTCTAAAATCTTTTTCCGGGTAATTAAAATCTATTTTATAAAAACGGGAACCAACCGACGTCAATCGTTGTTACGTTTTTGGAACCCGAAACTCTTCCGAGAACTCCTTCCTAACCTAATTGTAATATTCCGAGCATATTCCATGTTTCGACTTTTTCGATCTGGCGTACGGTTTGTCCTGCGCGGGTCCCGGCGCAACATTTTCGATACAATATTCGTTTCGGTAAATCAATAAAACCCGTATTTTCGATAAACGGGAGCTTTTTATTAAACTATCACAATTATCACTTCGCAATACGTGTAACTAGGCGCTGAGACCAAGACCGCAGTACAAATTGTACTGATTTGGATAATTATCCCGAAAATCGATATCGTTTGGATCAGTTTTTACAAATAAACGTACCGTTTTATATCTGGAATGATCCAACGGGATACTAATTTTCCAGAATTATAAATAGCCTTTTACCGTATTTTATTTCGTATCAAAATCAATTTCAGACAGATAATTATATAATTTTCAGAGAAAAACCCTAATTTCCTAGAACTGTTCTAAGAATCAAACAAGCATTTGGAGGTGTTATTGAATTCGGTTTGGAAAGCTCGAGTAACCAATCTGAAGGTCTTGAAGAGCTCTACCAGATTCTGTAATCCATACACCTGCAGAAATCAAGGTTATTTTTCTAAAAATTTATTTATTTTTGAATTTATTTTATTAAAAATATGAAATTTTTGTTCGAATGATTGTTTGTATGATTTGATGATTGCATGTTGTAGAGCTTATTTTCCTGATGATTTTCATATGTCATACTTCTGATTTGGAGTTCAATAACATGTTCAAATTTGAGTTTGATTTTCGAATTTTAAAATTAGGGTTTATAACCCGTATGAATGTTCTTAATTGAAATTTGGGGGTTTCTTATTCTGTGATGGATTGATGTTGTGTTATAGTGGGTTGTGTTCTCTGTGAAATTTGCAATCAAGTCGTATAAGTTTCATGAACCAACGAGGTCTGTAGAGAAGGGAGTTGTGTTTTGAAGTTTTCCGATGTTCGCCGGAAACTGGAAAATTTCACGGCCAAATTCCGACCAACTCAGGGATTGTTAGGTTGTTTTGATTCCATGGTTGTGTTCCTGGTAACCTGTAGATGTGATCTGGAGGTGTTGGTGGGGTGAGGACGCCGGGAACGTGTTCTCCGGCCACCCCTGTGTTTTCCGACGACGGGGTGTAAAATTTGCAGTTTGATCCCTGGACTTTTGAGGACGATACAGTTAGGTCCCTGAAGTTTTCAGACTTTGCAAATTTAGGATTCCTGTTTTAAAAATGCTTAAAAATCATATTTCCTATTTATTTTTATTATAAAAAAATTCATTTTTAATTTTTGAAAATTCTAAAAATTATTATTTTAATTCCGAAAATTATTTTTAATTCACAAATAAATCTAAATTAATTAGTTAATTAATTTCAGTTAATTTCTAATTGATTAATTGGTCAATTAATTCGAAAATTAATTGATTAATTGATTTAATTAATTATTAATTGATTTTAATTAATTATTTAATTAGATTTAATTATTTAAAAATGATTTAAAAATTCTGAAAAATAGTTTCGAACTTTAAAATATTATTCTAAATTATTTCCAAGGCTCGATAATTATTCTAAAATTATTTCGGAGCCAGAATTGGCCAACCGAACCCTGTTTATTAACACGAAATTGATCCAACGACCCGTTTTAATTCCGAAAAATGTTTTAAAAATCATTTTAAATACCAGAAAGCCTATTTATGACCCGAGACTTCTTTATAAATGATATATTATTGATTACGTGATGTATTATATGCTATATGTGACTTGTTAATTGACTATCGGTGTATATATTTTGTGTTTACTTGATTATTGCATAACTTTCAATCCGTTAATCGGATTTGGGTAAAACGAAGGGTAGATAGAATTATGTGTTGAATAGAATTCCATGAGTAAATTATTGATAGATGCTTATGATATGTAAGCAGAAGAGGCAAGGCGTAGGAAAAGGAAACAGTTAGTTGAGGAGTAAGACGATTGTGATTGGAAGCGAGTGCAGTGTAGTAAGCTAATATCAGGCAAGTATTCCGAACTTTCTCAAAATATTGTAATACGTAATAGTTTTGTTGATATTGCAAGTGCTTTGAAGCACTGAAACCTAAACTCTGATTCCAGTTATTGTTCTTGAGCCATGAACCTTATTCTTTCTAGACCATTGATTGTTGTATACCTAAACACAAATCTCAAGTGTACGATATTACTCCACAAATACATGTAGACAAAATCCCAAACACTGAACTGAATTACTTATACATTCAATCATTGTATCCTATGCATTGAAAGCCCAAATCTTTGAAACCCAGAAATGTTGATTCCTTTGTTATCCAATTCTTTCATTACCCAGCATCCAAGCTTTTATATTGCCTTATTGATCCTTACAAGGATTGAAACCCTTTCATTGTTAAACATTTATTGTTGTTAATGATTTCGGTTATTGTTTATTATTACATATTCTGTTATTATGTTAGAATTGGATTGTTTTTATAAAATTGTGGACCAGATTCATGGTCAGACCATATAATGGTCAAGTTAGGCCAATGTGTGCCTTGGATCCAGTAGTTAGAGCAATGCTGTGTGCCTTGCTCGGGGTTAGTGCGTGACTGATCAGCAGCCTAACCTTGGTTTTTAAATTAAAAGTATAATATCCAATTCTAAATCATAATCCAATATTCACTTGATATCATAATCATATTCACCTGATGATCATTATTCTCAGTTTTGTCATTGTGACTTGCTGAGCTAGTTAGCTCATTTGTGCGATGTTGTTTATATTCTTTCCAGTTAAAAAGGAACCAGTTGGTAAAGAGGATACCTAGTCCAGCGCGAGAGCTAGGGGTTCGGGTTGAGAAAGCTGAGCTAGTAGGCTTCTTTTGGGATAATTTAAGTTTGTAAAAGTTTGTAATAATGTTTGATACTCAGTTTGAGTTTGAAATAGTTGGGATTTGATCGGTTTGTAATATATTAGTGTGTTTGGCTTGTGTGCATACTTTAACCTATTGCAGTCCGTGATGGTTGGTAAGTAGGGTCACTGCATATATTATTATTATCTTTATTATTGTTATAAGCAGGTTATAATTAAGGTGTGTGTGGACCCCAAACTTCTGACCCGGGTTTGGAGGGCGCCACAATAATCATTAACCAGATATAAGTTGAAAAGATGAAGTTACAAGATATCCCAATATACTATATCTTTTCCAAATACTACTTGAACTACCACCGTTCAAGTTATAACCAGTTTCAAAAGTTCATCACATAGATGAGACTACAAGATAAGACTTGCATAGATTCGATCTTTGAAATATTATCAAATGAAATGAAGTTACGAGATACTTCATTAAGTCCCGATATATATATATATATATCCATATATATCTCTCATACATTTCCTGAAAACCTCTATCCTGTAAAGTATGAAAAGAGTTGCAATATCCAATGAATTTCGGAAAGAAAAGAATTTTGGCATAAACCTGATATCTTGTTGATCAGGCAAAGATACCAATAAGTAACCTTTTCTACTAGTAGATGGATGAATCCCCCACCGGTCATCACCCTGGCCTCATTAGGACCTTGTGTTGGACCGCCACCCGGCCTCTTACGCGCTGATGGGCTGCCACCCAGCCACTTACACTTTGATAGAGCGTACCCCGGCCTGTCGCTTATGCCGACTCAATTAGATGGACTTACTTCCCGAACGTTGGGTAAGTAATCAATTCATTTATCAAAACAACAACCTTGTTGCGAATATAAAATACACCACAGAGCCGGATCCCTCAGGTTTTGAGCGAGTATTTAAATCTCCTTCAAAAGGAGGATCTTAAATTTGAAAACGAGTTTTGGGATCCGCTCTAACTTTTAAAATCATTTTGAAGACTCAAAAACATTTTTAAGAATGTTTGGAGTAATGCTGATTTAATGAAATAAATCAGTCCCGATATATTAGAAAATATCTGAATATTATTATTTAAATAATATTCCCATAAGGATAATCCTTATAAAAATAATTGAAGTAGAAGTTTTAAAACTTATACTTGAAATGAATAATAAATAACCAAAGATATACTTATACGAAAGTACGATCTTTATTTGAATAATCGAAAATAAGTTTGAGTATCGAAAATAAAGAATATTATTTAATAAAAGAAGCGGAGTCATAAATCCTCGAATGAATATTTAAAATAATATTCATTTAATAAAATAAGCGGAGTCATAAGTCCTCGAATGAATATTCAAAATAATATTCATTAAATAAAATAAAGTTATCGAATAAACCTTATTCGATTAATAGTTTTGAAAACTATATCTATATATATATATATATATATATATTATACTCGGGAACATCGACTCCCGGTTTTGAAAATGTTCACCTTAGGGTCCCTATACTAAGGGTATACGCAACTACTGCTTATCTCTAGCATAGGTATTATGCAACTTATAAGCATTTAAATCAACAAAGAGATATCAAGATTACGAAACAGACATGCATATATACCATATCAGCATATATCGCAAGATTTGCTAATAACAATCATGCACTTATCACAAGATAATGCATATACATATATTTACATCACAACAACAGTATAACGGGTAGAAAACTTGCCTGAGCGACTGGGGGTGGTAAAAATCATGGGATGAGTCTGGTAACCTATAAATAACATATAAGTTGGAATTAAACCAAAATCGCTTAAGAATCTATACTTTAACCAATTAGACCCTAACGTTCACTTTCGCGCTTAACGATTCACTTAAGTCGCTCGAGTACCCTCGGCTCCACCATTTTTAATAAATTAACCATTAGGAATTTTAAGGCGATTCTTTTGGCGAGTACCCTACCAACTTCCTAATACACTTTACATAATTGTTTCATATTCCAATTAATCATTTAAGGGCCTTAACCAAGGTTTCAAATTAAGGCGAGGGGTAAAGGTTCGGTCGCGGAACGCCGTTACTTAAAACGGTCGTTCCTCCTAAACTTTACATCGGATTTAAGCGAACCACATATCACGAACGCGTTAGATTCGGAATACCACCGCACTGATACTACTTCCTTTTGCTGCTTCCATCTTCGAAAGCTTGATCTATTATATAGAAGTAAAAGATTTTATTGAGAGGTCACTATGATCATGAACACTTGTTCTATTGCATAGTTAGTACAGAAGGTGGCCAGCCTTTAGTACTTGACAAGCAATTAAACAACATGTGGTATCCTACTAGGCTTCTATCACACAGATAGATAGTCATTCGGCAATACCTCCCCTTCTGGAAGGGTTGTTCTTCTCAGCTTATACAAAATGAAAAGGAGAGAAAAGAATGAATTGAGGAGAATTATATATATATATAAAATATACTGCTACAAAATATCTGGCTTGGAATCTACCTCTGAACTATAGAGGTTTGTCATAGGAGAACAAAACATATACGTATATATATCAACATCAAGTATTATAGCATCGTATTTCACGTGTCTGAATATTTACTATTCCGTCCATAATTCTATGGACCCATGCTCTTGCTCGAGCTTATAAACAATCACCTTTGAAACTCCCTCGACATCGAAAATCGAATCTGGGATCTCATTCTAGACATCATCGTTAGTAGAATTATATGCTTGCACCGCAACCTTCCTCGTATAGTAATACGACTCTCTATTGATAAGAAGGAATAAGTATTCAATAGGTATATAATCGACTTAATTAGTCTATTAATGATAACTTATACATCACCACAACCCGATTAGTGGTACCCAATCTCAACATCCATTACACTACAACTCTCACGGTTGTAATCGGCTCATTATTCAAAGAATCGTTGCTGCATTACTAGGGTCCACCACTGACCTACTGTCGTCATTCGTTTTCCTTGGAATATTAATAGCTACCCATACGGAGTCCATACTTGTCGTATCAAATTCTTCTAAGGAGTTAACATAATCACCATTCATAATTCATGAAGAACACTCCAGATCCTGACGTACTTTCATGACATGAAGCAGATAAAATTGCAGAAGAGTTTCAATAAAAGCAACGATAGTAGGTTAATACCATTCTTAATCATATGTCTTTATCAGGAGACATGAAGCTCAAAGGTTCATTTAGTCCTTTCGTAACATGGTCCTGGCTTATCTCAAGATATGTCCTTATAAGATAGATAGCCCGCTCACGGCGATTACATAAATTAAATCTTTACCAAACTACTATCACGGTTGAGTATTGCACAGTCATCAAAAGGAATGTCAATCTTCCATACCATAATACAACCTTCACGGCTTCAACCATCATCACTGTATTCCTCTGGCACGAGCGCCTATAATTATCCTCTTACATTTAAAGTGTCGGCCACCTCTTTGGCCTTTTCTGATAGTAAAATTTCCTTACAATCAATGTCATTTTAACCACCTCCAACTAAATTTTCTACCTCATTTCAATCACTGCTTATGTGAAAATGCTTTTCTTGAATCCTAGTGAGAAAAAAAAAACACCATTTTTCCATAAGTCATTTCCTTAGTCTTTAGATGTGAACATTGTCACGACTGACTCTCGATCATACTTAGGACGTCTCTTATCTTGGGTCCTTCTCGTTTTTACCAATCTCGACCTTCATTAGGTCGATCTATACTTTCTTATGGTTCAACACGTGCCCACCTGGCATTATTTTAATTATGTCATATTTTCTTTATCAAAATTTCTATTCTTGAGAACTTTGAATATTACCTTTTTCCTTGTAAACCTCTAAGGTTATCCATAAATTCTTCATCCGGTACTCCCTAGGTACAGGTCATATCAAGATACCATTTACTAATACTAGAACCATTGTTTAAGTACTTCTGAAAAATTTCTTTACTGATCTTTAAAGGTTGTTGTTACCTTAGTCCTTCGTTCCATACTACCCAACTCATAATGTCTCTATTAAGGGTGAAATGCCAACCTTTATGTATTTCTCCATGGTTCATCTCAAGTTATCGAGGTTCCATCCTTAATTCCACCATTTTTAAAAAGGTACTTGTATCCTTCCATAGATAAATCAATTCATGTATCCTTGATAAGGGTGTCTTATTCAATCATTCCCATCTCGATAGTATATGCCTAATTTCACAATAACATCTGTATTCAAAATGAGGTCAATCAATATGGCCTCCAAAAGATAACAATGGTTATCTACTTTTCTTTCCTAATTTGGTAATGATCACATGGATGTTCTGGAAGATATTGGTCATTTTCAACGTGAACTTCTTCTTAATAAATCCTTATTTACTTTTGTTGTTTATCTCAACAGTCATCTCAATGTTGGGGTATCTTTCATACCTGGCGTCTCCCCTTCTGGGTATCAAGCCACCAGTCTTACACTTCACATTCTTGAAGGTCACTTCCTTCATCCAATTTTCCTAATTTCTTACTTCCTTGTCTCCTCGGTCTATTCGCGTCTCATTACTTACCCTTCGAACTATCTCAAGGTTTCCTCGAATCCTCCCAACTTACAGGGGATAAAATATATGTATCTCTTATGCCTTCAACCATCAACTTTAACTCATGGTGAATCACCCTCATCCTGACGATTACATACTTTTCTATTTCTATTGCTATGAGTCTTTAGGGTTTCCTCATACCCAACTCCCTTATCATTCCTCAAACTCTATTGCCTTTATATTTCTTTCCACTTCAGTTTCTTTTTATTTACCTCTCTCTTATAATCATTTCACGAACCCACTAATCATTGACTTCAAACATCACGTTGTTCTGGGATTCTTGTTATCAGAACGAATCTTGACAACTTTTACAATCTTATATTCATAATTTATCATACTCATCCGCCTTTGTTTCGGCTCTAAAGATTTTACACTATCTCCATAACCTTGGGAATTACTTTCTTGAAAACCATTGTCTGAACTTTAATCAGTTTATTATAACCTCTGGCTCCGTGCCTTTCTTGGCCTTTCACCAACGGGTGGCCTCTCTCTTAGGAAGGTAAGTGACAAAAACAGTCTTTTATGCTTCGTTAGTCATTTAGAATCTCAAATGATTCCAATATTTCCTTTAGCCAAGCTCTTGCCTCGACTGGGTCAACCTGTTCCTTGGAACTCTGAGAGCTTAGCGACTTAAAGGTCATGAAAGGATTTCCTACCGCATTGTTTCCTCAAGGTAGTGGTTGGGAATAAGAGTATAAGTTCTGTTTAGACAGGTCCATGAATTTTTGTATAGGAGTACCATCCTGGTTCTCCCTATCTTGCTCGACTTCTGTTTTCTCAGTATGAAATGTTTTCTCATCCTCCCTATAATCGGGGTCATCCTACATGTTTTAAATCCTCATTTCCCACTTCATTATGTTATGGGTTCCTTCTATCTTGATGGCGTCCTCCCTGACTATCACATTCAGGGTTTGCCCTAAATCTTATTCCTCGAACTATGACTTTCATCTAAGATCAGTCCTTAAGCTCTTGAACATTTGGAACCCAAATTCTGTAGGGATACCTCATTATTCCCTCATCATCTTTCTAGGTATTAATCTCTTCTCTGGTCATTGGTTCTCTGCCTCTATTCATCACTTTTTTCTTGGCACAATATGATCTTCTTCAATAATTTGGGCTTTATTGCAATCTCAAACATCTTTTCGGTACCGGCTCCGGTTACCTTCACTTCTATTTCCATTTTCTCAAAATCTCTTATCAACTCTCCCAAAGACATTTTCATCTTGAGTCTCTCTTTTATACTAAGGGCATTAGCCACCATTTTGGCTTTCCCTGGATGATAAAGAATCTCATAATCGTAATCCTTGATTAGCTCCAACCACATCCTCTGGCGCATGTTGAGCTCTTTCTGCGTGAAAATGTATTAGAGAACTTATGGTTTATGTAAATCTCGCACTTTTCTCCATACAAGTAGTGCCTCCAACCTTTAGGGCAAAACTATTTCCACGAGCCCAAGCTCATAGGTGGGGATATCGAATTTTATATTCCCTTAGTTGTCTTGACGCGTACGTGATTACCTTGTTGTGCTGTATAAGAAGCACCCTAATTCCTTATGTGAAGCGTCACTACAAATCAAAAAAAAATATCTCCTTTTCCATCCGGTAACGCCAACATAGGGGCCATCACCAACCTTTGCTTCAGTTCTTAAGAGCTGTTCTCGCATTTCTCTGTCCATTCGAACTTCTTAGTCTTACGAGTAAGCTGCGTTAAAGGGGCTACTATCTTTACAAACTTGAACGAATCTCCGGTAGTGACCGACCAATCCTACCTCTGGTAGTCGCCCTAACCATGGTCATCAATTCCTTAGTGGTCCTTTATTCATTCTTGTCAGGATCCTTCATGGCATCCTTCTCAGCAATAATCCCTTCTAGGACAACATCCTCAACCGCTACATCCTCAATATGAACATCATCCGGTCCCGTGTTAGGACGCTCTATCGGATCCACAATCTGATCTCCAATACCTAATAAAATATCATCGCGTTGTTGCTCCTCAACCTCAGGGTTCGGAGTCCCGCTACCATATACGATAATGAACTACGCCTCTATCACGATATTTATAAGGGTTCCCCTAAGGGTTTTAACTGTCAGTACTACGTTAGGTAGTCCGACTATGAACTTGGCAAGAGTTCTTATTTATCTTAGTGAACTTATTATTTTAACGTCACTTCATCTCTGAGGTTTATAACGCTTAGCTCTGATACCATTTTTGTAACACCCCCAAATCCGGGGTCGGGGATTCGGGTTGTCACGAGTTCCATTTCCCTTAATAACACCCAATCTTTATAAACAATCAACTACTCTGTACTGTGACCCCACAATAAACACACACACCACAAGTTATAGTCTCAGAGATGAATATCCAAAAATAACACGAGTCATTTTATTCCACAATTATATGCCATTACACCTTAAAAAGGTTTCTGAATAAATTTATATTTCTTTGCCATTATTACAATTCGTAAAGATACATAAGTCTCGTACATCAAAAGTTGAAAGCCTAGCCTATTGGTAGTTCCAACCTCAGCTACAACGACATCAACGCCTATAGGAAACTGCGGAACATTTCCTATCCGCTCGCTAATTGGGAGCTTGGTCCTGTTCATCATGTTTATCTGTTGTTGTGTGATGAAAGAAGAAAGCAAGGGTGAGCAACAAGCCCACCGAAATAATATGTATAATAATTAACAATATATGAGCATTATTATAGTACTCATGAAAGTCTTGGTCAAGAAGAAATGAACCAAGTTTGATATCTTAACGTGACCAAGTCATAAAATATTCAGTATATATACATATATACTTTTCACAATCTCTGAAATCCTCTGACCTGTATAACATCCACAGAGTTCCAGTTTATAACTGTATAAAAATATCATTGCAAGGTGATCTCATATATCTAACCTTGTCTCAACGTTTTTGTGAAAATCTTTGTCATTCATAAGATAATCATTAACCAGATATAAGTTGAAAAGATGAAGTTACAAGATACCCCAATATACTATATCTTTTCCAAATACTACTTGAACTACCACCGTTCAAGTTATAACCAGTTTCAAAAGTTCATCACAAAGATGAGACTACAAGATAAGACTTGCATAGATTCGATCTTTGAAATATTATTGAATGAAATGAAGTTACGAGATACTTCATTATATATCTCTCATACATTTCCTGAAAACCTCTGTCATGTAAAGTATGAAAAGAGTTGCACTATCCAATGAATTTTGGAAAGAAAAGAATTTTGGCATAAACCTGATATCTTGCTGATCAGGCAAAGATACCAATAAGTAACCTTTTCTACTAGTAGATGGATGAATTCCCCACCGGTCATCACCCTGGCCTCATTAGGACCTTGTGCTGGACCGCCACCCGGCCTCTTACGCGTTGATGGGCTGCCACCCAGCCACTTACACTTTGATAGACCGTACCCCGGCCTGTCGCTCATGCCGACTCAATTAGATGGACTTACTTCCCGAATGTTGGGTAAGTAATCAATTCATTTATCAAAACAGCAACCTTGTTGCGAATATAAAATACACCACAGAGCCGGATCCTTCAGGTTTTGAGCGAGTATTTAAATCTCCTTTAAAAGGAGGATCTTAAATTTGAAAACGAGTTTTGGGATCCACTCTAACTTTTAAAATCATTTTGAAGACTCGAAAACATTTTTAAGAATGTTTGGAGTAATGCTGATTTAATGAAATAAATCAGTCCCGATATATTATAAAATATCTGAATATTATTATTTAAATAATATTCCCATAAGGATAATCCTTATAAAAATAATTGAAGTAGAAGTTTTAAAACTTATACTTGAAATGAATAGTAAATAACCAAAGATATACTTATACGAAAGTACGATCTTTATTTGAATAATCGAAAATAAGTTTGATTATCGAAACATTATTCTTTAATAAAATAAAGAATATTATTTAATAAAAGAAGCGGAGTCATAAGTCCTCGAATGAATATTCAAAATAATATTCATTTAATAAAATAAGCGGAGTCATAAGTCCTCGAATAAATATTCAATATAGTATTCATTAAATAAAATAAAGTTATCGAATAAACCGTATTCGAGTAATAGTTTTGAAAACTATATCTATATATATATATAAATATATATATATTATACTCGGGAACATCGACTCCCGGTTTAGAAAATGTTCACCTTAGGGTCCCCTATACTAAGGGTATACGCAACTACTGCTTATCTCTAGCATAGGTATTATGCAACTTATAAGAATTTAAATCAACAAAAAGATATCAAGATTACGAAACAGACATGCATATATACTATATCAGCATGCTCCAATATATCGCAAGATTTGCTAATAACAATCATGCACTTATCACAAGATAATGCATATACATATATTTACATCACAACAACAGTATAATGGGTAGAAAACTTTCCTGAGCGACTGGGGGTGGTAAAAATCCTGGGATGAATTTGGTAACCTATAAACAACATATAAGTTGGAATTAAACCAAAGTCGCTTAAGAATCTATACTTTAACCAATTAGACCCTAACGTTCGCTTTCACGCTTAACGATTCACTTAAGTCGCTCGAGTACCCTCAGCTCCACCATTTTTAATAAATTAACCATTAGGAATTTTAAGGCGATTCTTTCGCGAGTACCCTACTAACTTCCTAATAAACTTTACATAATTGTTTCATATTCCAATTAGTCATTTAAGGGCCTTAACCAAGGTTTCAAAGTAAGGCGAGGGGTAAAGGTTCGGTCGCGAAACGCCGTTACTTAAAATGGTCGTTTCTCCTAAACCGTACATCGGATTTAAGCGAACCACATATCAAAACGAAGATCGTAACATGAACTATCTAATCATGGCAATGGTAAAAACCTAAAAGTGAGTTAACGGGTCCTGATGTTAAGAACAAAAGCAGTCTAAGGTAAATCGGGCATTACGACGGCTATGTTTACGCGATTACCAAATTTGTACAACTCCAAATCAATCCACAATCAATCCCACAATCATTACTACAACCAAACTCCATCCATACTCTACTACAACAGCCCCAACATCTCAAGATTTCCAATTTATACTACTCTCAATCATGAACTAAAAGCTTATACTTAAGTTTCATTAACTATAAACAAGATTCAATCATCCAAATCGCTACAAACCCAACCAAACTTTAAACACACAAGCATCATGCTTCTCATGAACTATATTAATCAAAACCACTCATAAATATTCAAAGTAAAACTAGGGTTTGAAGTTTTATACCTTCCTTGAAGCTTTTAATCCATGAAAGATCCTTGGAATGCCCATGGAAGCCTTTATCTATGCTTAAGCTACCTTGACCTTACAAATAAAATCAAGAATCAAAAATTTGTTCTTGAATGTTACTATTCACCCTAAACTAAAATGATTTGTTTGAGATAGAAAACCTTTGATTCAAGCACTCAAACTACTTGCTCTTCTTAGTTATGAAATATAGGATCCAAAGAAACAAACCTCTTGAATTATGATTGAGTGGAGCTTGGGTTTGGAAATTTTTCTTCTTGTTTTTCTTCAAAAAACCGTGAGCAAGGAGATGGGGGGAAGAGAAATGAATGTGTTTGCTTGGTTGATTTGTTTTTATTGTTAATTAACCTTTTACCATAGTAAAATTTGTGTGGCTTATAATCAACCAACAATTCCTTCCCATTGTGTCATGCTTATGTCATCCTCTTATGTCATCTTCCCACACTTGTCTTCTTCTTGTTGGTGTGATGACATCATCATCACTAACCTCTTTGATTAACTCATAATTACTTGGCTAATGATCGCTGATCTGTTATACGGTTCGCTTAACTTTCGTTTTCGTTTATCGTTTGAGGGATCATACCCGGGATCTTATTACTTGGGTTCCCTTAACCTTTCTCAATACATTATATTCCTTTTATGATCCTCTCTTATAATCCTTGAATTTAAATCCTTTTTATCCTGTTACCTTATACTCAATTCTTTCGGTATCTGGTGAATTTTCGGGAAAAGTCAAAGTGTTCGAATTTGGATTCTGACGATCTTTACATACACTTATATACCATATAGAGTACTAATAAGATCTCAGAATAACAATAAAAGAACCCCTACAAAGTGTGATATGAAAAGTTTTCTTATTCAGCATAATCAGCTAAATCAGTATTCATAAGGGTTACAAAAAGTCCAAAATTTTGGGGTTATTACACAGTTCAACACTCAATGACAAAGCACATCAGCATTAGGTACCATTTTATAAGGGAACATGTGATGGAAGGTACAGTGGAATTGCATTTTGTTCCAACAGATCAACAACTAGCAGATATCTTCACAAAACCACTATGTGAAGCTACTTTTACAAGACTGGTAAATGAACTTGGAATGGTTTCAGGTTCTTTCTCAAAATCTGCTTAGTTTTTGTTCTCATGCATCAGACTTATGATCAGTGTTTATAGATTGTCTTATCTCTATGTAATCTGTGCTTAAACTGTAATATATTAAATACTAATTATTATCTGATGTGATTCTATATACTCTTATAGTGTTTTGAAAGTTCTGTGGCTATTTATTCCATTGAGGATTATTGTGTTAGATGCTGATCTAGTAGTCTTTAACATACTAGAAATCCCATGTTTAAATTAGTTATTTATGTGGAAATCAATTACACAAGCAAATTCTGATTTTGAGCTTAGTCAAATTTACTTTGTGTATCTTATTACTAAGTCACAAACTAGATTTTTGCTTCTTATCTGTCAAATTCTGATGTCAGTAAATCTTAAGGATGAACTAAATGCTTGATAAGCCTCACTTATCTAAAGAAAAGAAAAGAAAATGAATTGAACTCGGGTACTCCTTTGAGATCTAGAGTAAATATGTGAAAGGGAAGATCCAAGTGCATTGCTGGTATTAAGTTATATGTATTAGAAAAGCAAATAAATTTTTCTTGGCGACTTTTCACATTCTCTGATTACTAGAGAAATACTCTAATAATAGCATAAATTCTGATAGTAGTTGTGACTCACGTACACTGAGAAGCCACTGTAAAAAAGAATGTCAAAAGATGCATAAAATGAGCACAAACAGTTGAGGTAGACTCTTGCATAAATTTATTCTATAGTAGACTTTAAAATTAAAGACAAATTTTAAGAACTTTTCTTAGTTATGCCTTATTTCTAAGATATACTGAAGTTTATCAGACTTTAATCTTTATCTGATCATTTGCAAATGCACACACTCTCACTCCATGTGAATGATGAAAATTATTGTGGTGATTAAGTTGTTTTTGGCAAACATTTAAGTATTATTTGCATAAATTCAGAGGACAAGTTCTGATGAAAGTTCTAATGACTAAACTCTGAAGAACACGGTCAGTATTTGTATGAAGAATCACAGAAACAGACATTCACTTTTTGAGTATAGAAGCCATATTCTGATGACTGTTAAGTTCTGATAATAGTCAAGTTCTGATGCAAATTCTGATGCTTACGTGGTATTATTTAATTACTTGACTTATTTCTGATATTTAAATGTAACAATCATATTTATCAGAAAATAATTAGGTAAGATAAAACAGTAATAATCATTTGGTTGTGTGTTTATTTTGGTAACTGCATGTGCGCATTAATTACTGCACGTTTAACGTGCCCACTAACAATTTTTTGACTGTTCACATGCGGCCAGGTGTAAATTGTCTCCCATGCTTCACAAATATAGCTGTTGTCACATGGGATGTATAAATAAGAGAGTTAAAAGATTTTCTAATCTTTTACCTACTTTTCTCATTCACTAATCTCTCTTATTTTCTCTCACCCTCTAATATTCTCTGAAGCTATTTTCTTACAGGCATCTTATCAAACACCTTCTATACACACAACTTTCTCACTTATTTCTCACATAAATGGCACCAAAGGACATCATTTTCAATGGAGCCAAGTTTGTTCCCAACAACTACATGGCTATTCATAGCAAGGATGAAGCTCCATCAGATCTTCACTTCGTTCAGGACTTTCTTGCTAACAGTGAGATTGAGTATACATTGACCCAACTAGAAGCAATCTCAGGAACTCAAGTACTGGAGTTTTGGAGGAGTGGTGTTTATGATGATGGTGGTGCAAATGGGTCCCCAAGCATCATATTTACAACAGATGAGGATGAACACTTGGTTACATTGTCAACTGTTCGACAAGCTTTACATCTTCCAGAAAACTGTGTTTACAGTTCAACAATTGAGGTGCCAGCTCTTCAACAGATGATGGCAAACCTTGGTTATGAAAGATCTTTGTCCAAGCTGGGACAATTGAAGAGGCCCCACATAAGAAGGGAGTGGAGTTTCTTTTTCAACTGCATCACCAAGGCCTTTGCAAACAAGTGCTCCAACTTTGATGCAATTCCAATCCTTAGTCAGCAAATTGGGTATCCTCTTATTACTCAATATTATTTTGATTATGCTAGTGCTGTGCTAGGATTTATTGGGGATAGGATTCAAGAGGATAAAAATACTATATATTTTTCTAGATTCTGTCAACTTATTTACAGTTTTTGTTATTCTGATAAGCCCCAACTAGCTAGTGAGTTAATCCAACCCTTTAAACTTGCTAAAAGGGCCTTCACTGACTTATTATCTACTGATAATAAGAAGATTGTAATAAGACCCCTCCAAATTCCTCAATCAGTCAAACAGGTCTTAGTAAATTCTGATCCAAATACCTATACTGCATTATATCCTGATGTACAACCATCCCAACCTCCATCAACACCTACAACTACTACTCAAACAACTCATACTTCTCAACCTCAACCAACTCAACCTACCATCAGAACATATTTCCAGCCAGCACAATCTCAACCTCAATAATTTGCTGCAACATCAAGATCTAAACCTTCAAGAACAAAATATGTTCCTAAATCTCCACCAAGGAGAAGAAGGATGATCATTAGGGATGAATCAGATGAAGAAGAAGCACAGGTTCATACATCAGAACCTGTGACAGTAGAAGCTGAAGGGTTAACCCATCAGAAAAAGACTGAAGCTGAGGGTTCTGATATTTTGAAGAGGAAAAGAACTATAAGTTCTGATGCTACTCAAGCAACTCCTACACCATCCAGGAGATCAAAGAAACAGAGAGCAGGAAGGCATTTGGCACAACCTCATTCTGAGGATACTCAAGAAGCTGAGGAAGGGGATCAGGAATCTCTGATCTCATCAGAACCTATTGTAATTGAAGCTTTGCCATCCCCACCTCAAGCTAAAGACACTGTTCCAGAAATAGTGATTACACCTCCTGTCTCTCCAGTTAAAGGAACAACAGTTGAAGATTCAGGATTAAGTCCTGAAATTGACCTTCATAGGCTGATAATTCAAACTGTGTTATATCTGGAAGCTCCTACAGTACAAGTGACACCTCCACCAGTTTCTCTATTACATGCTGATATTCTTACCACACCTATTCAGGATGTGGACAAAGATGAAGTTGTACCAGAATTACCTTCAGTGACATAAACTTTAGTACTGTCAGAAGATGACGAGTTTTCTGCAAGTTCTGGAGAGTCAGCTCCAGTTAATACTCCAGGTCCCATTCTTGGAAAGGAGGCACTGATTGAAAAGTTTGTTGAACAAGCTGCTCCTATTTCTTGGTAAGAAACTCACAGAGGGGTTGAGTGGACCAAGAAGTGGAATGAATCTGATTTCATTCCAAGCTCAAAAGTTCTGACAGTGCACATTGCCAAAGCTGATGAGCTGACGACAAATTCCGATTTCAAGCACCAACTCATAGTCACTGTTCTAAGTACCAAATCTCTTCAAGGTCTACACTCTCAAACTCATAAAAAAGTTGACAAACTTCTAGAAAAAGCTGAAAAGCTGGATATGGAGATCAAGCTAGATAAAAAGAGGTTTATCAGACCTGTTCATGAGAAAGTTGAAGCAATTAAGAAGGTTCAAGAAAAGCAACAGGCCCAAATTACTGAGATCCTGCAGAATCAAGCCTCTCAAAAAGCTCAACTTAATGAAATTCAATTTTCAGTAGAACTTCTTCTCTCTCTCCTACTACCAGATGATGCCAAAAAGGGGGAGAAGGTAGTTAAGTCCAAATGCTCTAATACTTAAGTACTGAAGAAAAAGGATGACAATGAGGATGACCAGGGAAACCCTAGCAAGGGCAAGGGTCAAGATCAAGGGCACATCATCAAAGTTTCTTCAAGGAAACTAATTTCTGATTCAAGCAAATCTTCTACTCAAAAGAAGACAAATTCTGATGCTGTAAATGCTCAAAATCTGATAGCAAGTTCTGATAATCAAAATCTGATATCAAGTTCTGATGTTCTGATTCAAGCTGAAAGTCAAGACTCTCAGAAGTTCTTGCAAACTCTGAAGCTAAGGGGAAAGCAGACTACTGTCTACTACAAAGATCCTAAAATTCAGACACTTGATGTGGAAATTGCTAGAAGATTATTTCTCAAACATAATCCTGGAATGGATTTAGAGAATTTAAAGGAGGAAGAAGCAAGATTTGCAGCTGAGAAGACAAATCTAAAGTCTAAAGCTTCTGATTTAAAGAAACCTCCAAGGCCTAAGGCAAAAGGCATTATGATCAAGGAAAAGTCAAATTCTGAGGCTTCAAAGCCCAAGACTAGATCACAAGTTGAGATTGATCCCAAAGATAAGGGGAAAGGAAAGATTGATGAACCAACAAAGCCACAGGAGATAAAGATTCCTCAAATCCTGATGAAACCTGTGTGCAAACTGGTTCAAGTATTTGATGATGCTGCTACAGTAGATGAAACTGTTCAAACTCTGAAGAGAAGGAAGATAACTGAAGAATCTAAAACAACCTCTGACATAACTCAAGTTGTTCAGAATGAAAGACATCAAGCTACAGAAGAAATAACAAATTCTGATCAAGTCATCAAGACATCAACCTCTGACAGTGCTCAAGTTGATTTGAGTAAATTGACATTTACTGATAAGAGAAAACTCCTATGGAAGAATGTTAATCCATTAGATCCTAAGAAAAGCCAGTTGCTATATGATTTCATGACTGTTGGATTGAAAGCCGGAGAAGCAAGAGACAGAGCTGGATTAGGTTCAGAAGAAGCCAAAATCAAGACATGAGTTGAAGTTCTTATAAGAGATCCATTTTTATTGACTAATAAACCTCTTGAAGAAGTTACACAGAAACACCTTGATAAGGTTATATCTGTTCAAGTGGTACTGGATGCTCATGATAAGCATAATGTCAAAGAGAATCTAATTTTATTTCTTGAAGATGGAAACACATATCAAATGTCAGAATCATATGTGCTGAACAAATCTCTAAAAGAACTTCAATTATTTCATTATCTTTTAGAGATAAAGTCTGAGATTACCAGGAGATGGTCAAATTTTATAATATAGACCATCAGGGATAAAGCAAGAATTTCTGGTTCAAGGGTTACAAAATTCATTCCCAATATAGTTGAAGATGATGGAAGTGAAATTCCAATGAAGAAGGATTATGCTAAACTTGAAGTGATTCTGAAAGAGAAACGTCTTTGCTACAATGAAGACTCTTCTCATCCAAGGGTGATCAGACTTGGTGATGGTTTGAAAAGAAATCACATCTCAGCACTTAGGACTGCAATCTACCAGATTGGAAGTCAAGATAAAGAATTGAAGCAAGTCAAAGCTACAATAGCTCAAGTCCTGAGGAATTAAGAAGAAAAGCTGATATCAAACTTTTTCAAGAATCACTTTGGATTCAGATTGACTCAGTAAGATTGATTAAAGCTACAAGGACTGTAAGTTGTAGTTAGTTGTCTTATTAAACTCTCATTGCATTTGTACTTAAATGTTTTTGACATCATCAAATCTATTAATTTGTATATTTTTCATAATTTACAAGTTGGGGGAGATTGTTAGATATATTTGAGATGTCATGTCTAATCTGATTTGTGTTTAGTTTTCAGAACTTAACAACAGGATATATCAGGACTTACTGGAAATCAGAATTTACTGAAGTCAGAACTTAATATCAGAAGTTAAGGCGTCAAAAGATATATATCAGGACCTAAGTGCGGGAAGACTTCAGATAAGGAATGCGGCTGATTTACAGGAGAAGATCTGGACTAAAACAAAAGAAGATATGCATGAAGAGTTAGAGGACTAGAAGACTTGTAAAAGATATTTGATTGATATATTTTAGGAGAAAAAATTATATTCCATATCAATTAGAAGATATCTTATAACTGTGTACTATATAAACACAGCTTAGGGTTTACACTATATGTGTTATCATTATCGAGAAGATTAAAACATTGTAACCTAGCAGCTCTTAGTGATATTGTTCATCACTGAGAGAGAACAACAATTCTATTGTAATAAAGTTTATTTGAATATACTTGATCTTTGTTACATACTTGTGTTAAAATCGATTTGATTGTATAAACACTATATTCAACCCCCTTCTAAAGTGTGTTGTGTGACCTAACATATAAGATAAATCATTTTAAGTTTATTAAATAAATTATATTAAAGTCCACTAAATGAATTTATTTAATTTACCAATTAAACTTTTAGCTTCGCCAGTCCCCTGAGTTGTTCAGCTGTATACCCCGCACACCTCTTCTCATACTTTAACAGATAAACGTTCAAGCCAAGTACGTTCCTCAACTTAACAATTCTTCTAAAAATAATACCCAGATTCCTTTCATGAGCTGTTGACGTCTAGTGCAACTGGTCTGGTTCACAGACGACTAACCCCGATTCAGGTCTTCATATTATAGCATTGATTATATTGTTAAGCTTGCCTTAACATTATTGCTTCAGACACTGACTGTCAATAAACAACTGTACTTTCACTGGAATCCTTTTTGGTACTTTAGACAACGTCTTCATTAACCTTTATCTATACCCTGTCTTCAATTTTTCATATTCCTATGCTTCAAACACTGTCTATCTTCAATCAATGCCAATACACTGAAATCTTCCAGTAACACTTGTATACCGAATCTTCAACATTTCTGAAACCCTGAAAATCTTTAACCTTTGTTCTTCACTGAGGCATAATCATATTAATGAACTTCTTTTAGTGACCTGTAAACAGACTTCAGGCCTTCTTCTAATCTTCTGATTTTTTGTATTTGCCTTGTCTTCATTCTTCCTGATTTCTTGTGTAGACATAGTATTATTAACCTGTCCTGTTCTAGTGTTGTTATCGTGTTGAGTTATCACGTAACTGTTCATACAGCTATGCAGTCTCACCAATATAGGTCGTCTATTCCTATCAATATTCAAGCTTATATTGAGATGGATTTAAGTTAATAATATCTCCAGCCTTTCGTAAAAAAACACCTCTGGGGTCTTAAGAGTAATTTGCAGTTACTACACGGAGTAAATTTTTACTGCATTTAGCACCACCCATATAAATATAATGAAGATGGAAAAACATAAGACCTGATCGTAGACAGTAAAAGCGAATTGTTTGGAAATCCATGGAGGATCGGAGTAAATATAATGAAGTGGTTCACATATGGTTTCAACTCGATTTCTTCTATGTCACAGTGAATTCTCGTCCTCAAACACTTGGTTGAATTTGATTTTCTTGCTCACACCATCAGGATCACACATATTTTCATAATCTTTTACTAAACTTCCAACTTCAAATTTATATATTTCCAACAAGCTCTTCTTTCTCCCCATTGTCGCAAACCCCAATTACCCCCCTTTTCTTCTCCTCTTCTATTTGTGTATATATATTGAGAAGGCAAGGCACACGTATCTTAACACTCTCCAATCCATTTGGTCCACCCCGACCCGCTTTTCTAGATAATATAGAGATCGATTGAATATCAATATATTCTTAATATTTACTAGCACTAGGATTTAAAAATTACTTTAAATACCCTTCATTATTTTACTATGCTAAATGATTTGCTTGCCCTTTTTGGTCATGAAAAATTCAGCTGGATTATCCATAATAACCATATTGACCCAATTGCAACCCATGGGTTCAGCCGATTTCAATGTGGCAGTACAAAAAGACTATACTTAATTGGATACTCCATCCACTATCTATGGGTTCCGGGTAACCCAACTTACTATCCAACATATTTGACGTGCAACCAATATGATAACTACCATGACAAAAAAGTTGATAACAACAATGACACCTTATTCTTCAAACAAATAAGGAATGTAGCATCAATCTTGCTGATCAGAATTATTCTCTACTTTTATAAAAGAAAATTTACCAATTAATCATTTAATACGTTTGATTTTTTTAACATTAATTTTATATCCTTAAAAACTAATATCCCTAGCACACTACTCTATATATATTATGTTTAACATTTTTATTGAGATTTAATATCCTCAACAATAATTTGGTAGCGAGTAATATATAACATGAATCAATAAGAGTAAATAGTCATATAAATTATTTATTAGCAAATTACACCCTGCAAAAATATAGATATAGTTCTAATTGATTCTTTTTATAATTTAAAAAATCAATAATCCAAATAATATCATACATGTCCATATTTCATGCTATAATTGATTCTTTTATTATAAAATCACTAATTTATTATTTGTATCATGGAAACAACTATTAAGTGCGGATTTGTCTGTACATACATCAATTTCTCCCTCTAATTATGTCTCAATCACATATATAAACCATGTCCATCCTTTCACACAAAATCACATCTTCCTACTAATAGTTAGCAACCACTATACAAACGTAATAATACTCAACTATTTCTAATTTTATATTTTCTCATAGTTTTTTATGTATCTATCATGTAGTTAAAAGTTGAATTGATTCGAACTAATTCTTTAAATAAAATGTTTTCCAGATTTTTAGCAACAATGTTCGATCAACTATCTTCTCCCGACCTCTCTAGAACCACCTAGAAAATTAAAGCAAGAGTAACTCGAATGTGGCCTTCGGTTCCAATTTCTTCTACCGCAAGCGATGTCATCAAGGGATATAACCTCATTCTGCTAGATGATAGTGTAAAATCTATATTTTTTTAACTTATAATAGTTATATAAAATTAAATTTAAATATCAATCTGTTTATAAAATGTTTGTTATGTTTAACCACTTATTCATCATTGTTTGTTTATGTAGGATTGTCATGTGCATGCTTACATATATCCAGATTACTGGAAAATGCACTCTGATAAGATAGTAGAGGGTAGCGTATACGTGTTTTCTAATTTTTACACCAAAAAAGCTCTTGGAACACTAAAACCTGGTTCCTCTAGGTTAATAATTAATTTCTCACATACGAAAATTGTAGATCTTGTTGATGATCATGTTATGATATCCACCCACAAATTTCAATTTTTGGATCTGAGTGAATAATTTGTAGTTGCACAAGCAAACGGTGGTGCAGAATTTCCAGAATTTGCAACAGGTTTTTAGGATACAATCCTTTTTTAAAATTTTGAAGTAATTTTTTTCCACAAAAAGTGTCTAACGTCAAGATTGATTGTAGATGTTATGTGAGTATTAGAGAGTTTTGAGGAGCTTTCCAAGATTGGTACTAAGTTTGGTCAAAGGGACATTGTCCATTTTCGGATTACTGATGAAAGGTATTAATTTTCTTGGTTCTTTCTGATTATTGTGTGTGTTCATATATTTAATATTACTTTCCATATTGTATGTTTACTATTACTTCATCTATTATTTTATACTAGGCATTCCTCTAAAATTACCGTGTGGGGTAATCTTTCAATTACAATTGATGCACGTTATAAAGAGATTCCAAAAGAAGAGCGAGTGATTGTCATATTAACCGCTACCAAACTTAAGATTTTTTATAGTTAGTTAATTTTTAATGAACTAACCTCTTTATTAATAAAACTATCAAAAATATTACAGAAATGAAGCTTAATCTTCAAATTTTCTTGGTTGTAGCCTCAGTTCAGATTAGCACTATACATGCTTCCAAAATTTATCTAAACCTAGACCATGATGCCGTTTTTTAGATGAGACAGAGGTTAACATTGCTGACACATTTGAGTAATTATGGCTATTTAGTATGTATTTATTCTCAATACCAAAATTATTATATGTACTTCATTTCTCGAATTAGACTCTGTGAAGAAGGTTACGTTCCTTCGAGGAAAGCTATATCATCATCAACTCAATCTGAAGGGTCAATTTATCATACTTTTCATACTATCACGCTAAAATAACTTAGTGAGAAAACTGCAACTGATTTTCTGAAGGTATTAATTAATTATTTGCTTTACGCAGCTTTAATAACTACATATGTATAGAAATTTGAGTTTATTTTTTTCTACTGCCTCCAAACAATTTTATTCATCATATGTTAATCAATTTTTAGATGATTTTCCTATACAAAGTGAAAGTTAATAATGTGGAGGAGAGTGTCTGTGGCGCCCTCCAAACCCGGGTCAGAAGTTTGGGGTCCACACACACACCTTAATTATAACCTGCTTATAACAATAATAAAGATAATAATAATATATGCAGTGACCCTACTTACCAACCACCACGGACCGCAACAGGTTAAAGTATGCACACAAGCCAAACACACTAACATATTACAAACCGTTTAAATCCCAACTATTCAAACTCAAACTAAATATTAAACATTATTACAAACTTTTACAAACTTAAATTATTCCAAAAGAAGCCTACTAGCTCAGTTTTCTCAACCTGAACCCCTAGCTCTCGCGCTGGATTGGGGATCCTCTTTACCAACTGGTTCCTTTTTAACTAGAAAGAATGTAAACAACATCGAACAAATGAGCTAACTAGCTCAGCAAGTCACAATGACAAAACTGAGAATAATGATCATCAGGTGAATATGTTTATGATATCAAGTGAACAATGGATTATGATTTAGAATTGGATATTATACTTTTAATTTAAAAACCAAGGTTAGGCTGCTGATCAGTCACGCACTAACCTCGAGCAAGGCACACAACATTGCTCTAACTACTGGATCCAAGGCACACATTGGCCTAACTTGACCATTATATGGTCTGACCACGAATCTGGTCCACAATTTTATAAAAACAATCCAATTCTAACATAATAACAGAATATGCAATAATAAGCAATAACCGAAATCATTAATAACAATAAATGTTTAACAATGAAAGGGTTTCAATCCTTGTAAGGTTCAATAAGGTAATTTAAAAGCTTGGATGCTGGGTAATGAAAGAATTGGATAACAAAGGAATCAACGTTTCAAGGTTTCAAGGATTTGGTCTTTCAAAGTATAAGATACCCTGGGTTGAGTATATAATAGTTCATTTCAGTGTCTGGTATTTAGTTTGTATGTATTTGTGGAGTAGTATAGTAGATTTATGGTTCTTATTTGGGTATACAATAATCAATGGATTAAAAAGAATATGATTCATGGCTCAAGAACAATAACTGAAATTAGGATTTAGGTTTCTGTGCTTCAAAGCACTTGCAATATCACAGGATCATCAAGTACTACAATATCTCGAGAAAGTTTAGAACACTTTCCTGGTATTAGGTTACTACACTGCACTCGCTTCCAATCTCAACCATTTTATTCCTCAACTACCTGTTTCCCTTTCCTACGTCTTGCCTCTTCTGCTCACATATCATAAGTATCTATCAATAATTTACTCATGGAATTCTATTCAACACATACTTCTATTTACCCTTCGTTTTACCCAAATCCGATGAACGGATTGAAAGTTATGCAATAATCAAGTAAACACCGAATATATAGACCGATAGTCAATTAACAAGTCACATATAGCACATAATACATCACATAATCAATGATATATTATTTATAAAGAAGTCTCGGGTCATAAATAGGCTTTCTAGTATTTAAAATGATTTTTAAAACATATTTCGGAATTAAAACGGGTCGTTGGATCAATTTTGGGTTAATAAACAGGGTTCGGTTGGCCCATTCAGGCTCCGAAATAATTTTAGAATAATTATCGAGCCTTGGAAATAATTTAGAATAATATTTTAAAGCTCGAAACTATTTTTCAGAATTTTTAAATCATTTTTAAATCATTTTTAAATAATTAAATCTAATTAAATAATTAATTAAAATCAATTAATAATTAATTAAATCAATTAATCAATTAATTTTCGAATTAATTGACCAATTAGTCAATTATAAATTAACTGAAATTAATTAACTAATTAATTTAGATTTATTTGTGAATTAAAAATAATTTTCGGAATTAAAATAATAATTTTTAGAATTTTCAGAATTTAAAAATGAATTTTTATAACAAAAATAAATAGGAAATATGTTTTTTAAACATTTTATAAACAGGAATCCTAAATTTGCAAAGTCTGGAAACTTCAGGGACCTAACTGCATCGTTTTCAAAAGTTGGGGTACTAAACTGTAATTTTCCAGCTCTTCGCCGGAAAACAGTCGGGTTCGCCGGAGAACACGTTCCCGGCGTCCTCACCCCACCAACACCTCCAGATCACATCTACACAACATCAGGAACACAGCCATGCAATCAATTCATCCTAACAATCCCTGAGTTGGCCGGAATTTGGCCGTGAAGTTTTCCAGTTTCCGGCGAACATCGGAAAACTTCAAAACACAACTCCCTTCTCTACAGACCTCGTTGGTTCATGAAACTTATACGACTAGATTTCAAATTTCACAGAGAACACAACCCACTATAACACAACATCAATCTATCACAGAATAAGAAACCCCCAAATTTCAATTAAGAACATTCATACGGGTTATAAACCCTAATTTTGAAATTCGAAAATTAAACTCAAATTTGAACATGTTATTGAACTCCAAATCAGACGTATGACATATGAAAATCATCAGGAAAACAAGCTCTACAACATGCAATCATCAAATCATACAAACAATCATCCGAACAAAAATTCATATTTTTAATAAAATAAATTCGAAAATAAATAAATTTTTAGAAAAATAACCTTGATTTCTGCAGTGAAACAAAGCTCAGAATCTGATAGAACACTTCAAATCCTTCGTTTTGGTTACTCAAGCTTTGAAAACAGAGATCGGTAACGCCTTCGTTTTGCTGTTTGATTCTTAGAACAGTTTTAGGAAATTAGGGCTTTTCTCTGAAAATTATATAATTAACTATCTGCAAATGATTTTGATACGAAATAAAATACGGTAAAAGGCTATTTATAATTACGGAAAATTTGTATCCCGTTCGATCATTCCGGATATAAAACGGTACGTTTATTTGTAAAAACTGATCCAAACAGTATCGGTTTTCGGGATAATTATCCAAATCAGTACAATTTATACTGCGGTCTTGGTCTCAGCGCCTGGTTACACGTATTACGAAGTGATAATTGGGACATTTTAATAAAAAGCTCCCGTTTATCGAAAATACGGGTTTTATTGATTTACCGAAACGAATATTGTATCGAAAATGTTGCGCCGAGACCCGCGCAGGACAAACCGTAAGCCGGATCGAAAAACTCGAAACATGGAATATGCTCGAAATATTACAATTAGGTTAGGAAGGAGTTCTCGAAAGAGTTTCGGGTTCCAAAAACGTAACAACGGTTGACGTCGGTTGGTTCCCGTTTTTATAAAATAGATTTTAATTACCCGGAAAAAGATTTTAGAAATTTCATATGATTCTTATAAATCCATAAACCAACATAAAAATAATTAGGAAGATATTACAATTATCTATATTTTATTTTGGACATATAAAAATTAAAATACTCAATTAATATTATTTTTGAATATTCAAGTACATATAACACTTAACAATTAGCTTACAAAATAGATACTGAACACACATAATAATTATATAATAGCAAAAATAATTACACGATATATTCCAGATATTACATCCTTCCCCCCTTAAAAGGATTCTGTCCTCAGAATCTCTAAGAAAACATATGAGGGTACTTTTCTCTAATATCACTTTCTAACTCCCAGGTTGACTCTTCAACCTTTGGGTTTCTCCACAATACTCTTACTAACTTTACCACTTTATTTCTCAATACTTTCTCTCTTTCCTCTAGAATCTCTATCGGACTCTCTACATATGATAAATCTGCTTGAAGTTCTATTGGCTCATATTCTATTATATGCTGGGAATCTGGATTATATTTCTTAAGCATTGATATGTGAAAAATATTGTGAATGTGCTCCATGTGCGGAGGTAACACCAACTCGTAAGCTACCTTGCCAATACGCTTTAGGATTTCAAAAGGTCCGACATATCTTGGGTTTAGCTTCCCTTTCTTCCCAAACCTCGTTAGTCCTTTCCACGGTGATACTTTCAATAATACCAAGCTTCCTTCTTCAAATTCCATGTATTTTCTTGACTGGTCTGCATATTTCCTTTGACGATCTTGTGCGGCTATTAATCTTTTCTGGATAATTTTAACAACTTCCTTTGTCTGCTGCACCAATTCGGGTCCGAGTATTTTGCATTCTCCTACTTCGTCCCAATATACTGGAGATCTACATTTGCGTCCATAAAGGGCTTCATAAGGTGGCATCCCAATACTGGCGTGATAACTGTTATTATAAGCAAACTCGACTAGGGATAAATGCTCGTCCCAACTTCCTTTGAAATCAATAGCACAAACACGTAGCATGTCCTCGATTGTCTGGATCGTTCTTTCACTTTGGCCATCCGTTTGGGGATGATAGGCCGTACTCATATTCAATCTTGTTCCCAAACATTCTTGAAAACTCTTCCAAAATCTTGAATTAAATCTTGGATCTCGATCGGATACAATAGACACTAGAACTCCATGACGAACTACGATCTCTTTCAAGTACATATGAACTAACTTATCGAGCGAAAATCTTTCATTTATAGGCAGAAAATGAGCTGACTTGGTAAGTCTATCTACTATAACCCAAATGGCATCATGATTAGCCCTTGTCCTTGGTAATCCAACTATGAAATCTATGGCAATATGTTCCCACTTCCACTCTGGAATCTCCAATGGCTGTAGCAATCCGCTTGGTCTCTGATGCTCCACTTTAACTTTCTGACATGTAAGCATTTGCTAACCCATTCCGCAATTTCCCTCTTCATATTTGGCCACCAATAATTCTTCTTTAAATCTCTGTATATTTTGGTACTCCCTGGATGGATGGAATATCTTGAACTATGTGCCTCTTGTAAAATTTCATTTTTCAGCTCCGTTACTGGTGGAATCCAAATTCTTGAAGAAAACCTAAGAATACCTTGATCATCTTGTTGCGTGCATAATTCTTCACCTACCAAACTATTTATATCTTGATCCATTATCTCTTTCTGGCATTTCTTTATTTTCTCCAATAACTCCGGTTGGAAAATCATACCGTACACTTTTGCTTCCTTAGGCTTGCAAATTCTAATTTCCAATTCTAATTTTTGAAATTCTTTATATATCTCTTCAGGTACGGATAACACATTTAACCTTTCCTTCCGACTTAACGCATCTGCTACAACGTTCGCCTTACCGGGATGATAATTAATCGAGCAATCATAATCTTTGATCAATTCTAACCATCTCCTTTGTCTCATATTAAGTTCCTTCTGGGTAAATATATATTTCAAACTTTTGTGATCCGTGAAAATCTCACACTTTTCTCCAGACAAATAATGTCTCCAAATCTTCAAAGCGAAAACTATAGCTGCTAACTCCAAATCATGAGTAGGGTACTTCTGTTCGTGTGGTTTCAATTGCCTTGACGCATACGTAATCACCTTGTCGTGCTGCATAAGAACACATCCTAATCCTTTGTAAGAAGCATCGCTATAAATTATGAAATTCCCTTGATCATCTGGAAGTGACAAAACAGGTGTTGTGATTAATCTCCGCTTCAATTCCTGAAAACTTTCTTCGCACTTGTCATTCCATATAAACTTTTCATTCTTTCGTGTAAGCTTTATCAATGGTGTTGCAATTCTTGAGAAATTCTGAATGAATCATCGATAATATCCTGCCAATCCCAAGAAACTTCTTACCTCAGTGGGGGTTCTCGGTCTTTCCCAATTCGTAATTGCCTCAATCTTTGCTGGGTCCACTTTGATCCCTTCGTTACTGACTATGTGTCCTAAGAACTGAACTTCCTGTAGCCAAAACTCACACTTCGACAATTTAGCATATAACTTCTTTTTCCTTAAAATCTCCAAAGTTGTCCTCAAATGTTCCGCATGATCCTCCTCCATCTTTGAATAGATCAAAATATCGTCTATAAATACTATAACGAACTTATCCAAATATTCCTTGAAAATTCTGTTCATCAGGTCCATAAATGCTGCTGGGGCGTTGGTCAATCCAAAAGACATCACTAAAAACTCGTAATGCCCATACCTTGTTCTGAAAGCTGTCTTTGGTATATCTTCTGGTTTGATCTTTAGTTGATGATATCCCGATCTTAAATCGATTTTGGAGAAATACTTGGCTCCCTTCAATTGGTCAAACAAATCATCAATTCTGGGTAACGGATACTTATTCTTGATCGTCAACTTGTTGAGCTCCCTATAGTCGATGCACAGTCTCATGCTTCCATCCTTCTTCTTGACAAATAATACCGGTACACCCCACGGGGATACGCTGGGTCTAATTACTCCTTTCTCTAACAGCTCTTGCAATTGCTTTGCTAACTCTTTCATCTCAACGGGCGCCATTCTATACGGGGCCTTGGATACTGGTTCGGTTCCAGGTGCTAAGTCAATTGCAAATTCAATTTCTCTATCTGGAGGAAAGTCCTGGTAACTCGTCGGGAAATACGTCTGGAAATTCATTTACAACTGGAATATCTTCAAGTTTTGCTGGCTCCTGACTTCTGTCGATCACATATGCTATGAAATGCTCACATCCTTGTCGTAGTAACTTCTTGGCTTGAATCATCGTTAAGAACTTCTTTACCTGCTTCTGTCCCTTGAACATTACTATTCTTTCATCTGGCATTTTCACCATTACTTTCTTATTTTGACAATCTATCTGAGCATCATGCTTAGATAACCAATTCATTCCTAATATAACGTCAAATTCTCCTAACTTAAACGGTATCAAATCTACACAAAACTTACTACCAGAAATCTCAATCTCATAATTCCCACAAACTTGGTTAACAGTTACACGTTCTTGATTTGCTAATTCCACAGTCATTATTTCATTTAAATACCCAACTGGACAATTTAACTTACTAACAAAATCTTGTGAAACAAACGATCGAGTTGCTCCCGAATCTATTAACACTTTGGCACATAAAGAGTTCACATTAAGCGTACCTTCCACGACATCCGTATCCTGGATCGCATCCTTCACCGACATGTCAAAAACTCTAGCCCTCGGAGTCTCATTCACTGTTGGGGTAGATCCCATAATCTTTAATGCATTACTGACTGGGGCTGGTGTCTTGCAATCCCTGGCCATATGTCCTGGCTTCCCACATTTAAAGCATGTAAATCCAATGACTGGAACTTTCACTGCTGGATTCCGGATAGGCTGATCCTTATTTGCTGGCTCTCTTGCTGGCTGATTTCGGCACTCCCTCGAGTAGTGCCCTTTCTGGTTGCATTTAAAACATACCACATTCAACTTGTTACAAACTCCTCCACACTTCTTTCCACATACTTGACAATCTGGAAAAGTTAATCTCAACTGATTCGGCTGATTCACATTAGCTGAACGATTGCCCTGGCCTCCGTCTCCTACATTTTGTCTCCTGAAATTAAAATTTCTCCCTGGCTGAAACTTGCCCTTCTTAAAATTTGGAAACTTCCCGGTTTGTGACTGACCCTCACTTCCCTCAACTTTCCTTTTCTTGCTTTCTTTTTCTTTCTGGAACATCTCACTCTCTGTCTCTGCGATCATAGCTTTCTGTACAACCCCGGCATAGGTATCCAATTCAAAAATAGCTACCTTCCCTCTGATCCATGGCTTCAAGCCTTGCTGGAATCTCTTAGCTTTCTTTCTATCAGTATCAATATACGACGGCACATACCTTGATAATTCCTCAAACTTCCCCTCATAATCTGTTACCGACATGTTCCCTTGCTTTAATTCTAAAAACTTCAGCTCCATTTGATCCTGAACAAACTGAGGAAAGTACTTTTCTAAAAACAATTCCTTAAACCTTTCCCAAGTAATAACATCTGTGCTTTCCAATGTTTTCACCATTTCCCACCAATAGGTGGCCTCATTCTTCAGATAGTAACTTGCAAATTCAACCTTCTGCTCCTCTTTCACTTTTACCAAGGTAAAAGCCTTCTCTATTTCCTTTAACCACACATTTGCTTCAATTGGCTCTAAGGAACCCTTGAATTCTGGTGGGTTTACTGCCTGAAAAGTTTTGAAAGTTACCTGGGGATTGGTCTGTCTCTGCTGTTGTTGTGCCAGGTGAACTGTTTGTTGGGCCAAGATTTGAAAAATCTGGGCTATTGCTGGGTCCATGGGTCCTGGGTTCACATTCTTGTTTATATCATTTTGGTTGTTATTGTTGTTGTTGTTGGTTTCTTCATTCTGGGTGTTGGTGCGGGTATTTCTTCTGGGAGGCATTTTCTGTAAAGAATCAATCAATTTATTTAGCTTTTGAATCAAATCTTTGTATAAAAGAAAAGTTTTGTAAAATAGGAATATCTCCTTTTGAAAATAGTTGTAACTAAGTAAATTGCATGCTTCTTTACAGAATATAAACAGTTATGGAAAATAGGGTACATGGTATCATAAGGTGTACTGGTACAATAAATAAGGTAAAGTAAAATAGGTGCAATAAAGTAAATGACAATGTTGGAAAAGAAAAGGTACTGATATATGGATCAAAAGTTTTAGGTAGTACAAGCGTAAAGACGCTTCGAAAGTAAAATCAAAAAGGGTACAACAACCTACTCACTAGTCAGCATCGCTAGTCTATAAATACAACTCAAAAGTCTACTGATACACACTACACACTACTGTCCATACTACATAACCATAACAACGCTGCTCAGCATCTCCATCTCAGAATTTCTAACTCATGGCAAATCTGGACCTCCTATCTCCTCAAGCTCCTCTAGAACCCACTTAGCCCACTCCACTAGGAAATCAGGGGTGATGTCCTCATGTGTAGCCTCAGCAATCCTCACAGCAGCTGCTCTACGAAATGCCTGAAGCCTCTCCGTAAGTCACCTCTCACCACTCCCCATCTCTCTGGTACGCATGATATGCAATAACTCCTGGATCTGACCCTGTAGGAATCGCTGCTCCATAAGGCAAGCCTCAAACTGATGATATGGGATAGGATAGGAAGAGAACTGGAAAGGTACTCCTGTGATTGAATGACTAGTAAAGCCTGAATCAGCAGGTGGGGGTCCTCTAACAGGTGGCCTCATGCCTAGAGGTGGAATAGCCTGCAATGGTACGGGCTGCAACACCGGTGGAGGTAGAATAGCCAATGCTGGTGGAATCACAGGATGTGGATCCGATGCTGGTGCTCCAACTGAAGGCTCTGAGTGATCAGCTGATACGGGAATAAAAGAGTCGGCCATCTCTACTATCTGAAATCATATCGCAATATAAGAATTTCGTACCACGACGCAAACTATACTAATACCGGTTATACCATAACACTCAACCTCTCGACGTTCTATCATCCTATACCTTACTTCTAATCCTATCCCTCTACCCATTCCCGTCAACCTAGGCTTGTGTCAGTGACTTATAACCTGTAGCTCTGATACCAAACCTGTGGCGCCCTCCAAACCCGGGTCAGAAGTTTGGGGTCCACACACACCTTAATTATAACCTGCTTATAACAATAATAAAGATAATAATAATATATGCAGTGACCCTACTTATCAACCACCACGGACCGCAACAGGTTAAAGTATGCACACAAGCCAAACACACTAATATATTACAAACCGTTTAAATCCCAACTATTCAAACTCAAACTGAGTATTAAACATTATTACAAACTTTTACAAACTTAAATTATTCCAAAAGAAGCCTACTAGCTCAGCTTTCTCAACCTGAACCCCTAGCTCTCGCGCTGGACTGGGGATCCTCTTTACCAACTGGTTCCTTTTTAACTGGAAAGAATGTAAACAACATCGAACAAATGAGCTAACTAGCTCAGCAAGTCACAATGACAAAACTGAGAATAATGATCATCAGGTGAATATGTTTATGATATCAAGTGAACAATGGATTATGATTTAGAATTGGATATTATACTTTTAATTTAAAAACCAAGGTTAGGCTACTGATCAGTCACGCACTAACCTCGAGCAAGGCACACAACATTGCTCTAACTACTGGATCCAAGGCACACATTGGCCTAACTTGACCATTATATGGTCTGACCATGAATCTGGTCCACAATTTTATAAAAACAATCCAATTCTAACATAATAACAGAATATGCAATAATAAGTAATAACCAAAATCATTAACAACAATAAATGTTTAACAATGAAAGGGTTTCAATCCTTGTAAGGATCAATAAGGTAATTTAAAAGCTTGGATGCTGGGTAATGAAAGAATTGGATAACAAAGGAATCAACGTTTCAAGGTTTCAAGGATTTGGTCTTTCAAAGTATAAGATACCCTGGGTTGAGTATATAATAGTTCATTTCAGTGTCTGGTATTTAGTTTGTATGTATTTGTGGAGTAGTATAGTAGATTTGTGGTTCTTGTTTGGGTATACAATAATCAATAGATTAGAAAGAATATGATTCATGGCTCAAGAACAATAACTGAAATCAGGATTTAGGTTTCTGTGCTTCAAAGCACTTGCAATATCACAGGATTATCAAGTACTACAATATCTCGAGAAAGTTTAGAACACTTGCCTGGTATTAGGTTACTACACTGCACTCGCTTCCAATCACAATCGTTTTATTCCTCAACTACCTGTTTCCCTTTCCTACATCTTGCCTCTTCTGCTCACATATCATAAGTATCTATCAATAATTTACTCATGGAATTCTATTCAACACATACTTCTATTTACCCTTCGTTTTACCCAAATCCGATTAACGGATTGAAAGTTATGCAATAATCAAGTAAACACCGAATATATAGACCGATAGTCAATTAACAAGTCACATATAGCACATAATACATCACGTAATCAATGATATATTATTTATAAAGAAGTCTCGGGTCATAAATAGGCTTTCTGGTATTTAAAATGATTTTTAAAACATTTTTCGGAATTAAAACGGGTCGTTGGATCAATTTCGGGTTAATAAACAGGGTTCGGTTGGCCCATTCTGGCTCCGAAATAATTTTAGAATAATTATCGAGCCTTGGAAATAATTTAGAATAATATTTTAAAGCTCGAAACTATTTTTCAGAATTTTTAAATCATTTTTAAATAATTAAATCTAATTAAATAATTAATTAAAATCAATTAATAATTAATTAAATCAATTAATCAATTAATTTTCGAATTAATTGACCAATTAATCAATTATAAATTAACTGAAATTAATTAACTAATTAATTTAGATTTATTTGTGAATTAAAAATAATTTTCGGAATTAAAATAATAATTTTTAGAATTTTCAGAATTTAAAAATGAATTTTTATAATAAAAATAAATAGGAAATATGATTTTTAAACATTTTATGAACAGGAATCCTAAATTTGCAAAGTCTGGAAACTTCAGGGACCTAACTGCATCGTTTTAAAAAGTTGGGGTACTAAACTGTAATTTTCCAGCTCTTCGCCGGAAAACAGTCGGGTTCGCCGGAGAACACGTTCCCGGCGTCCTCACCCCACCAACACCTCCAGATCACATCTACACAACATCAGGAACACAACCATGCAATCAATTCATCCTAACAATCCCTGAGTTGGCCAGAATTTGGCCGTGAAGTTTTCCAGTTTCCGGCGAACATCGGAAAACTTCAAAACACAACTCCCTTCTCTACAGACCTCGTTGGTTCATGAAACTTATATGACTAGATTGCAAATTTCACATAGAACACAACCCACTATAACACAACATCAATCTATCACAAAATAAGAAACCCCCAAATTTCAATTAAGAACATTCATACGGGTTATAAACCCTAATTTTGAAATTCGAAAATTAAACTCAAATTTGAACATGTTATTGAACTCCAAATCAGACGTATGACATATGAAAATCATCAGGAAAACAAGCTCTACAACATGCAATCATCAAATCATACAAACAATCATCTGAACAAAAATTCATATTTTTAATAAAATAAATTCGAAAATAAATAAATTTTTAGAAAAATAACCTTGATTTCTGCAGTGAAACAAAGCTCAGAATATGATAGAACACTTCAAATCCTTCGTTTTGGTTACTCAAGCTTTGAAAACAGAGATCGGTAACGCCTTCATTTTGCTGTTTGATTCTTAGAACAGTTTTAGGAAATTAGGGCTTTTCTCTGAAAATTATATAATTAACTATCTGCAAATGATTTTGATACGAAATAATACGGTAAAAGGCTATTTATAATTACGGAAAATTTGTATCCCGTTGGATCATTCCGGATATAAAACGGTACGTTTATTTGTAAAAACTGATCCAAACGGTATCGGTTTTTGGGATAATTATCCAAATCAGTACAATTTGTACTGCGGTCTTGGTCTCAGCGCCTGGTTACACGTATTACGAAGTGATAATTGGGATAGTTTAATAAAAAGCTCCCGTTTATCGAAAATACGGGTTTTATTGATTTACCGAAACGAATATTGTATCGAAAATATTGCGCCGGGACCCGCGCAGGACAAACCGTAAGCCGGATCGAAAAAGTCGAAACATGGAATATGCTCGGAATATTACAATTATGTTAGGAAGGAGTTCTCGAAAGAGTTTCGGGTTCCAAAAACGTAACAACGGCTGACGTCGGTTGGTTCCCGTTTTTATAAAATAGATTTTAATTACCCGGAAAAAGATTTTAGAAATTTCATATGATTCTTATAAATCCATAAACCAACATAAAAATAATTAGGAAGATATGACAATTATCTATATTTTATTTTGGACATATAAAAATTAAAATACTCAATTAATATTATTTTTGAATATTCAAGTACAGATAACACTTAACAATTAGCTTACAGAATAGATACTGAACACACATAATAATTATATAATAGCAAAAATAATTACACGATATATCCCGGATATTACAGTGTCTGCTGATGCTACCATAGCCGCAGCAAGATGGATTGCTCTAGAGAAGTCACAAAACTAGAAGGAAAATGTAAATGCTCCACATGCAATCAAAACAATCATGTTCCTAAAAAAAGGTTGTATAATTGTAAACTAAACCAGTTTACAGTTATATGAAACTTCAAAAAATCACATAAGTTCTTAATTTTTTTTAATGTTTAGGTTCAAGATTTTTCTACTTACAGAAGACTCTTCATAAGCGTTTAGTTTCGTCCTCTATGCCCGTGCTGCAAAACGACTGGTGGGTAAAACAGTAACAGAACTTATTACCGAGGGTTTCGAGGTGTGCCAATTTGTTATTATGGTATCTTTGTTTTAAATTCAGGTTTTAATTTCTATTTTGTAATAAATTTATTTGTCAGAATCAATTATTTTTTAAGATTCAGGAATATATCCTCCGCATATTAAGGCTTGCATGGAAAGAGATTACACTCCGAATTCAGCTCAATGATGATAACATCATCCTCAATAGTTCAATTTACAATGCAATTGATGCTTATGATACTAATGGCTCCACATCTTCCATGTTTACGAATACGGTGGCCTCTAAAATTTCAAAATCAGTAAATGTAAGTCTTATTGTAATGCTCTGATTTCATCATATGATCCTTAAACTTTTATTTTTTGTATCTCATATCATTCACAATTGATGATTCAGCGCCTATATTTTTACAGTCTGATGTGGTATAAATTACGGACCATGGACATACTCCAGGATCTGCTAGGTCTACCAGCAAGAAAATAAAACTGGTAAGTAGTTTGTTATTATTTTACCATATATAAAAGTGATAAACTTGACACTTTTCTAATATATAGTTCAGTGATAAACCTGAATTCTAATTACACCTATTTGTTTATTTTTTAGGAGAGGTAGATGTCCATTTTCGCCTGGATCTTTGTTTTGAATGCATAGGGTGATCATGGCATTTCCAGTTTTTTGTCATTTTAGTCGTACCAATCCATTTTTATTATTATTGCCCATACAATTTTAAGTGTAATGTTTCCATATTTTGCATTTTTGCTTTAAAACAAAATCAAGAGATTCGACAAATTTAATGGCTATTATTGTAATGACTCTTTTGATTCAGGGGTTTTGTATGGTCGGAGTGTCAAAGTTTATACATATTATATTTAATGGTTGCCGCGCAAAAATTTTTAACTAAAGATTTCTCCCATTGGACAGGCTCTTATAAGTTATAACCATATGTACTTTAACTTTGGATGTCTCACTTTGGGAAGATTAGTCATACGAGTTCACTCATCTATCAACGTAATTATCAAATTTGATATAAATTAATTATCTAATATGATGATCAAGTAATAGTTTTAACATATATATTTGATGATCTTAATATAACCATGATGATCAAGTAAGTGTCTACTTTGATACTACTGGAAATATGTGCAATCAACACCAAAGAATAGATGTTGGATATTCTACTGGAACAGATACTATACTATTAGATTACTAAAAATTGATAAAAACAAAACTCTACTACAGTAAAAGCAAAGGAGACAACAACCAGGAGGAACTAATTTATTCCAACACCAACTTAACCAAAAAAAAGATTGTAAAATTTTGTGCATCAACCATATCCTACAAAAGCCAAATATTTAAAGATCAGATTAAAATAAGTGCTCATGGTTGGTACGTTTATGTAAGTTAATGAACACTGAAACACTGTAAATAAGTTAAGAACTAACAACAAGTCATTTCTACACAAGAGTAAACTCTTTTTTAAAAAAAAAATATTAAGATCTCTTTCATTTACAAAATTTGTGGAGCACTTAATGCACTTCAAATAAAACTATGGCAGTCGAAATAAGAAAGTTATCGTAGAATCTGACATCTTGCAAGAAGGTTCTTCGGAAAAATCATTAGCTCAACATTAGTCTATTTACCTAATGGTTGTCCATTGACGAACATTTGCAAAGTATGGCCAGATGAAATAATAGTAAGAATATGACCTTTTCCATGCTTGAGGAACCATTCATTCGATGTTATATTCATGATGGAGTGAACAGAGCAAGATCATAAAATTAGTTTAAAATAGATGTTTCAAAAGACACGATAATGATTAATATCAGTAGACGATAATATTTACTCTATAAGGTACCACAAATAATATGAGGAATCTATGGTGAGATTTAACTGCTCATACAACCCCCATTTTTCTAGAGTATCACCCTCATCAGCAGTTGGAGCTTCTTCGGTGAAATATTGTCAGTGGAAACCTGCACTAACATGGAGCATCTTCATATGAGCACCGTGGAAACCTAACTATAAATATTATTATTTGGGGTGATTAGCTAAAGGATTGCTAAATAATATTTATATGTTTGGGTTTAAAACCTTTAAATATAAGGACATAATGACAAAAATTATTTTCCATATTGTCTGTCATCCTAAATCATAAATATTACAGACATAGTTAACATTGAAACAAAAGGAATGTTGGCTTGGATTATTTCACATATACATATAATCGAATAAATCTAAAAATGATTATTTTTATTTTAATTATTGTAGGAAGTACAATCAAACTAATCATCTGACCATGTGGAATATGACAGATTTCCGGAGTGGATACATGGACCTTGGTCCACCATCCAAAATTTGCCTGCAACAATGAATCATGTACCTTATCAATTTATCAACACCTTTATAGAATTACAAGCAACTATTGTTTAACTAATCTACATTTGTATATCGCTTATCCTATTATAGAGTTCTTATTTATCTATCTACCATTTACTGCATAAATAGAAAAATTATTCAAAGATGCTGGGAAGATCCTCAAGGATTTTGCCATTATTATTTTCCTGATGCCAGTTTCTTACATGAATTAGAGAATAGGCTAATTATGTTAGATCTTGGTTACAACCAAGCTCAGCAGCAAGAGAATCATGATAAGCTGTTTACAAGTTTAAACAAAGACCAACTTCAGGCATATACTTCTATGCTCAGCAGTGTCGCAAATAATTCCAGTGGCGTGCTTTTGTATATGCTTCCAATGGTTGTGGGAAGACATTTATCTGGAAAACACTCTGTTGCAGACTATGTAGTTTACGCATTATTGTGATTCACGTGGCCTACTCTAGAATTGCAGCTACGTTTCTTCCATGAGGCAGAACCGCTCATTGCAAATTTCACATTCCTCTAAAACTTGACCAGTGCTTGGTTGCAGGTATTAAACATGGCTTAAAGATTGGAGAGTTAATTAACAAACCAAGAAGTAATGCAGAATAGAAAGAATGATATATAGGATAAATATGGGGGAAATAGTTGACAAGTCATAGTGATAATATGCTGCGGTTTAGCAGTCTGAAATCTTGGAAAAAATGCAGTTTAACAGTTAACAAAATTGCATAAGGACAAGTGTACATTGCTTTAAAAACTATAAGGAGGACTGATGACAAATATTCCGAATCAAAATAGTAAACTGCAACTAAGTAGTAGCAAAATCAGGCCAAAATGGTAAAAAAACATATCATAAAGAAGGATTACCAAATACTACTCAACAACTACTATATCAAAAGTTACTTCATATGCCAACAAACTAAGAACAACTACATCGTTAAATTTCAGTCAATTTTCCCGCACAAATTTGTTCCAGCTGGCCGAGAACCTTCTCTTTCCTTTAGTCACGTTAATTCCAATATTCCAAATTTGCCTAAATCTTCTATGATAGGATGCAGGGTCCAATCAATGTACTGCAAAATTATTGTTTCCAATTCATAACTTTGGGTATTTAAGAATCTTCCACTACTGTCCACACTAAAAACAATAAATTGAGAACTTGCCAATCCGTTACAGTGTGTACCCACATGAGATTTCATAAGAGTAAATACAACTTCTCCAATAATGTTTTCGCCCATTTCCTCAAGTCCATCTTCGATATTGTCATCTCCATCACTATTATCAATAATATCAAGATTGTCTATGTGATTGTATTCGGTCTCACTGTCATGACCATCTTTATCATCATTAATTTGGACAATTATATCATTATTTAGTTCTTCTCCTTCTTCTGATATTATTTTTGTGTAATCTATGTCATCCATGTCTGAAATTATAGTAATAAGATACATTATGCTTCATTATATTATTATAATGATATATTAAATTATGTAAAAACTTATAAAGTACTTGAATATTCTTATTTCCACATATCTTTGATAAACCAATGTCCAGGTGTAATATTAAGTCTTGAAGATATTAAATCATATTCCACCTCCATCCCATTGCTCCTGTAAATTCTCATCCTGGCTTCATGATTTCCATCAATCATGATTAAAAAGGTATCACGTCTCTATAGACTATATTTCTTGAAGATTTTTCTCACTTTTCCAATACCATGTGTCTTTTTTATACGATACTGGAAAAATAGTATCTCCACAATGTACTGTATTCACGTTGGAAAGCATATGATCATAAAATAGAAGAACCATCATTGGTGGAATCTGTCAGGTAACTTTAGTTTAGAAGACATTATAGTACATATTTTTGAAACAATAAACTAAAAAAATTAATGTATGTACCTGTAAAGTATAATGTAATGTAACATGTAATCGAGGAATTATAACTCAACATGAAAACAAAAACAGATAAACAATATTAAACTGTGAAGCACATGAACCCTACAGATGAAGACATGATAAACACAAAGAACCAAAAGATGCAATTGACTCATTAAGTCCTCAAAATAGATCATGGGAAAAAGTTTATTAACATGTTCAAGCAGCCATAAAGAATAAGACATCAAAGGACTTTAAGCATCAGTTAGATGAATTGATTTCAAGTGTTACAGATCAATGGTTCAGTGAAAGACGCAATGGATATTCACAAATCTGTATCAGCTCGGAAATACAAGACAAACTGAATTAGGTTCTCTCAATGCTAATTGTTTGTGAACCAGACCAGTGCACCAAACATCAGTATTCAAGAAGGAATTATGATTCAGTTACAGAAGCAAATGTTGATACAATGAAGAATGGTTAAACAAAAGCAAAAACATTATAAGGCAAAATATTCTTCACTATGGTCGCCATAGAAGTGTATACTACTGCAAGTAGACTCTATGGTCGTCACAGAACTGGTCGCCATAGAGAATTACTATAAGGCACCATAGTAGTTGCCATAGAGAATCTCTAAGGCATCAGTGGTCGCCATAGAGTCTGATCGACATAGAAGAGGACACAGTAGTTACCTGGTCGCCATAGGTCTTCGAGACCACAAGGATTTACCTGGTCGCCATAGGGCTTCAAGACCACAAGGATTCACCTGGTCGTCATAGGGCTTTTCCTGGTCGTCATAGGACTTCAAGTCCATGGGGATTTACCTGGTCGCCATAGAGCTTTAACAGTCGCCAAAGAACAATATAAGGTTACTGGTCGCCATAGAAGAGTTGTGATATTTGGTGATTTATTTGCAGAAAAATCAAAGCATTGTGTGGACACAGAAATGCCACCTGTCCAGTGAATTTGAAAGACTATATTAGCAGCTAAATAAATTGAATTCATTTCAGTTATCTTCTTCAAATTTCAACAGAGTATTTATAGGAGCTCCTTTAAAGCACCTCATTTATTAAGCTTGTAAACATATTGTTATGTTGTTGAATTTATTGTAGCTAATCAATTTATTGATTAGATTGTAGCAACCTCAAGGACTATATTAATAAAATGATATATTCCTCGAATTATTTTGTGTTCAATTTGATTCCATACTTTTAAAGAAGAACTTGTAAACGAATCGAAAAGATTGTAGGTATCGTATTCAATCCCCCTTCTACGATACTTTGCGACTAACAATTGGTATCAGAGCTTGTTGATTGACATACATATCAAGATCCGGAGAAAGAAATAAGTTCTTGAAAATTTCTTGAATTTTATAATTTTCAAAAATTCTCATTCTTGAAATTTTTGAACTTTAAATAATTTAATCCCGCCAAGATGATGAACAACCAAAGAATTGGAAGTATAAAGGCTCCCCTATTCGATAGAGATAATTATAACCTATGGAAGAAAAAGATGATGCTGTTTATGAAAGCTTTGAATCCACTTTACATTTGGATACTACTGAATGACCCTTATGTTCCAATGGAAGTAATTGTTGAATCCACAACCACAGCTGGTGTGAGAATTCCTTCCTCATCCACTGCCAGGGATCCGTCTAAATATACGAAAACTGACAAGGAGTTGATAAATCTGGACACAAGTCTTCAACTAATAATTGTGGAATTGACCCATAAAGATATGAGTCATCAGCTTCTGGGAAGTAATAGTGCAAAAGATATGTGGGAAACCATTGAGCTTTTAATGGAAGGTACAGAAGAATTCAAAGAAAACAGGATGGATATTCTGACGACTCAGTATGAGGCATTCAAACTTCAGCCCGGAGAAGCACTGTTTTCACTTTTTGAGAGATATACAAGACTGTTAAGTGAATTAAAGTTGCAAGGGAAAGTTTACCCTATACGAGAGTCTAACAGAAAGTTTATGCTGACGCTCCCAGTTCACCTGGAACAAAAGAACACATCAATCAGGGAAAAAGAAGATTTTGTTACTATGTCCCTGGATGTGATCTATGGAAAGCTAAGAACACATGAGCTGGAGTAAGAGCAGAGAGCTATTATCTATGGACCTGGTTCTATTGACAGTAAGAGTATGGCACTTGCAAAAAGCACTGCCCTTGTAGCTCGTGAACCTGAAGCTCAAGAAGACAAGGTTGCACGCTCTTCAACAATCAAGGAAATTGTCGTAGCTGAAATTGCTCATGGTGAGCCAGAGGATGAAAATGAGTTCTACACTCAGGAAGAACTTGAACAGTTGGAGGACAAATCTATGGCATATATGGCTGCAAAATTTAGTCATGTTAGATTCAGAAGGAAGCCCAACTATAAATCAAGGGGTTCATGTTGAGTGGCATTTATGAAACTTTATTATGCTCTAATAAGCTTTGAATTGGTGTATTTGTACTCAAGTTGTTAAGTGTTTTAATGTGTTTTAATGTGTTTTCTAGTGTTTTTACATTTCAGGCACTATTCAGGTAATCAGGTGAATTAGCATTGCTTTGGTGCTAATTTGGTGTCTAGGTGGTGTTGGAATAAAAGCTCATGGAAAGTCGGCTCAAAGCAACAAGATTTAAGAAGAAATCTGAGTTTTTTCCCCGGCAGCGGCGCCAAAAACTTATTAGTCGCAAAACACGCACTAATAATACACGCAAGTATACGAGTTCACAAGTAGTATAGAATCTTTTCTAGTTCGTTCCCACAAAGACTGTACTGGTTAACTATTTAATTTATGCACCTAAGCAACAATGTATGGTTATTATCCAATGCTAAGACTATAACAAATTGAGATTGTTTATAACTAAGAATTACGCTAACAATTATAACTACGAGAATAAGATTAACTGAATTAATATATATATGACAAACATGGGATTCTAACTTCATTAAATACTTCATTCAATAGCCTTATTATTCTTAACCTTAGCATGCAATGGTGATGACACTAATCATATAATACGAAACTGATAAATGCCAACTTTCGTTGCACGAGTACCATTCTACCAGACATCCACAAAAGAGATATAAACTAAATAGGCACCAATTATATTGAGACCCTATATGTCTATAGAATTTGACAACATAATGGTTTAAGCACAAGTTATCTATCTTGGTTACATAAGGCAAGTAAGATGGTTAAAATTACCTACGAATCATGCATGACACATACATGAACCTATGCTAGCATGGCAAGTTCTAAATCCTTAAATTCACTTTCGCTTCATTAAGAATTAACATACTATCTTATAAGTTCACGACGCTCATAAGACGAATACGCACAACCAATACTAGAATATCATACAATCACCACATACTAAGGCATCAAACAATTTAACTAAAGAAATCCATAAATAAATCCGCTAGAACCCCACGATAACGATTAGCCCATAATCGGACTCATCATCAACGTGGGTTCCGATAAAAACATGATATAGCAAATGTAGTCTTTATACGAATAAATAAAACCAAGTACAAATAAGAGTTTAGGTTCACCAAAACAATAAATAAGATCCAAATTACAACTCAAAACAAAGATTCACAAGAATAAACTAGATCATCTTCGCCTTTGTTATATTGTGCTAAAGGTCTCTTGTTGTCTTCTCCTTGCGCTCTGGTCCGTCTCTGACTTGATATCTATTAAAAACGACCTAATATGAATATATATAGCAGCCCTCAATTATCTGGAAGCCTTCCCTTTTAGGATTGTAGTAGAAACAAGATTCTGAAATCCGGCCTCGGCGCGGCCGGGCCGGGGTTCCAGAAATGCAGCACGCCCCGGCTGTGATAGCGCGCGGCCGTGCCGAGGCCGAAATTCAGAATCCTGTTTCTACACATATTACTCCCATTACTCCGAATTTCAGAATCCTGTTTCAAACCGATTACTCCCATTATTCCCATAATCAAATCCCACTTCTATTCCATATCTAATTCTCTTTTCATCACATATATATACACACACCCCATACACAAACTTCTTCACCAATTCACAAACTCTCAAATACAAATTATCTCTCAAACACAACTCTTATTCTCTCTAATCAATTTCCATGGCACCCAAGAGACAAAGAACTCAAGTCGATAGTAGCGCCACCGATTCTTCAACTTTGAGTGGTGTGAGGCCTAGGTTTTCTACTCCCGAGGATAAGGAGGAGTACGCGAGTCTTCTCGCGCAGCCTATTGCTAAGGAGAGAGGTTTCCTGCAATTTGCGAATGATGGTAAGCTTTTGGAGATGATCTTGGAGATGGGCCGGGTTCCTTTTTCCGAGGCACTAGCTGCCGTGCCTATGAGTGTGGTTCGGAGTTCTATGCGAATGCCAAGGCCGAGAAGAATGACTTCACTGTGGTGCGAGGGAGGACGGTGGAGTATAGTGCAGAGGCTATCAGGAGTGTGATTGAGCAGCCCGCGAGGAAGGTGGGGCAGGATACCTGGAAAGATAAGACTCCAGAGGACTTTGATATGGATCTTATTGTTACTATTCTATGCTGGCTCGACACTTATTGGAAGATCAAAAGGGGCACATTCACCGAGTATTCTATGTTCCCGCCGTCTGGCATGAACAGGTTTGCCCGTGCATGGAACGCTTTTATATGCGCTAATATCATGCCATCTTCGCATGTGCATGAGGTTACTGTGGAGCGTGCACGTCTGCTATGGGGCATTCTACAGGGTGATTATGTAGATTTAGGGATGGTGATATACCAGGGGATTCTGAGGTTCTTGAGGGGGAGCACTACATGGTCTATTCCGTATGCGTCAGTGGTGACAAAGTTGCGTATGGCAGTTGGTGTGCATTGGCCCGTACATGAGCCGTTGCAGATTCCGAGTGCTTCGATCGATAGCACTACTTTGGCTACGATGCAGGAATGGGATGGAGGAAAACCCGGTCTGAAGGGGCTTGGGTATTCTTTTGACCACCTACCTGGTGGGAGGCCAGCTGCTGGTCAGGCGAGCAGGACTATATGGAGATCTCAGTTAGGAGATGAAGGAGGACCATCGTAGCAGCAGCAGGAGGCAGCATGAGCGGACATGAGAGCTAGTTTAAGTTTGACACAGTATAGGCGTCTTGCGAGGATGTTGGATTCGATGCACGGCATCCATAGTCATTTTGTACAGGATCTCACCCAGGCACTTGGGACTGCTTTTATAGCCACCAGAGTTGACATTCAGTGGTCAGTTTTTGGTGAGGATTCTGTGTATCCGCCTCCTGACACACCTGACACTCCACCCCTTGAGGGTGAGGATTCTGATTCAGAATAGGTATGTTTGATTCCTTACTATTACCTTCATTGAGGACAATGAATATTTTAAGTTTGGGGGTAGTAGTTGTAGGAATATGTTTGTGTGAGTCTCATATAGTTGCATGTGCATGATAGTTTAGTTCATGTAGTTTGTATATTTTGCCATGTAGTTTTTTTTATTTCTATTTTGGTAGTTTTATGATAATTTGTTCATGTAGTTTCATGCATTTGCATTATAACATGGGCCCTTCGATAAATTTTCCGATTGACTTGTGATATTGATGCTAGTGTAGTGATGTCGTATTTAGTGATGTTGAGTCTTATTGGATTGATTTGCATGCTAGAGACACTTGTATCTCACTAAGTCTTATAGGTTGCTAGAGTGCTAGATCATGATCATGGTTTATTTGATTTGTCGAGGTTTAATCACTTGTTATATTTAAAATTTAGGGTATTCTCTTAATAATAAAATATATTGTTATTTAAAAATTGGAGAAATTGGATTTCATTGCTAGTTGTGTGGCTAGGTGTCAAATGGCTAGTAGCCGGCTCATATTTTTATGAGTAGTCTAGGCTTGAATGAGATGGAGTGAAACACACTCATTCAGAAATTGTGAAAGAAAAATGAAAAGAGAAAAAAAAAGAATAAGTGTTATGTATAATTGATCACGAGTGGGCTCTTTAGTACTCGAGATATTAAGTTCTTAGGGGACTTTGTGCCTAGTGACCTAAGGCTTTTATGGTCTGGGATCCGCTAACCTAACACTCGCTACATGGGTGCTATTGTATAAGTCTTTTGTGGAACTCACTCATTGCATGATCAAATAAACATACTTGTGTTGTTTTGTTGTGAATAAAAGCATGAATTCATATAAAACTCCAATATAAGAATTGAAGTGTTATAAGTTATTTTGAGTCTAGCTTTTTATTTTATTTATAACCTTGCGATTGCCTTGATGAGTAGTGAGTCATGATTATTGATCTAGTTACGATAGTATATCTGTAAGCATCTTCACACACACACGTCTCTAGTTTGTAAGTTGATTTGTATGATTTGATTGATCTTCATGCGAATAACTGTATTAGTTGATATGTTGCTTGTTGGTTGATTGAGTTATTCTATTGGGGATCGTTTCATTCATATAGTTGAATTCATGCATTTTTTTGTTTCTGGTTCTTTGAGTCTGTTTATGCTTGAGGACAAGCATCAATTCAAGTTTGGGGGTATGTTAGGTCACACAACACTGTAGAAGGGGGTTGAATACAGTGTTTACACAATCAAATCGATTTAAACACAAGTATGTAACAAAGATCAAGTATATTCAATAAACTCTGTTACAATATGAACTGTTGTTCTCTCTCAGTGATAAAAGAATATCACTAAGAGCTGCTAGGTTATAATGAATAATGTTTCTCGATAATGATAACACATATAGTGCAAACCCTAAGTCTGTGTTTATATAGTACACAGTTACAAGATATATTCTAATTGATATAGAATACAATTCTGTCTCCTAAAATATATCAATCAGATATCTTCTACAAGTCTTCTAGTCTTCTAACTCTTTCCATTCATATCTTCTATTATTTTAGTCAGATCTTCTCTCTTGTAAATCAGCCGCATTCCTTATCTGAAAGTCTTCCCGCACTTAAGTACTGATATGTATCTTCTGACACCTTAAGTTCTGATATTAAATTCTGACTTCAGTAAGTCCTGATTTCAGTAAGTCCTGATATGTCCTGTTGTTAAATTCTGAAAACTAAACACAAATCATATTAGACATGACATCTCAAATATATCTAACAATCTCCCCCAACTTGTAAATTATGAAAAATATACAAGTTAATAGATTTGATGATGTCAAAAATATTTAAGTACAAATGCAATGAGAGTTTAAATAGACAATTAACTACAACTTACAGTCCTTGTAGCTTTTACCAATCTCACTGAGTCAATCTGAATCCAAAGTGATTCTTGACAAAGTTTGATATCAGCTTTTCTTCTTTATTCCTCAGGACTTGAGATATTGTAGCTTTGACTTGCTTCATCTCTTCATCTTGACTTCCAATCTGGTAGATTGCAGTCCTTAGTGCAGAGATATGGTTTCTTTCTAAACCATCACCCAGACTTATTATCCTTGGATGAGAAGAATCTTCATTGTAGCACAGACATTTCTCTTTCAAAATCACTTCAAGTTTAGCAGAATCCTTCTTCATTGGAATTTCACTTCCATCATCTTCAACTATGTTAGGAATGAATTATGTAACCCTTGAAACAGAAATTCTTGCTTTATCTCTTATAGTCTTCATAATGAAATTTGACCATCTCTTGGTAATATTGGACTTTATCTCTAAAAGATAATCAAAGAATTGAAGTTCTTTCAGGGATTTGTTCAGCACATCTGATTCTGACATTTGATATGTCCTTCCATCTTCAAGAAATAGAATCAGATTTTCTTTGACATTATGCTTATCATGAGCATCCAATACCACTTGAATAGAGATAACCTTATCAAGATGTTTCTGTGTAACATCTTCAAGAGGTTTGTCAGTTAACAAAAATGGATCTCTTGTAAGCACTTCAACTCCTGGCTTGATCTTAGCTTCATTAGAACCTAGTCCAGCTATGTCTCTTACTTCTCTGGATTTTAATCCAATAGTCATGAAATCAGATAACAATTGGCTTTTCTTTGGATCTGATGGTTTGACATTTGTCCATAGGAGTTTCTTTTTATCAGCAACTTTTATCTTGTCTAAATCAACTTGAGCAATGTCAGAGATTGATTTCTTGATGACTTGATCAGAATTTGCTGTTTCTTCTGTAGCTTGCTGTTTCTCACTCTGAACAACTTGAGCTTTGTCAGAGGTTGTCTTGGATTCTTCAGTTATCTTCCTTCTTTTCATAGTTTGAACATCTTCATCTTCAACAGCAGTATCATCAAATACTTGAACCATTTTGCACACTGGTTTCATCAGGATTTGAGGAATTTTCATCTCCTGTGGCTTTGCTGGTTCATCAACTTTTCCTTTCCCTTTATCTTTGGGATCAAACTGTGACTTTGTCATGGGCTTTGAAGCCTCAGAATTTGACTTTTCCTTGATCACAATGCCTTTTACCTTAGGCCTTGAGAGTTTCCAAATCCATTCCACGATTATATTTTAGAAATAATCTTCTAGCAATCTCTTCATCAAGAGTCTGAATTTTAGGATCTTTGTAGTAGACATTAGTCTACTTTCCCTTGAGCTTCAGAGTTTGCAGAAACTTTTGAGAGTCTTGACTTCCACCTTGAATCAGAACATCAGGCTTTGTCATCATACTTTGCTTATTAGAACTTGATATCAGACTTTTAGCATTCATATCATCAGAACTTGACTTGTTCTATGTAGAAGATTTGCTAACATCCGAAATTACTTTCTATGAAAATTTTCATTGAACTTTTCCTTGACCTCTACTCTTATCAGAGTTTCCCTGGTCATCACCTTTTTCATCCTTCTTCTTCAGTATTTGAGTAGGTGAGCATTTGGACTTAACTACATTCTCCCCCTTTTTGGCATCATCAGGTAGTAGGAGAGAGAGAAGAAGTTCTACTAAAGATTGAATTTCATCCAGTTGAGCTTTTCGAGAAGCTTGATTCTGCAGGACCTCAGTAATTTGGGCCTGTTGCTTCTCCTGAACCTTCTCAATTGCTTCAACTTTTTCATGTATAGGTCTAATAAGTCTTGACTTGTCTAACTTGAGAGTCATATCTAGCTTTTCAGCTGACTCCAGAAGTTTATCAACCTTGGCATGAGTTTGAGAGTGTAGACCTTGAAGAGTTTTAGTAGATAGAGCTGTGACTTTGAGTTGAGTCTTGAAATCAGAACTTGTCATCAGCTCATCAGCCTTAGCAATGTGCTCTGTCAGAACTTTAGAGCTTGGAATGAAATCAGTTTCATTCCACTTCTTGGTCCACTCCACTCCTCTGTGAGTATCTTCCCATGGAATAAGAGCATCCTGTTCAACAAACTTTTGGATTAATGCTTCCTTTCCAAGAATTGGAGCATTGACTGGAGCTGACTCTCCAGAACTTGCAGAAAATCCATCATGTTCTGACAACACAAGAGTGTGTGTAACAGAAGGAGAGTCTATACCAGCTTCATCTAAATTCTGAGCATCAGAATTTATCTCCAGAATAGGAGTTGTTGGTATCTCAGCCTGTAAGATAGGAGAATTGCTAAGGTGAATATCTATTTCAGAAATTGTGTCTTATCCTTCAGCATTATCTGTAGCTTTGAGTGGAGAGACATGAGGTATGATCACTATATCTATAACAGTGTCTTTTGGTTCTGGAAGGGCTTAAATGATAATTGGTTCTTTTGAGATCAGAGATTCCTGATCCCCTTCCTCAGCTTCTTCGGTATCCTCTGATGGAGGTTGAGCCATGTGCCTTCCTGCCCTCTATTTCTTAGATCTCCTAGATGGTGTAGAAGTTCCCTGAGTAACATCAGAACTTACAGTTCTTTTCCTCTTCAAATTATCAGAACCCTCAGCTTCAGTATTTATCTGATGGGTTGACCCTTCAGCTTCTTTTTCTTTCTGAAAAACCATATATTCAGCTTCCACAGGCACAGGTTCTGATGCATGACCCTGTGCTTCTTCATCATCTGATTCATCCCTTAGAATCATCCTTCTTCTCCTTGGTGGAGATTTAGGAACAGATTTTGCTCTTTTAGGCCTTGAGGATGAAGGTCTGATGGTAGGTACTGATGGTTGTTGTTGTGAGGATTGTGCTGGTTGGAAGTATGTTCTGATGGTAGGTTGAGTTGGTTGAGGTTGAGAAGTGGTAGGTTGTGTAGGTGCTGATGGAGGTTGGGTTGGTTGTACATCAGGATATTGAGTATCATAGGTGGCCGGATCAGAATTTACTAAGACTTGTTTGACATATATGGGAATTTGGAGGGGTCTTAGTACAATCTTCTTATTATCAGTAGATAATAAGTCAGTAAAAGCTCTTTTAGCAAGTTTAAAAGGTTTAATCAACTCACTTGCTAGTTGGGGTGCATCAGAGCAACATAAACTGTATAAAAGCTGACAAAATCTAGCAAAATAAACTGTATTTCTATCTTCTGTCATCCTATCACCTATGAAACCTAGTACAACACTAGCATAATCAAAATGAGATTGAGTAATTAGAGTATACCCAATTTGCTGACTTAGGATATGGATTGCATCAAAATTGGAGCACTTGTTTGCAAAAGCCTTGGTGATGCAGTCAAAGAAGAAACTCCACTCCCTCCTGATGTGGGGTCTATTTAATTGTCTCAGCTTGGACAATGATTTTTCATAACCCAGATTAGCCATCATCTGTTGAAGAGCTGGCTCCTCAACTGTTGAAAAAGTGCAGTCTTCTGGCAAGTGTAGAGCTTGGCAAACTGTAGACACAGTCACCACATGTTCATCCTCCCATGTTGTGAAAATAATACTAGGGGACCCATTTGCACCACCATCATCATACATACCACTCCTCCAGAACTCCAGCACTTGAGTTCCTGAGATTGATTAAGATTGGGTCAATGCATACCCAATCTCACTGTTAGCAAGGAAGTCCTGAACGAAGTGAAGATCTGATGGGGCTTCGTCCTTGCTAAGAATAGCTAAGTAGTTGTTAGGAACAAACTTAGCTCCATTGAAAATGATGTATTTTGGTGCCATTTTTGTGAAAAATCAAGTGAGAATAGTGTGTACATAAAGTTTTTGATAAAATGCCTGTGAGAAAATAGAGCTTCAGAGAATATTAGTGGGTGAGCGAAAATAAGAGAGATGAGAGAATGAGAAAAGAAGGTAAAAGATTAAAAAAATCTTTTAACTTTCTTATTTATACAGCCCACGCGACAACAACTATATTTGTGAAGCATGGCAGACAATTTACACCTGGCAACATGTGAACAATCAGTAAATAGTTAAAGCAGTAGTTAGTGGGCATGAGAAATAAGCAGTAATTATTTTGCACATGCAGTTTTTCGAGAAAAACACGTTTCCCACTAAACAAATGATTATGACTGTTTTTATCTCACTTAAATATATTCTGATAAAATATGACCGTTACAGCATTTACCACAAATAAGTCAAGTAAATAAATAATGCCACGTAAGCATCAGAGTTTACATTAGAACTTGACTATTATCAGAACATAACTGTAACACCCCCAAATCCGGGGTCGGGGATCCGGGTTGTCACGAGTTCCAATTCCCTTAACAAATCTTAATCTTAATAAACAACCAACCACTCCGTACCGTGACCCCATAATATACACACACACACCACAAGTTATAGTCTCAGAGATGAATACCAAAAATAACACAAGTCATTTTATTCCACAATTATAAGTCATTACACCTTAAAAGGGTTTCTGAATAAATTTATATATTCTTTGTCATTATTACAATTCATAAATATACATAAGTCTGGTACAACAAAAGTTGAAAGCCTAGCCTATTGGTAGTTCCTACCTCAGCTACAACGGCATCAACGCCTACAGGAAACTGCGGAAAGTTTCCTAACCGCTCCCGAATTGGGAGCTTGATCCTGTTCATCTTGTCTATCTATTGTTGTGTGATGAAAGAAGAAAGCAATGGTGAGCAACAAGCCCACTGAAATAATATGTATTATAATTAACAATATATGAGCATTCTCATAGTATTCATGAAAGTCTTGGTCAAGAAGAAATGAACCAAGTTTGTTATTTTAATGCGATGAAGTCACAAAATATTCAGTATATATATACAGATATACTTCTCAAATCTTTGAAATCCTCTGACATGTATAATATACACAGAGTTCCAGTTTATAACTGTATAAAATATCATTGCAAGGTGATCTCATATATCTAACCTTGTCTCAACGTTTATCTGAAAATCTTTGTCATGCATAAGATAATCATTTACTAGATATAAGTTGAAAAGATGAAGTTACAAGATACTCCAATATACTTATATCTTTTCCGAATACTACTTGAACTACCACCGTTCAAGTTATAATTAGTTTCAAAAGTTCATCACATAGATGAGACTACAAGATAAGACTTGAATATATTCAATCTTTGAAATATTATTGAATGAAATGAAGTTACGAGATACTTCATTAAATCCCGATATATATATATATCCATATATATCTCTCATACATTTCCTGAAAACCTCTGTCATTTAAAGTATGAACAGAGTTGCAATATCCAATGAATTTGGAAAGAAAAGAATTTTGGCATAAACCCGATATCTTGCTGGTCAGGCAAAGATACCAATAAGTAACCTTTTCTACTAGTAGATGGATGAATCCCCCACCGGTCATCACCCTGGCCTCATTAGGACCTTGTGCTGGAACGCCACCCGGCCTCTTACGCGTTGATTGACTGCCACCCAGCCACTTACACTTTGATAGACCGTACCCCGGCCTATCGCTTATGCCGACTCAATTAGATGGACTTACTTCCCGAACGTTGGGTAAGTAATCAATTCATTTATCAAAACAACAACCTTGTTGTGAATATAAATACACCACAGAGCCGGATCCCTCAGGTTTTGAGCGAGTATTTAAATCCCCTTTGAAAGGAAGATCTTAAATATAAAAATGAGTTTTGGGATCCGCTCTAACTTTTAAAATCATTTTGAAGACTCGAAAACATTTTTAAGAATGTTTGGAGTAATGCTGATTTAATAAAATAAATCAGTCCCAATATATTTTTTGAAAATATCTGAATATTATTATTTAAATAATATTCCCATAAAGGTTATAAAAATAATTGAAGTAGAAGTTTTAAAACCCATACTTGAAATGGATATTAAATAACCAAAGATATACTTATACAAAAGTATGATCTTTATTTGAATAATCGAAAATAAGTTTGATTATCGAAACATTATTCTTTAGTAAAATAAATAATATTATCTAATAAAATAAGCGGAGTCATAAGTCCTCGAATGAATATTCAGAATAATATTCATTAAGTAAAATAAGCGGAGTCATAAGTCCTCGAATGAATATTCAAAATAATATTCATTAAATAAAATAAGGTTATCGAATAAACCTTATTCGATTAATAGTTTTGAAAATTATATCAATATATATATATATATTATACTCGGGAACATCGACTCCCGGTTTAGAAAATGTTCACCATTGGGTCCCCTATACTAAGGGTATACGCAACTACTGCTTATCTCTAGCATAGGTATTATGCAACTTATAAGCAATTGAATTAACAATTAGATATCAAGATTAAGAAACAGGCATGCATATATATCATATCAACATGCTCCAATATATCGCAATATTTGCTAATAACAATAATGCATTTATCACAAGATAATGCATATACATATATACATCACAACAACAGTATAACGGGTAGAAAACTTTCCTGAGTGCTCCCGGATAGACTTAAGCTTAGAGTGGGTCCGATAACCTATAAACAACAACATAAGTCGGAATTAAACCCCGGTCGCTTAAGAAACTAGACTTTAACCAATTGAACCCTAACGTTCGCTTAAGGTCACTCCTACGCTTAACGAATTACATAAGTCGTTCGAGTACCCTCGGCTCCACTATTTTTAATAAATTAACCATTAGGAATTCTAAGGCGATTCTTTCGCGAGTACCCTACCAACTGCCTAATCCACTTTACATAATTGCTTCATATTCCAATTTGTCATTTAAGGGCCTTAACCAAGGTTTTAAAGTAAGGCGAGAGGTAATGGTTCGTTCGTGAAACGCTGTTACTTAAAACGGTCGTTTCTCCTAAACCGTACATCGGATTCAAGCGAACCACATATCAAAACGAAGCTTACGACATAATCTAACTAAACATGGCAAACAGATTCAATAGTTAGATCTCTCTCCTGAACACTAAGAACAAGCAGTTATATGAAATTGGGCATTACGACGGCTATGTTTACACGATTACCAAGTTTTAAACCACTCCAAACAACCACCATTCAACTCACAACCAACAATACAACCAACCCTCATTCAAACCTTACTACATCAGTTCCCAAACCTCAAGATTTTCCAATTTATACAACCCCACACATGAACTACTAGCTATACTTAAGTTTTATTAACTATAAACAAGATTTCAACATCCAAATCACTACAAATCCAATCCAAACTCTAAACACACAAGCATCATGCTTCTCATTTACTATAACAATCAAAACCATCGTAATACTCAAAGTAAATTTAGGGTTTGGAGGTGTTATACCTTCCTTGGAGTGATTAGAGTAGCTAGGAAGTCTTAGGGAACCTCCTACAAGCTTGATCTTTCCAAAGAAATCAAGAACACAAAGTTAGGTTTTGAAGTTTCTAAAAGTCATATTGAAAGAACTGTCAAAACGAGGGTCTTACCATGCTTATTTGGACGAGACTTGTGAACAAGAGTTGTAGGCCATCTCAATACCTTTCCAAAGCGCTATAGAACATACTATTTGAGTGAGTATTGAAGGAGATATGGTAGTTTGAAGTTGCTGCTCTGGTTTTGGCCGAGAGCTCTTGTTCTTGGAAAGCAAAAGTCAACTTCGAATTTGTGTTATGATTTTCCTTGGCTTGATTGATACTCTTTTGTTGTTAATTGATTTTTACCCTTGTGAAAAATGTATGGCTCACAATCAACCAACCATCCTTTCCACTTGTTATGCTTATGTCACCATGCTTAGGTCATCTTGTTACACTTGTCTTCTTCTTGTTGGTGTGATGACATCATCATCCACTAACCTCTTTGATTAACCTTTAATTACTTGGCTAATGACCGCTTATCTGTTATACGGTTCGCTTAACTTTCATCCGCGTTTATCGTTTGAGGGATCATACCCGGGATCTTATTACTTGGGTTCCCCCAAACCTTTCTCAATATTTTATATTCCTTTTATGATGCTCTCTTATAATCCTTGAATTAAAATCCTTTTAATCATGTTACCTTATACTCAATTCTTTCTGTATCTGGTGGATTTTCGGGAAAAATCAAAGTGTTCGAATTTGGATTCTGACGATCTTTACATACACTTCTATACCATATAGAGTACTAATAAGATCTCAGAATATCAATAAAAGAGTCCCTACAAGGTGTGGCATGAAAAGTTTTCTTATTCATCATAATCAGCAAAATCACTATTCATAAGGGTTTCAAAAATTCTAAAAATTGGGGTTATTACAGTCTCCCCTCCTTAAAAGGATTCCGTCCCAGAATCAGATAGAAAATGAATAGGGATAATTTCTTAGCATTGCACTTTCTAACTCTCAAGTCAATATTCCCATATTGTGGTTCTACCATCAAACTCTGACTAGTTTGATAACCCTTCTCCTAAGCACTTGTTCCTTTTCAATCTATAACCCTTCCTGGTTGCTCCATATAGGTTACATCTGGTTGCATGTCTATGCGCTCATATGCCCCTATTTGTCTGGCATCCGAATTACACTTCCTTAATATTGATACGTGGAACACGTTATGAACTTGCAACAGGTTCGGGGGTAGGGCTAGCTCATATGCTAACTTCCCAATACGTCTTAATATCTCCAAGGGTCCAACAATTCGTGGGCTTAGCATTCTTTTCTTTCCGAACCTCATCCATCCTTTCCAAGGGAATACCTATAACAACACTAGGTCCCCTACTTCCTATTCTTTGTCCTTTCGTTCCAAATCAACATACTTCTTCTGTCCATCTTGGGCTACTACCAGCCATCCTCTGATTAGATCTATTATATCCTTGGTCCTTTGGACTACTGCGGGTCCGAGCATCTTGCGCTCTACAACTTCATCCTAACATAAGGGAGATCGACATTGTGTTCCCTCAAGGATCTCATAAGGCGATATCTCGATACTGACATACGATCTATTATCGTAAGAAAACTCAATCCGTGTTAAGTGATCATTCCAAATTCTTTCAAGTCTATTGCACAAAATCTCATCATAGCTTCTAGCATTATAGCTTTTGCTTCTCAATACCCATTTTTTTCCAGTTCGTAATCGCTACTATCTTCCGTTCCTAATATTATACTGGTTATACTTTTGCTCGTTAGCGTTCTATAACCTTTTAATAACCACGTCAACCTTAGTATCACGAATGCGTTAAAATCGGAATACCACCGTACTTGGTACCACTTCATCTCTAGCTGCCTCCATCTTCAAAAGCTTGGTCCTTCGTATAGAAGTAAAAGAATTTATTGAGAGATCACTATGATCATGAACACTTGTTCTATTGCATAGTTAGTACAGAAGGTGGCCAGCCTTTAGTACTTGACAAGCAATTAAACAACATGTGGTATCCTACTAGGCTTCTATCACATAGATAGATAGTCATTCGGCAATACCTCCCCTTCTGGAAAGGTTGTTCTTCTCAGCTTACATGAAATGAAAAGGAGAGAAAAGAACGAATTAAAGAGAATTGTATATATATATATAAAATATACTGCCACAAAATATCTGGCTTGGAATCTACCTATGAACTATACAGGTTTGTCATAGGAGAACAAAACATATATGTATATATATCAACATCAGGTATTATAGCATCGTATTTCACATGCTTAAATATTTTTGCTATTTCGTCCATCATTCTATGGACCCATACTCTTCCTCGAGCTTATACACAATCACCTTTGAAACTCCCTCGACAACGAAAATCGAATCTGGGATCTCATTCTAGACATCATCGTTACTAGAATTCTATGCTTGCACCGCAACCTTCCTCGTATAGTAATACGACTCTCTATTGATAAGAAGGAATAAGTATTCAATAGGTAGATAATCGACTTAATTAGTCTATCAATGATAACTTATACATCACACAACCCGATTAGTGGTACCCAATCTCAACATCCATTACACTACAACTCTCACGGTTGTAATCGGCTCATTATTCAAAGAATCGTTAATGCATTATTATAGTCCACCACGGACCTACTATAGTCATTCGTTTTCCTTGGATCTTAATATTTAATCATACGGAGTCCATTCATGCCGTACCGAAATCTTCTAGAGAGGAAACATAATCGCCATTCCATGATTCATGAAGAACACTCCAGATCCTGACGTACATTCGTGACATGAAGTAGATAAAATTGCATAAGAGTTTCAATAAAAGCAATGATAGCAGGTTAATACCATTATTAACCATATGTCTTTATTGGGAGACATGCATCTCAAAGGTTCATTTAGTCATTTCGTAACATGGTCCTGGCTTATCTCAAGATAGTACCTTCTAAGATAGATAGCCCGCTCATGGCGATTACACGAATTAAACCTTTACCAAACTACTATTACGGTTGGGTATTGCACAATCATCAGAAGGAATGCCAATCTTCTAAACCATAATACAACCTTCACGGCTTCAACCATCATTACTGTATTCCTCTGGCATGAGCGCCTATAATTATCCTCTTACATTTAAAGTGTCGGCCACCACTTTGGCCTTTCCTGATAGTAAAATTTCCTTACAATCAATGTCTTTTAAATGACCTTCAACTAAATTTTCTACCTCATTTTCAATCACTGCTTATGTGAAAATGCTCTTCCTTACGCTTTGGTAAAAAAAAATATATTACCATTTTTCCATAAGTTATTGCCTCAGTCTTTTAGAGGTTAACATTATCACGACTGACTCTCGATCATACTTCAGACGTCTCTTATCTTGAGTCCTACTTGTTTTCACCAATCTTGACCTTCATTGGGCCGATCTATACTTTCTTATGGTTCAACACGTGCCCACCTGGCATTAATATAATTATGTCACATTTCTTTTATCAAAATTTCTATTCTTGAGAACTTTGAATATTACCTTTTTCCTTGTAAAACCTCTAAGGTTATCCTTGAATCGTTCCTCCTATATTCCCTAGATACAGGGCATATCAAAATACCATTTACTAATACTAGAACCATTATCTATGTACTTCTGAAAAATTTCTCTACTGATCTTTAAAGGTTGTTGTTACCTTAGTCCTTCGTTCCATACTACCCAAACTCATAATGTCCCTATTAAGGGTGAAATGCCATCCTTTATGCATCCCCCATGGTTCATCTCAAGATATTGAGGTTATGTCCTTAATTCCACTTTTAAAAAGGTACTGGCATCCTTACATGGATAAATCAAGTCATATATCCCTGATGAGGGTATCTTATTCAATCATTTCCACCTTGATAGTCTATACCAAATTTCACAATAGCATCCTTATTCAAGTTGAGGTCAATCCATATGGCCTCCAAAAGATAAAAATGGTTATCCGCTTTTCTTTCCTGATTTTGTAATGATCACATGGATGTTCTGGAAGATATTGGTCGTGTTCAATGTGAACTTCTTTATAATAAATCCTTATTTACTTTTGTTATTTATCTCAACAGTCATCTCAATGTCAGGATATCTTTCATACCTGACGTCTCCCTTTCTGGGTATCATGCCCCCGGTCTTACTCTTCACATTCTTGAAGGTCACTTCCTTCATCCAATTTTCCTCATTTCTTACTTTCTTGTCTCCTCAGTCTATCCGCGTCTCATTATTTATCCTTCGAAATATCTCAAGGTTTCCTCGAATCCTCCCAACTTAAAGGGGATAAAATATATGTATCTCTCATGCCTTCATCCATCAGCTTTAACTCATGGTGAATCACTCTCATCATGACGATTACATACTTTTCTATTTCTATTGCTACGAGTCTTTAGGGTTTCCTCATATCCAACTCCCTTATCATTCCTTCAACTCTATTGCCTTTATATTCCTTTCCATTTCAGTTTTTTTTTCCTTTCTCTTACAATCATTTCATGAACCCACTAATCATTTACTTCAAACATTAAGTCATTCTAGAATTCGTGTCCTCAGGACGAATCTTGCAAACTATTACAACTTAGATTCATAACTCATCACACTCGTCCGCCTTTGTTCTGGCTCTAAAGCTTTTACACTATCTCTATAACCTTGGGAAGTACTTTCCCGAAAACAATTGACTGAACTTTAATCGGTTTATTATAACCTCTGGCCCCGTGTCTTTCTTCGCCTTTCACCAGCGAGTGGCCTCTCTCTTAGGAAGGTAAGTGACAAAAATAGTCTGTTGCGCTTCATCAATCATTTAGAATATAAAATCATTCCTCTATTTCCTTTGGCCAGGCTCTTGCCTCGGCTAGGTCAACTTGTTCCTTGGAACTCTGAGAGCTTAGTGTCTTAAAGGTCCTGAAAGAATTTCTCACCGCATTGTTTCCTCAGGGTGGTATTTGGGAATAAAAGTATAATTTATGTTTAGGCAGGTCCGTGAATTGCCCCATAGGAGTACCATCCCGGTTCTCCCTATCTTGCTCGACTTCTGTTTTCTCAGTATGAAATGTTTCATCCTTCTCCCATAATCAGGGTTATCTTATACGTTAAAATCCTTGTTTTCCATTTCATTATGTTATGGGTTCTTTCTTTCTTGATGGCGACCTCCCTGACTATCACATTCAGGGTTTGCCCTAAATCTTATTCCTCGAACTATGGCTTTCATCTAAGATCTCGTCCTTAAGCTCTTGAACGTTTGGAACCCAAATTCTGTAGGAATACCTCATTATTCCCTTATCATCTTTCTCGAATTTAATCTCTTCTCTATTTGTTGGCTCTCTACCTTCATTCATCACTTTTTCTTGGCACAATATGATCTTTTCCAATAATTCGGGTTGTATTGCAATCTCAAACAGCTTTTCGGTACCAGCTCCGGTTACCTTCACTTCTATTTCCATTTTCTCAAAATCTCTTATCAACTCTCCCAAAGACATTTTCATCTTGAGTCTCTCCTTTATACTAAGGGCATTTAGCCACCATTTTGGATTTCCCTGGATGATAAAGAATCTCATAATCGTAATCCTTGATTAGCTCTAACCACCTTTTATGGCGCATGTTGAGCTCTTTCTGCGTGAAAATGTACTAGAGCACTTGTGGCTTAGGTAAATCTCGCACTTCTCTCCATACAAGTAGTGCCTCAAATCTTTTAGGGCAAAACTATTGCCATGAGCCCAAGCTCTTGGGTGTGGATATCGAATTTTATATTCCCTTAATTGTGTTGACGCATACGCGATTACCTTACCGTGTTGCATAAGCACGCACCCTAATCCCTTGTGCGAAGCATCACTATAAATCACAAAATCTCCTTTTTCCCTCCGACAATGCCAACACAGGGGTCGTCACCAATCTTTTCTTTAGTTCTTAAAAGCTTTTCTCGCATTTCTCTGTCCATTCAAACTTCTTAGTCTTACGAGTAAGCCGCGTTAAAGGGGCTACTATCTTTACAAACTTGAACGAACCTCTGGTAGTGACCGGCCAATCCAACCTCTGGTAGTCGCCCTAACCATGGTCATCAATTCCTCAGTGGTACTTTATTCATTCTTGTTAGGATCCTCCCCGGGATCCTCCTCAGCAACAATCCCTTCTAGGACAACATCCTCAACCGCTACATCCTCAATATGAACATCATCCGGTCCTGCGTTAGGACGCTCTATCGGATCCACAATCTGATCTCCAATAAGTAATAAAACATCATCATGCTATGCTCCTAAACCTCAGGGTTCGGTGCCCCGCTACCCTATATGATCACGAACTATGTTACTATCATGATATTTATAAAGGTTCCCATATGGGTTTTAACTATCAGTACTACGTTAGGTAGTCTGACTATGAACTTGGCAAAAGTTCTTATTATCTTAGTGAACTTATTATTTTAACGTCACTTCATCTCTGAGGTTTATAACGCTTGGCTCTGATACCATTTCTGTAACACCCCCAAATCCGGGGTCGGGGATTCGGGTTGTCACGAGTTCCAATTCCCTTAACAACTCTTAATCTTAATAAACAACCAACCACTGCGTACCGTGACCCCATAATATACACACACACACACCACAAGTTATAGTCTCAGAGATGAATACCAAAAATAACACAAGTCATTTTATTCCACAATTATAAGTCATTACACCTTAAAAGGGTTTCTGAATAAATTTATATATTCTTTTTCATTATTACAATTCATAAATATACATAAGTCTGGTACAACAAAAGTTGAAAGCCTAGCCTATTGGTAGTTCCTACCTCAGCTACAACGGCATCAACGCCTACAGGAAACTGCGGAATGTTTCCTAACCGCTCACGAATTGGGAGCTTGATCCTGTTCATCTTGTCTATCTGTTGTTGTGTGATGAAAGAAAAAAGCAAGGGTGAGCAACAAGCCCACCGAAATAATATGTATTATAATTAACAATATATGAGCATTCTCATAGTATTCATGAAAGTCTTGGTCAAGAAGAAATGAACCAAGTTTGTTATTTTAATGCGACGAAGTCGCAAAATATTCAGTATATATATACATATATATACTTCTCAAATCTTTGAAATCCTCTGACATGTATAATATACACAGAGTTCCAGTTTATAACTGTATAAAATATCGTTGCAAGGTGATCTCATATATCTAACCTTGTCTCAACGTTTATCTGAAAATCTTTGTCATGCATAAGATAATCATTTACTAGATATAAGTTGAAAAGATGAAGTTACAAGATACTCCAATATACTTATATCTTTTCTGAATACTACTTGAACTACCACCGTTCAAGTTATAATTAGTTTCAAAAGTTCATCACATAGATGAGACTACAAGATAAGACTTGAATATATTCAATCTTTGAAATATTATTGAATGAAATGAAGTTACGAGATACTTCATTAAATCCCGATATATATATATCCATATATATCTCTCATACATTTCCTGAAAACCTCTGTCATGTAAAGTATGAACAGAGTTGCAATATCCAATGAATTTGGAAAGAAAAGAATTTTGGCATAAACCCGATATCTTGCTGATCAGGCAAAGATACCAATAAGTAACCTTTTCTACTAGTAGATGGATGAATCCCCCACCGGTCATCACCCTGGTCTCATTAGGACCTTGTGCTGGAACGCCACCCGGCCTCTTACGCGTTGATGGACTGCCACCCAGCCACTTACACTTTGATAGACCGTACCCCGGCCTGTCGCTTATGCCGACTCAATTAGATGGACTTACTTCCCGAACGTTGGGTAAGTAATCAATTCATTTATCAAAACAACAACCTTGTTTCGAATATAAATACACCAGAGAGCCAGATCCCTCAGGTTTTGAGCAAGTATTTAAATCCCCTTTGAAAGGAAGATCTTAAATATAAAATTGAGTTTTGGGATCAGCTCTAACTTTTAAAATCATTTTGAAGACTCGAAAACATTTTTAAGAATGTTTGGAGTAATGCTGATTTAATAAAATAAATCAGTCCCAATATATTTAGAAAATATCTGAATATTATTATTTAAATAATATTCCCATAAAGAATAATCTTTATAAAAATAATTGAAGTAGAAGTTTTAAAACCCGTACTTGAAATGGATATTAAATAACCAAAGATATACTTATACGAAAGTATGATCTTTATTTGAATAATCGAAAATAAGTTTGATTATCGAAACATTATTCTTTAATAAAATAAAGAATATTATTTAATAAAGTAAGCGGATTCATAAGTCCTCGAATGAATATTCAAAATAATATTCATTAAATAAAATCCCACACATGAACTACTAGCTATACTTAAGTTTCATTAACTATAAACAAGATTTCAACATCCAAATCACTACAAATCCAATCCAAACTCTAAACACACAAGCATCATGCTTCTCATTTACTATAACAATCAAAACCATCGTAATACTCAAAGTAAAGTTAAGTTTTGGAGGTGTTATACCTTCCTTGGAGTGATTAGAGTAGCTAGGAAGTCTTAGGGAGCCTCCTACAAGCTTGATCTTTCCGAAGAAATCAAGTACACAAAGTTAGGTTTTGAAGTTTCTAAAAGTCAGATTGAATGAACTGTCAAAACGAGGGTCTTACCATGCTTATTTGGACGAGACTTGTGAACAAGAGTTGTAGGCCATCGCAATACCTTTCCAAAGAACTATAGAACATACTATTTGAGTGAGTATTGAAGGAGATATGGTAGTTTGAAGTTGCTTCTCTGGTTTTGGCCGAGAGCTCTTGTTCTTGGAAAGCAAAAGTCAACTTCTGATTTGTGTTATGATTTTCCTTGGCTTGGTTGATACTCTTTTGTTGTTAATTGATTTTTACCATGGTGAAAAATGCATGGCTCACAATCAACCAACCATCCTTTCCACTTGTCATGCTTATGTCACCATGCTTAGGTCATCTTGTTACACTTGTCTTCTTCTTGTTGGTGTGATGACATCATCATCCACTAACCTCTTTGATTAACCTTTAATTACTTGGCTAATGACCGCTTATCTGATATACGGTTCGCTTAAATTTCGTTCGCGTTTATCGTTTGAGGGATCATACCCGGGATCTTATTACTTGGGTTCCCCTAAACCTTTCTCAATATTTTATATTCCTTTTATGATCCTCTCTTATAATCCTTGAATTAAAATCCTTTTAATCATGTTACCTTATACTCAATTCTTTCTGTATCTGGTAGATTTTTGGAAAAATCAAAGTGTTCGAATTTGGATTCTGACGATCTTTACATACACTTCTATACCATATAGAGTACTAATAAGATCTCAGAATATCAATAAAAGAATCCCTACAAGGTGTGACATGAAAAGTTTTCTTATTCAGCATAATCAGCAAAATCACTATTCATAAGGGTTTCAAAAATTCCAAAAATTGGGGTTATTACATTAACAGTCAGCAGAATATGACTTCAGTACTCAAAAAGTGAATGTCTGTTTCTGTGATTCTTCATACAAAAACTGACTTGTTTCTTCAGAGTTTAATCTTCAGAACTTTTATCAGAACTTGTCCTCAGAATTTAAAAAATAATACTAAACTGTTTGTCAAAAACAACTTAATCACCACAATATTTTCATCATTTATATGGAGTGAGAGTGTGTGCATTTGCAAATGATCAGATAATGATTAAAGTCTGATAAACTTCAGTATATCTTAGAAATAAGTCATAACTGAGAAAAGTGCTTAAAATCTGTCATTAATAATGAAGTCTACTATTGAATAAATTTATGCAAGAATCCACCTCAACTGATTGTGCTCATTTTATGCATCTTTTAACATTCTTTTTACAGTGGCTTCTCAGTGTAAGTGAGTCACAACTGCTATTAGAATTTATGCTATTATTAGAGTATTACTCCAGTAATAAGAGAATGTGAAAAGTCACCAAGAAAAATTTATTTGCTTTTCTAATGCATATAACTTACTACCAGCAATGCACTTGGGTCTTCCCTTCCACATATTTACTCTAGATCTCAAAGGAGTACCTGACTTCAATTTTCTTTTCTTTTCTTTTCTTCAGATAAGTGAGGCTTATCAAGCATGTGGTTTATCCTTAAGATTTACTGACATCAGAATTTGACAGATAAGAAGCAAGAATCTAGTTTGACTAACCTCAACATCAAAATTTTCTCGTGTTAATGAATTTCCACATAAACAACTAATTCAAACATGGGATTTCTAGTATGTTAAAGACTACTAGGTCAACATCTAGCACAATAATCCTCATTGGATTGAATAGTCACATAACATTCAAAACACTATCAGAGTATATAGAATCACATCAGATAACAATCAGTATTTAATAAATTACCATTTAAGCACAGATTACATAGAGATAAGAAAATATATAAACACTGATCATAAATTCTGATGTATGAGAACAAAAACTAAGCAGATTTTGAGAAAGAACCTGGGGCCATTCCAAGTTCATTTACCAGTCTTGTAAAAGTAGCTTCACATAGTGGTTTTGTGAAGATATCTGCTAGTTGTTGATCTGTTGGAACAAAATGCAATTCCACTGTACCTTCCATCACATGTTCCCTTATGAAATGGTATGTAATGTTGATGTGCTTTGTCATTTAGTGTTGAACTGGATTACCTGTCATAGCAATAGCATTTTGATTTTCACAGTAAATAGGTATTTCAGAAAATTCTAACCCATAATCCAGTAACTGATTCTTCATCCAAAGAATCTGTGCACAACAGCTTCCTGGAGCAATATATTCTGCTTCTGCAGTTGATGTGGAAATTGATTTCTGTTTCTTGCTAAACCAAGAAACCAATCTGCCTCCAAGAAATTGGCAGCTTCCACTAGTGCTTTTCTTGTCTATTTTGCGTCCTGCAAAGTCTGCATCTGAGTAACCTATTAGCTTAAAATCTGATTCTCTAGGATACCATAATCCTAGATCAGCTGTACCCTTGAGGTACTTGAAAATCCTTTTCACAGCTATTAGATGAGGTTCTCTTGGATCAGCCTGAAAGCTTGCACAAAGACAGGTAGCATACATGATATCAGGTCTACTTGCAGTTAAATAGAGTAAAGAGCCAATCATACCTCTGTAGTTAGTAATATCTACTGATGCTCCAGTATCTTTATCTAACTTGGTTGCAGTGGCCATGGGAGTGGATGCAGTTGAACAGTCTTGCATTCCAAATTTCTTCAGTAAATTTTGGGTGTACTTGGATTGATTTATGAAAGTACCTTCTTTATTTTGCATGTCCTGAAGTCCCAGAAAATAGCTAAGTTCTCCCATCATATGCATTTGATATCTTGACTGCATTAGCTTTGCAAACCTTTCACAGAGTTTGGCATTAGTAGAACCAAATATGATATCATCAACATATTTGTACCAAAAGTAAGTCCTTTCCATGGTTGAGGTAGAACAATGTTTTATCAATTGTGCCTCTGTTAAATCCACTTTCTAGAAGGAATTGAGTTAAAGTCTCATACCATGCTCTTGGAGCTTTCTTACGGCCATAAAGTGATTTGTCTAATCTGTAGACATGATTTGTGTCACGCCCCCAACTTGAATAGCAAAATAAATATAGCTATTACAAAATTTTAAAAGAATTAATACAACCAAATCCAAGATCTTACAGTTTAGGGTTTGGAACAGCCCAACACTGCCAACTATTACATCTGATTTTAAAGACCGAGTCCTCACACAAACTACTATCACTTATTATACCTGAGCTCGAACATAAGCATCAGCATCACAGGTCTTACGGGCAGTCTGCTTGAATCTAACCATAGCTGCTAGCTGTAATATCAGGGTAAAGCAAGGAGTGAGCCAAATGCTCAACAAGTGCTAACAGAACGATACAAAACATAAATCGAGATATACATTAAAGAATGACAATGGAAAGACATAACCAATGATAACGAGAGATAAAACTATGCGCGATGGCATCATTTTGCTTGTATCAAAACAATTTTAAAATTATGCCTTAATCAAAATCATTTTATGACGCTACGGATTACAGCCGGTGATCAGCCGCGAAGTAATCCCGAACCTCGCTGGGTTCTAAAACATTAATGGGAATCCCTAGGCAACTTTTAAGCCTAGTATAAGTGTGGAAAGGACTCGCGTCTCAGTCCAGATCCACCATTCAAAGAAAACATCTATCCCCCTTTGGGACTGAAAACCCACATTTTATTTATTTCAAAAACACTGATGCCGAATTATAACTAAAATCTCTTTTTACAGTAAACATTTTTATCAAGGGATTATAGATTAAGTCGAAACACGGGGAAAATGATACTAACTCTCAGGGCCATGATTCACAAAACTTTACTCTATTAGGGTAACTAAAAGGTTTTCATATGTCAAAATTTGGACAAGAAAATTTAGTGAGGCTAATGGATAATATGAATGGGTAATGCCAAACTGGGCTTAAAGCAATGGTTTCTCGTCAAGGTACAGGTGTTGGATCATCAAGAAGATAAGCTTCATGAATACTAAGGGTGTTAAGGTATGAAGAAATGATCTTTAGCTCAGGATATATCAGAATTGTCAAGCTTTAGGATAAGAAAGAGGGGTATCAATCAATGAGGAATCACTTTGATAAATATCTGGCTTTCAGGATTCAAGGTAAGTTTCTATAGGGATTCAAGTATCAGGATGAGATATCAATACTTAGGAATAATCAGCATGTTAATCAAGAGGATCAATCAAGTAGTATAACAACTCTTCATTTTATCATGGCATTTAACTATCATGAAAAAGACTTTTGAACTACTTGCAATACGTACTTGAGGGTTCATGGCATCTCTATATAACTCAAAGATAAACAAAAGATACGCTTGATTTAAATATATCAAAATGACTCAGGATAATTACATCGATATATATGAACTATTTACAGTAAATACGAAGGTCAAGTTGAATCACTTGCCTTGAGAAAGGCTGGTCTGGTCTGACTGTTAGGAGCAACAACTGGAGCTTCACTCGACCTTTATGGCAAGTTTTCCCTCGTCTCGAGATCCTACATAAATAATAATAATCCTCATTATAATATATTCTTACCATCTTAACCTATTTACAACCCGAAATTTAACACGGATGGCACTTAGGCCTATATGCACTTAATTTTATATTCACTTTTAAATTACAAATGTTCACACATAGCCACATAATCACATATCATATATTAATAACATCATATATACCATAATGCAACACTAGGCTTGGATGATCTCGACTCACAACTTAAGTCACTTGGTCGCTAAACTAGACAAAGTCTTCAAATTCTTGGCTTCCTAACTCGATGTGCCTTTACTAAACTATCCAAAACCTATTGACCCTCACTTGTGCCTTTTATTATTCTGACCTTATACTATCTTACAACTATGGTGGTCGACCTAATACTCACTCCTAAGTGTTCTAAAACTATGTGATAAGTGAAAGTGCTCACTGGTGCAAATTTCAGAATGACAACTATGGTTTCTTGAGTGCATTAGACACTCTTAAACTACAATTTTTCCTTCAAACCTTTTACACAAGACTATCCTGACCTAAGGGCATGTCACAAACTTGATGTGGCTCAAGGGCCTGGCTTGGGCCTTCTTGGGCCTAAGCTAAAAGTCCAAGGTTCCCCTGTTTTCCTGGGCAGAAAACGCCCTGACTTGAATTAACTTGCGACACATGGTTCTAACTCATATACTATGAACTATGGTTGGAAAAACTTCTCTGACACTCCCTCTAACTAAGGCCTAACAGGTCCTAATGAGGGCCTACCCATGACATGATCAAATCTCCCTATTTCTAAGTTGCAACAAAAATGTCCCCTGCTGGACAGATTTTGTTGTTCTACTTGTGCACCTAACCAAATGACATGCAAACCTCCAACCAACTCCTAAAACCTTTTATATACTCCCAATACTAACTTCTGGTGGCTTGGGCCTCAAAGTGCACATCAATGACATGGTCAAAACTCACTCTAAACATCAGAGTTCTAAACTGATTTTCTGCAGAAACTATAACTCTCCTTTCTCCAAAGTTTTGACTTGACAAACTCAACTACCAACAACCCAATACTCAAACCAAGACTTAAACATGGTAATCTACTGAACTAACTCCCTTATTCTCAAAATTACCTTGGGTGAGATCATCCTTACCTAAGGTATAATTATGGCAAAACCAAAGAAACTACACTTCACAACTCACAAATCTTCATGCTTTTGAAACAACAAGATATGCATTTTTATTAAAAGATAACCACGAATTATTACCATGCATCAAGGAGCATAAATCAATATTAACACCTTATTTCTACTAAAATTAAAGTTCACTAACAAAATCTTTCCAAATGATCAAAATCTTATAACATTCGAAGAGAAATCCACATGCATGCATGTCTTCGGATTTTGCAAACCAAAATAACATATTTTCTACATATATTCTATCATAAAATTGACATGCAAGCCTAGCATAAGCTATACCTAGATGATCACTTAGCATGCAAAGAGTTTTATCAAATTTTCACCACAAAATTCAAGTCATTATCACATAAACATGCAAAAATTGATTTAAGCAACAAGAATAGTCTTAAGGACCATTCATTCGGCTCCCATATGGTCATGGACGAATGAAATGGATGGGAATGGCCATTTAATCATCAAGAGTTTCCCTCTCAAGACTTGGAACTTCTCCATTCCTTGTAGTCCTCTCAAAAGCAGCCCTAAACTCACAAGAATCAAGGTTGTATTTTGAGTTTCACTAAAACCTTTACATGCAACCTTTAAACTTAAACTTTCTACTCAAAACTCTTTGAAATATGAGTAATCATGGTATGGGAAGTAACATTTACTTGTATAGAGGGTGTAAGCTTGGTTGAGGAATGAAGAAAAATGGGGAGGGGGTGGTTTCGGCTAAAATGCCGAGAGTGAGGGGGAGGAAAGGAGGAGTGTGGAAATGGTGGGGTGAAAGTGGAGTAATAATCATGTTAGTTTGGTTTTTATTTGACCAAAAGTGAGTGGATTTGAGATTTTACAAGAGTAACCTTCCAACATAGTTAGGTAGATTTGCATGCAAGGACAAAGTGGTAATTTGGTTAGTAGAATGAAAGTGAGTGGGGTTGGAAATGTCTTCCTTGCCCCTTAGTTGAATTGGAAGAGTATTTGCATGCAAGGGTAGCCATGTAATTTGCTAATTATAACAAATAAAATTTGTAAAGATTTATTTTTATAAAATAAAATACAAGTACAAAAATTATAAAAATTATACCATAAAATAACTTGGATTTTTAGAGACTTTATAAAATCATTTTCAAAATTTGTGAACAAAATACCTTTTAAAGGAAAATTTTTCCAAGGCTTAGAATATTCCTTATAAATCAAAAATAATGAAATTAAATAAACTCTTGCTTTGAAAAATCATATACTACATAAAGCAAATTTATAATGCAGATATTTTTCACTCACACCAACGTACAATCATTGAATATATTTGCATTCGGCTTTATAATTACACCAAATTCACAATTAATATTACATAAAATGCCAGTCGTAACATCTTGGAAATTTTGAATCAACAAATCCTGGAGATTGTTCAACATATACCTCTTCTTCCAATTTTCCATTAAGAAAAGCACTTTTCACATCCATTTGAAAGACTTTAAACTTTTTGTGAGCACCATAAGCCAAAAAGATTCTTATGGCTTCCAATCTAGCAACTGGTGCAAATGTTTCATCATAATCAATACCATCTTGTTGAGAGTAGCCTTTAGCAACCAGCCTTGCTTTGTTTCTTGTAATTATGCCATCACTGTCAGTTTTGTTTCTTAACACCCATTTTGTGCCAACAATTGATCTTTTCTTTGGTCTTGGCACTAGGGTCCAGAATTTATTTCTTTCAAATCAATTTAACTCTTCCTGCATTGCTTGCACCCAATCAGCATCTTGAAGAGCTTCTTCCACTTTCTTTGGTTCAGTATGAGATAGAAAGGAATGATAGAGACATTCATTTGATGTTGCAGTTCTAGTTCTGACACCTGCTTCATGGTCTCCAATTATTAAGTCAGGTGTATGTGATTTAGTCCACTTCCTTGTAGATGGAAGTTGATTTCTAGAACTGGATCCTCCCCCATTATCCATGTTGTCTCCATCAGCATTTTCTGATGCTCCCCCTATAGTTATGCTTTCTGAGACTTCAGAATTTGAGTTGGATCCTTCAGGATTTGAAGAATCAGAGTTTCCAGAATTATCAGAATTTGGCTCATCAGAACTTGATGAATCAGAACTTGAAGAGCCAGTGACAGGTACTGATGCTTCTTGAGAGTCTTGAGTTGTGGTAGGATCTTCAGCTTGCTCCCCCTAAACAGGTGCATTTTCCCTTGGAGTAGTTACCACGGTTTCAATGACATCAGAATTTAACCCGTCAGAACTTACAGGATTAGGATTTAAGCCATCAGAATTTACAGAATCAGAATTTAAATCTTCATTTTCAAATCTCAGCTGATCATGATCATTGAAATCTTCAAGTCCAGTAATCTTCTTATTATCAAAAGATACATTGATAGATTCCATGACAATCCTTGTTCTTAAATTGTATACTCTGAAGGCTTTTATGGAAAGTGGATATCCAACAAAAATTCCTTCACCAGCTTTTAGATCATATTTTGACAGGTGTTCAGGATGAGTCTTAAGAACAAAACACTTACATCCAAATACATGAAAGTATTTCAGATTTGGCTTCTTTTTCTTCAACATCTCATATGGTGTTTTTCCATGCTTATCTATGAGTGTGGCATTCTGTGTAAAATAAGCAGTCTGTACAGCTTCAGCCCAAAAGTAGGTTGGCAGCTTTGCTTCATCAAGCATAGTTCGTGGAGCTTCAATGAGAGTCCTGTTCTTTCTTTCTATTACTCCATTTTGCTGTGGAGTTCCAGGTGCGGAATATACCTGCTTAATTCCATGCTCTTTACAGAACTCTTCCATGATTGAATTCTTGAACTCGGTGCCATTATCACTTCTTATTATTTTAACAGAATCTTTGACCAATTTATCCAGCTATCTGACATGATCAGCTAGAGTAAATGCAGTTTCATTCTTCTTGTACAAGAAATACACCCAAATGTATCTTGTGAACACATCCACTATAACCATAGCATATTTCTTATTTACAATAGACATGACATTGACTGGTGTTAGGGCAAAAACATGCGCTAATATTCACGCAAGTATACGCGTTCGCAAGTAATATAGAATACTTTCTAATTCGTTCTCACAGAGACTCAGACTAATTATGTTTAATTAAACTCACTCACCAATGTATGATTACTTCTCAATGTTAAGACAATAACACTTAGATTTAAGTAACTAATTATTAACTACAATTAACTACTAAAATTAATCACTTAATTAACACTTCGAATTAACAATATTAAAACACTCATGAGATCACAACTTCATTAATACTTCCTTCAATAGTCATTGTTATTACCCTTAGCATGCAACAGTGATGATATTAATCGAATAACACGAAACTGATAAAAGCCAACTTTCATTGTACTAATACCATTCTACCAAACATCCACAATTAAGATAGAAGTTGAATAGGCATCAATTATGTTGAGTCCCTATATGTCTATAGAAATTGATAACATAATGATTTAAGAACAAGTTATTCCTTTGGATTACACAGGGCGAATAAAACGGTTAGAGTTACCCACTAATCATGCAGACTCGTACATGAACCTATGCTAGCATGGCAAGGTCTAAATCTCGAGATCCACCATCACTTCACAAGAGATTAACACCCTATCTTATATGTTCGCGACGCACATAAAACGAATACGCAGAACCAATACTAGATATCATACAATCATCACACACTAAGGTATTAAACAAGTAACTGAAGAATTCCATAGCAAATCCGTTACGACCCCATGATCACGATTAGCCCATGTTAGCACTTATCGTCATCATGGGTTCATATGAAAACATGATAAATAAACACAAAAGAATAATAACTAAACTAATTATATTAAACCAGAGTACGTCACAAGAGTAAATAGGTTCAAAGCAAAGAAAACTAGCATCCAACGTTATAACGAAATAAAGAATCACAAGAAAATATGCTTCCTCTTCGTTGCGGTGTGCTAAAACGGTCTTCTTCCTTATCTCCTTCGCTCCTTGATTAATACAACGATCCAAAACACGTGAAACGTCTCTGAAATCTACTTATATAGGAGTCCCATAAAACTCAGATTACTCAGAAGTTGGAAGCCAAACAGAAATAGGAGTCTAAAATAATAAATCTGATTTTTCGTCCCTGCGCGGCCAGCTGAGCGGGCGCTCAGACCCCTACTGGAAAATGGTCTGATTTTGCTCCGTTTCTTCGCTGTAATCTGCTCCTCTCTTCCCTCTTGCAATGCTAGACACCTGCCAAGGCTTATTATTGATGAATTCACCTCCGAAATGCAACTAATACCCTGAAATGCACAAACACTAGAAAAACACATCAAATACATAAAATACTTGATTTCAAGACACCAATTTAAGCTATTATAAGACGTTCTAAGTGGTATAAAATGCCACTTATCACACCCCCAAACTTAAATTGATGTTTGTCCTCAAGCGTCACAGACTCAAAAACAAAATAAAAACATGCATGAATGCAATCTATATGAAATGCAGCGATCCCCCTTACTACGACCAGACCAACCAACTTACGACATCTCAACAAATGCAAGTAGGCGACTAAAGATCAATCAAATCATGCAAACTAACATACAACCAGAAACGTGGTGTGTGCAGATGCTTAACAGATATACTTCAGAACTAGATCAATTATTATGACTCAACTATCATCACGGCAATCACATGATTATATAAAGAATAAAAATTCTAGGCACAAAGTGACTTATAACACTACAAGAATCCTGGAGCTTATTACGGAATCATGCTTTTTATTCATAACAATAATGCTTATTTGACCGTGCAATGAGTGAGGTCCACAAAAGACTTATACAATGGTATCCATGTAGCGAGCGTTAGGTTAGCGGATCCCAGACTCTAAAAGCCTTAGGTCACTAGGCATAAAGTCCCCTAAGAACTTAATAACTCGAATACCAAAGAGCCCACTCGTGATTAGTTATGCATAAACACATACTTTTTTTTCTTTCTTTTTTTTCTCTTTTTTTTTCTTTTTTTTTCAAAATTTCTGAGCAAGTGCGTTTCGCTCCATCTTGCTCAACCCTAGACTACTCGCATAAACATACGAGCCGGCTACTAGCCATTTGACGCCTAACCACAATTAGCAACGAATTCCATTTTTTACTCCATTTTTTTTCTTTTCAAGCCTTTTATCACAAAAACCTATTATAAAATTCTAAGCATAATAAATAGATTAACCTTGAAAACAATCAGACCATAACAACAATCTAGTCCTTAAGCATTCTCTAAGACTTAGTGAAAATATAAGTGTTTCTAGCATTCATATCAACCTACACGACTCAACATCACTTTAATGCTATCACTACACTCGCATCAACATCACAAATTAGTCGGCAAATCATCGCAAAAGGGATCATGACATATGCACGAGCTACATGATATGATAAACAAATAAAGCTATAAATAAAATAAAAAAACTATATGGCAAAAATTATGCAATTATATGAACTAAACTATCATGAATATGCAACTATATGACACACACACAAAATATTCCTTAACTACCACCCCCAAACTTAAAATCTTCACTGTCCCCAGTGAAGGTAGTAGAAAGGAACACAGGGTATACCTACTCGGAGAGATCATCATCATCATCACCCTCAGTGGGTGGTGTATCAGGAGGCGGATATGCAGAATCCTCACCAAAAACTGGCCACTGGATGTCAGCTCTAAGGCCTCGAAAAGCGGTCCCTAGCGCAAGGGTGAGCTCCTGAGCAAACCTGCTCTGCGTCTCGTACATAGCATCCATCCTCCTTGACAGCCTCCTATACTGGGCATCAACCATCCCAGCACCCTCCTGAGCTCTAGAAGAACCAGCCTCATCACGCTTCGGCCTCGCCATAGTAGCACCTCGTGCTGGACGCCCTCCTGGAAGACGATAACCCAGCCCATGCTCCTCGGGCTCACCACCGGTCCACTCCTGCATTGCATTCAGAGTCCCGGAATCAATAGGAGCGGCCGACAACTGCAACTGCTCATGAGACGGCCACTGAACTCCCACCGCTCAGCAAAGCTTAGTAACCGTGGATGCATAAAGGATGTTCATGTGCTTAGCTCCCCTCAAGAACTTCAGAATTCCTTGGTAGATGAACTCACCAAGGTCTATATAGTACTCCTCATTCAAAATTCCTCACAACAACTTTACTCTCTCAACTGTGACCTCATGTGCATGCGAAGAAGGCAGAATATTAGCACAAATAAACGCATTCCATGCACGGGCATACCTGTTCATTACGATCGCCGGAAAGTGACGATACTCATTAGTTCCGGTATTGAAAGTCCATACTGTGCCTGACCTACAGAGAGTAGCACAAATCAAATCCAAGTCAAAATCCTCAGCAGTCTTCTCGTTCCAATTCTCCTCCATGGGCTTCCTCTGTCTCTGCCCAATCACACGGAGAATCGCTGCTGGGTGATAATCAACCGTCATCCCCCGGACCACAGAAAACCCATTCTTCTCGGCCTTCGCGTTCGCATAGAACTCGTGAACCACGCTCATCGGCACTGCTTCAGACGATTCACAAAAAACTATCCACCCCTTCTCAGCAATCATAGGCAACAACTCACCATCCCTCCCCGATGGTAAAAATCCCCTCTCCTTCAGAATCGGCTTCCCCGGAAGCCTAGTGTACTCCTCCTCAGCAACCCTATCATTCAAACGAGGCCTCGCAGCAGTACCCCTCAAAGAATCAGCAGTAGGGACTGTGCTGCTGCTATCAATAGTCCTTGCTCTCTTGGGTGCCATCGAATCTGAATAAAAGTGCTTGAGAATTGTGTTTTTGTGTTTGGGAGAGAGTTGAAATGTATAAAGTGCATGGGAGATATATGGGATAGGTGTATGTATATATAGGGTATGGATTAGGGTAGAATTTGATTAGGAGTGGGTTTACGGGTTGAAATCATGGGATAATGGGGAATAGGTCATGGGTTTATGGGCTGTATTTTGTTTTTTTATTTTTCTGATTTTTTTAGATTTTTATTGAACTCAAAAAAAATTTCTCCCAGCCGACCCCTGAGCGGTCGCTCAGCAGAGCTGAGCGGGCGTTCATGAGGCTATTGGAAAAAAAAATTTCTAGCCAGGTTTTTCTGATTTTTTTGTGGTTTTGGATAGGTTATTAACTTCTTAGGGTTCCTGTAACAACAAATCATGGGTTGCCTCCCACAAAGCGCTTCGTTTTCGTCATTAGTTTGACGTTGCGTACCTTCCTTAAGTTGACAATAAAATGGCACTAACCACTTCTCGGTTTGCCGTGTCCCCATAGTAGTGCTTCAAACGCTGACCATTAACCTTGAATGCTTGGTCCGGATCATTCTCAAAAATCTCCACCGCTCCAGGAAACACAGTTTTGACAATAAAAGGTCCAGACCACCTTGATTTCAACTTCCCTGGAAAAAGTCGGAGACGAGAGTTGAATAAGAGAACTTGTTGCCCCGGCATGAACAACTTAGGATGTAGCTTCCTATCGTGCCACCTTTTCACCTTTTCCTTGTACATTTTTTTGTTCTCGTACGCTTGGAGTCGAAATTCATCAAGTTCATTAAGCTGAAGCATTCGCTTCTTTCCAGCTGCATCTAGATCCAGGTTCAACTTTTTCAACACCCAATAGGCCTTATGCTCAAGCTCTGCAGGTAAATGACATCCCTTACCATACACCAGTTGAAACGGGGACATACCAAGTGGAGTTTTGTATGCTGTTCTGTAAGCCCAAACAGCTTCATCGAGCTTTAAAGACCAATCCTTCCTTGACGGACAAACAACCTTCTCCAGAATGCGCTTGATCTCTCTGTTAGACACTTCCGCTTGACCATTTATTTGCGGATGATAGGCAGTAGCAACTCGATGATTCACATTATAACGCTGCATCATAGAAGTGAACTTACGGTTGCAGAAATGCGACCCTTCATCACTTATGATTACTCGTGGCGTTCCAAACCTTGTGAAAATCTGCTTATGAAGAAAATTCAATACTGCCTTTGCATCATTTGTGGGTAGAGCTTTGACTTCTACCCATTTTGAGATATAATCGACTGCCAGCAAGATGTATTGATTGTTGCAGGACGAGACAAAAGGCCCCATAAAATCGATTCCCCAAACATCAAAGACCTCGACTTCAAGCATCACATTTAACGGCATCTCATCCTTTCTCGTCAAATTTCCCACTCTTTGGCAACGATCACACCTTAAAACAAACTGATGAGCATCCTTAAACAATGTAGGCCAGAAAAAACCTGCTTGCAGAATATGAGCTGCCATCTTCTCACCACCATAGTGTCCGCCATAAACTGTGGAGTGGCAGTCTCGTAATATCCCCTCCGTCTCACAGAATGGGATACATCTCCTGATGATCTGGTCAGCTCCATGTCTAAACAAATACGGTTCATCCCATATATACCACTTCACCTCATGCAGAAACTTCTTCTTCTGAGCTGTGGTCAAATTATGAGGCATTATATTGCTGACAAGATAATTCACAATATCTGCGAACCATGGCTCTTCCTCCTGAACTGCGAACAACTGCTCATCCGGAAAAGATTCGTTGATCAATGTCTTATCATGTGAAGTAGACTAGGGATTCTCCAATCTAGAGAGATGGTCATCTACTTGATTCTCAGTACCTTTTCGATCCTTGATCTCTAACTCAAATTCCTGTAGTAAGAGCACCCAACGAATGAGTCTCGGCTTCGAATCCTTCTTGGAAACCAAATAGCAAATGGCCGAATGATCAGTGAATACTGTCACTTTTGTCCCAAGCAGATAAGATCGAAATTTCTCGAAACCAAAGACTATAGCCAAGAGCTCCTTCTCAGTAGTGGTGTAGTTCATTTGGGCCCCATTTAAGGTCTTGCTAGCATAGTAGACCATATGAAAGAGATTATTCTTGCGCTGCCCAAGAACTGCGCCTACCGCATAATCACTCGCATCACACATCATCTCAAAAGGCTCTGTCCAATCCGGTGCTGTAATAACTGGTGCAGTGATCAAACTCTTCTTAAGAGTCTCGAATGCCGTCAAACATTCATCATCAAATTTGAAAGGCACATCCTTCTCAAGCAAGTTGCACAACGGCTTAGATATCTTCGAAAAGTGCTTGATGAAATGCCGATGAAAACCTGCATGACCAAGAAAACTACGGATTCCTTTCACAGAAATAGGTGGTGGAAGATTTTCAATGACTCCCACATTGGCTTTATCCACCTCAAGACCCTTGCTAGAGACCTTATGCCCAAGAATAATGCCTTCATGCACCATAAAATGACATTTTTCCCAATTGAGCACCAAATTAGTTTCCACACACCTTTTGAGCACGGCACGAAGATTATTCAAACATTCATCATACGAATGTCCAAAGACGGAGAAGTCGTCCATGAACACCTCGACATTATTCCCAATCATGTCAGAGAATATAGCCATCATACATCTCTGAAAAGTGGCCGGTGCGCCACATAACCCAAATGAAACTCTGCGAAAAGCAAACGTGCCAAATGGACAAGTGAAGGTAGTCTTTTCTTGATCCTCTGGTGCAATACAAATCTGATTATACCCCGAGTAGCCATCCAGAAGACAATAGTACTCATGACCAGCCAACATGTCAAACATCTGATCAATAAACGGAAGAGGGAAGTGATCCTTCCTCGTGGCCTTGTTCAACTTTCGGTAGTCCATGCATACTCTCCATCCTGTGACTGTTCGAGTGTGGATGAGCTCGTTCTTCTCATTTGCTACCACAGTAATACCTCCTTTTTTAGGCACACATTGCACGGGGCTCACCCAAGAACTGTCATAAATAAGATAAATGATTCCTGCATCCAGCCACTTCAGAATTTCTTTCTTCACCACCTCTTTCATGATAGGATTAAGTCTGTGCTTTTGCTCAACAGTTGGCTTACTACCCTCCTCTAGCAGAATCTTATGCATGCAATATAAAGGGCTGATCCCCTTGATGTCTGCTATGGTCCATCCAATAGTCGATTTGAATTCTCTCAAAATCCTTAAGAGTTTGTCCTCCTCACTACCTGAAAGGTCAGATGCAATAATAACAGGTAATGTAGATGCATCACCTAAAAAAGCATACCTCAAGTGTTCAGGCAATGGCTTAAGCTCCAAGGTGGGTGCTTCCTCAATTGATGGTTTGAGCTTTCCTTCAGCATTTTTGAGGTCAGAAGTACCAAGAGATTCAAACGGCATGTCCAGCTTTCGCCTCCAAGGAGAAGCATTAAGATATTGTAATTGCTCATTGCCATCCTCATCATCACTGTCAAAATCCCCCACTAAGGCCTTTTCTAATGCATCAGACATTAGCATATGATCGAGTTCCGAAGTAACCGCAGAATCAATCAAATTCACTTTTAAGCACTCCTCATCTTCTGTAGGGAATTTCATTGCTTTGAATATATTGAAGGTCACATCCTGATCCTGCACCCGCATAGTAAGTTCACCTTTCTGCACATCTATCAAGGTACGGCCAGTAGCCAAGAAAGGTCTTCCCAAAATTATGGGAATCTTCTTATCTTCCTCGAAATCCAGAATAATAAAGTCTGCAGGAAAGAAGAGCTTATCCACCTTGACTAGCACATCCTCCACTATGCCACTTGGGTAAGTAATAGAACGATCAGCCAATTGTAGAGACATGTAGGTGGGCTTTGGATCAGGTAAATCCAACTTTTTAATGATCGACAACGGTATCAGATTGATGCTTGCTCCCAAATCGTAAAGGCACTTGTCAAAAGACAACTTGCCAATGGTGCAAGGAATGGTGAAGCTACCTGGATCTTTAAGCTTTGGAGGTAACTTTTATTGCAGCACAGCACTGCATTCTTCCGTTAGAGCAACGGTCTCAAGGTCATCCAGTTTCACCTTCCTTGAAAGAATACTCTTCATAAACTTCGCATAACTCGGCATTTACTCCAGAGCCTCAGCGAAAGGTATATTGATGTGAAGTTTCTTGAACACCTCCAGAAACTTACCAAACTGCTTATCCAGCTTTTGTTATTGCAATCTCTTAGGGAAAGGTGGAGGAGGATAGAACTGTTTCTCCCCTGTATTACCCTCAGGCAGAGTGTGTTCAACAGTAGTCTTCCTTGGTTCCGCCACTTTCTCCTTTTGCTTAGCTTCTTCATCTCCAACTTCAGCTTCTCCTTCTTTTGCCTTTTCAGCATCAGCAACTTTCCCAGACCTTAAGGTAATAGCCTTGACTTGCTCTTTAGCTTCCTTCCTGCCTGGCACTTCCGTGTCACTAGGAAGTGTGTCAGGTTGACGATTGAGCACTGCATTGGCTATTTGACCAATTTGATTTTCCAAGGTCTTGATTGATACCGCCTGACTCTTGCACAACAACTTAAGTTCCTCAAAATCAGCACTGGTGGGTGCAGCTGCACCTCCCTATTGAGGATATGATTACCTTTGAGCATACTGCTATGGTTGCTGGAATCCAGGTGGATTGAACTGTTTACTCACACCTTGCTGATATGGTGGCTGAATAGTATTCTGATTATTACCCCAGCTGAAATTTGGATGATTTCTGTTGTTAGGATGATAAGTAGCTGGCACAGGCTGCTGTTGTCGCTGATAATTGTTCACATACTGAATAGATTCATTAACAAGAGAACACTAATCCGTAGCATGAGAACCTGCACA